>NC_086307.1:1233200-1533200 GCF_963924245.1 Chroicocephalus ridibundus
TGCTTCAAGTCACCTAGTTATCTCCTTGGCTACATTCTTCAAGAGATAGGTGCAAAACAATCAAAAAATCATCTTGCTGTGTCTCCAACATGGAAAGTGCCAGGAGGGAATTCTAGGACTTATTCCCAGTGTCTCTCAGAATTGTTCTCATGACCCCAGCTACATCTCTGCTAAGACGCTTGCATTGCCCAGAGACCTACGACATGTTTGGGCGTGGAACCAGTCTCCAGACATATGGCCATTTTTGTGCCTGGCGTGGCGCCAAGTGGGAAAGGGTGGTTTTGAGGCTGAAGGCAGCAGGAAAGCCTGCAGCCCCCAGGTCTGTGGGGCTACGCAAGCGGTTGCCAAAGAGCTTTAGAACAAGGCATAGTTTTCCCTGCTGGCTCTTTGGGTGTGGGGCCAATCTCCAGACATATTGCCACTTTTGTGCCTGGCGCGGCGCCAAGTGGGAAAGGGTGGTTTTGGGAGGCTGGAGGCAGCAGGAAAGCCTGCAGCCCCCAGGTGTGTGGGGCTACGCAAGCGGTTCCCAAAGAGCTTTAGAACAAGGCATAGTTTTCCCTGCTGGCTCTTTGGGCGTGGGACCAATCTCCAGACATATGGCCATTTTTGTGTCTTGCACGGCGCCAAGTGGGAAAGGGTGGTTTTGAGGCTGAAGGCGCCAGGAAAGCCTGCAGCCCCCAGGTGTGTGGGGCTACGCAAGCGGTTCCCAAAGAGCTTTAGAACAAGGCATAGTTTTCCCTGCTGGCTCTTTGGGCGTGGGACCAATCTCCAGACATATTGCCATTTTTGTGCCTGGCGCGGCACCAAGAGGGAAAGGGTGGTTTTGAGGCTGAAGGCAGCAGGAAAGCCTGCAGCCCCCAGGTCTGTGGGGCTACGCAAGCGGTTCCCAAAGAGCTTTAGAACAAGGCATAGTTTTCCCTGCTGGCTCTTTGGGCGTGGGACCAATCTCCAGACATATGGCCACTTTTGTGCCTGGCGTGGCGCCAAGTGGGAAAGGGTGGTTTTGAGGCTGAAGGCAGCAGGAAAGCCTGCAGCCCCCAGGTGTGTGGGGCTACGCAAGCGGTTCCCAAAGAGCTTTAGAACAAGGCATAGTTTTCCCTGCTGGCTCTTTGAGCGTGGGACCAATCTCCAGACATATGGCCATTTTTGTGCCTGGCGTGGCGCCAAGTGGGAAAGGGTGGTTTTGAGGCTGAAGGCAGCAGGAAAGCCTGCAGCCCCCAGGTGTGTGGGGCTACGCAAGCGGTTCCCAAAGAGCTTTAGAACAAGGCATAGTTTTCCCTGCTGGCTCTTTGGGCATGGGACCAATCTCCAGACATATGGTTATTTTTGTGCCTGGCGCTGCACCAAGTGGGAAAGGGTGGTTTTGAGGCTGAAGGCAGCAGGAAAGCCTGCAGCCCCCAGGTGTGTGGGGCTACGCAAGCGGTTCCCAAAGAGCTTTAGAACAAGGCATAGTTTTCCCTGCTGGCTCTTTGGGCATGGGACCAATCTCCAGACATATGGCCATTTTTGTGCCTGGCGCGGCACCAAGTGGGAAAGGGTGGTTTTGAGGCTGAAGGCAGCAGGAAAGCCTGCAGCCCCCAGGTCTGTGGGAATGGGATGAGATTCCGAGATGGGAACCGGGATGGGATTCCGAGAGCAACTTCTTGCTTTCTTCACTTGACTGCAGCAACATGACCACGGTAACGGGCTGTCTTCTTCCTGGCACTCTTGTCCGTGGCGTCGGCAGGAGGCTTGTGTGAGCCAAGGGACCCAGAATCGGCGGCTCTCGCGTGGCCTCCCTGTCCCCGGTGAGAGGGTTCCTGCTGTCCCCACGCAGGGAGCTGTGCGAGGGCGGCCACTCCGGTGCCCCAACAGCAGCTCCAGCCCTCCTGGCCACCAGCGAGCCCTGGCTCTCTGCCGGGCCAGCACGCTGTGTCCATGAGGCCAAGCCTCCTCCCTCACCCTGGGGACCCTCCGCTCTCCCCCTCTGCCCTGCGGAGGCTGCGGCCCCCGCTGCTGCCTTTCCTGCGGGCGCCGCTGACAGCAGTGCCGGGCGTCTGTCGGCAGAGCTCCTCGGGCGCTCGGCCCAGCAGCACCATCGGGGTGCTCAGTGTGACACGGCTTCCCTCCCTCCCTTCCTCCCGTAGGTGTTTGGACACCTCCAGCCTTCTCAGGTGACGGACACGGTCCTCGTCGCCATTGAGGCCTTGACAGCAGATGACACCTGTGACAGGCAGACGGGCAGCAAAATCCTAGCCATGGCTGTGCTAGACCCCAGTTACTGGCTGACGGATGTAAGTGCCCTGTGGCTGGGCTGCCCTGTCGGACCTTGCTCTTCCCTCCTTCCCGCCGCCAGCTCTCTCAGGCACCTGAAGCCTTTCCAAGGCAACAGAGAGGGACGGGAAGGGCAGCAGTTTCAGTGGCAACCGGGGAGATGGCTGCACTCCAGTGGCCGCCCCATCCTCACCCGTGTCCTCTCCAGGTGCCGAAGTTCATGACGTACATCCACAAAAATGTGGAGTGCATCCGCACGGAGCCAGCCCGCCGCAGCCTGGACTCACTCCTTCTCCTAATGACCCATTGGTACCCCGGGGAAGTGGTCAGGAGCCTCTTGAAGATCTCACCAACGTGTGACAGGTACTAGCCACGACAGCCTTGAGGGCTTGCTCCCTGTGGGTAGAGGGGCCCGGAGACTCTCTGGCTGCCAGACCCAAGGAATATTGCAGGACATCCCCGAGGAGCAGGACCCTCCATCCCACCACCCTTCCCAGACCCAGTGGGTCCCCAGGCCGGCAGCAGCCCGAGCTGGCCAAGCCAGGAGAGCCCCACCACCACGCTCCTCCCAGGCCCACGGGGAACACCACCGCAGCCCCCTCCTGCCTGCCCGGTCAGGGCCCCCAGGCACCCACAAGGAAAGGGGGCAGGCAAGGCCAGGGCTGTAGCACAGCCGGGCTCCGGAGGGGTCCTTTCAAAAAGCATTTGACACCATTCCTCATAGAATTCTCAGGGAAAAACTGGCGGCTCATGGCCTGGATGAGCATACGATCTGCTGGATCAAGCACTGGCTGGATGGGCGGTCCCAAAGAGTGGTGGTCAATGGAGTTAAATCCAGCTGGCGGCCGGTCACAAGTGGTGTCCCTCAGGGCTCGGTGTTGGGACCATTTCTGTTCAACATCTTTATTGATGACCTTGATAAGGACATAGAGTGTATCATCAGCAAGTTTGCAGATGACACCAAGTTAAGCGGGAGTGTTGATCTACATGAGGATGGGGAGGCTCTACAGAGAGACTTGGATAGATCGGATTGATAGGCCAATGCTAACGGGATGAGCTTCAACAAGGCCAAGTGCCAGGTCCTGCCCTTGGGCCACAACAACCCCATGCAGCGCTACAGGCTTGGGGCAGCGTGGCTGGAGAGCTGCCTGGCAGAAACAGACCTGGGGGTTCTCATTGACAAGCGGCTGAACATGAGCCAGCAGTGCGCCCATGTGGCCAAGAGGGCCAACGGCATCCAGGCTCGTATTTAGAAATGGCGTGACCAGCAGAAGCAGGGAGGGGATTGTCCCCCTGTACTCAGCACTGGTGAGGCCACACCTGGAGTATTGTGTCCAGTTCTGGGCACCTCAATACAAGAGAGAGATCTCGAGGTGCTGGAGTGAGGGCAGAGGAGGGCACCGAAGCTGGTGAAGGGCCTGGAGAATAAATCTGATGAGGAGCGACTGAAGGAGCTGGGACTGTTGAGTTTGAGGAAGAGGAGGCTGAGGGGAGACCTCATCGCTCTCTACAACTACTCGAAAGGCCATTGTAGAGAGGTTGGGGCTGGTCTCTTCTCACAGGTCATTAGCGATAGAACAAGAGGGAATGGCTTCAAGCTGCACCAGGGGAGGTTTAGGCTGGACATTAGGGAAAAATTCTTCGCAGAAAGAGTGGTCAGACACTGGAATAGGCTGCCCGGGGCGGTGGTGGAGTCGCCATCCCTGGATGTGTTTAAGAGCCATTTTAGGTGTGGTGTTGGGGGATGTGGTGTAGGGGAGAACTCTGGAGAGTGGGGGCCGATGGTTGGCCTCGGTGACCCCAAGGGTCTTTTCCAACCAGGGTGACTCTATGACTGTACGAGGCCGCCCCAGGCACGGTGCAGCGGCCGAGGCAGCGCCGCTGACCCAGCACTCTGGGCCTGCAGCGCTGCCCTGGCCATGTGGGAGGTGATGATCTCCGTGCCTTGGGCTCTGTGGACTGTCTTGACGGAGCTGCTCAACGTGCTCCGGGACCAGCGGGTACGCAAGGTGTTCAGCTGTGCTGCCGAGGACGCCTGCATCTATGTGGATTCAGCTCTGTGGAAAGAGACCTGGGAGTCCTGGTGGACAACAGGATGACCATGAGCCAGCAATGTGCCCTTGTGGCCAAGAAGGCCAATGGCATCCTGGGGTGCATCAAGAGGAGCGTGGCCAGCAGGTCAAGGGAGGTCATCCTCCCCCTCTACTCTGCCTTGGTGAGGCCGCACCTGGAGTACTGTGTCCAGTTCTGGGCTCCCCGGTTCAAGAGGGACAGGGAACTGCTGGAAAGGGTGCAGCGGAGGGCTACAAAGATGCTGAGGGGACTGGAACACCTCTCTTATGAGGAAAGGCTGAGGGATTTGGGTCTCTTCAGTCTGGAAAAAAGACGTCTGAGGGGTGACCTTATCAACGCTTATAAATACTTAAAGGGTGGGTGTCAGGACGATGGGGCGAGGCTCTTTTCAGTGGTGCCCGGGGACAGGACAAGAGGCAATGGGCACAAACTGGAACATAGGAAGTTCCACCTAAACATGAGGAGGAACTTCTTTGCTGTGAGGGTGGCAGAGCACTGGAAAAGGCTGCCCAGAGAGGTGGTGGAGTCTCCATCTCTGGAGACATTCAAAACCCACCTGGACGTGTTCCTGTGTAACCTGCTCTAGGTGACCCTGCTCTGGCAGGGGGGTTGGACTAGATGATCTCCAGAGGTCCCTTCCAACCCTATGATTCTATGATTCTATGATTCTATGATTCTATGATTCTATCTCTTGTCTGTGAGTGACCCTGCTCATCCTCGGGGCTGCGCCTGCCTCCCCAGGGAAACGGGCACCAACCTCTGCTTCCACATGGCCACCTCCTCCCGTACAGACGGGGACAGCCCCTTAGGGGCTGCCCAGCACCACCCAGAGCCCCTGCCAGGCGTGTGGGGCTGCCCCCTGCCCTTTTGGAGCCAGTGCACAAACACAAAGCCTGCTCCGGCCCGGGCAGCACTCCGCTTCCCCCCGCCTGCATCCCCCGCCTGCATCCCCCTACCTGCATCCCCTGCCTGCATCCCCTGCCTGCATTCCCTGCCTGCATCCCCCCACCTGCATCCCCTGCCTGCATCCCCTGCCTGCATCCCCCCACCCTGCTCTGGAGCCCGGAATCCTGGGGCAGAGAAAGGGGCAGAAGCCAGAGTCGGGCCAGGTGCTGGCCCTGGGCCAGAGACATGGCCTCTGCACAGCCCGGGGGGGCTTCAAGTCTGGGGAGAGGGTCTGTTTGCCACCGCCCGTGTGCTGTGTGCCCGACGTGCCGACGCGGCGGAGGGAACCCCGCGGGCTCTGCCGCTCTCTCACCGCCGCCTTCCTTTTAGCTGCTGCTCCGCTCTGACATTGACGCCGAGGAGTTTGCTGCCCTGTACGGAGCCGAGAGGTACCTGAGGCGTCCCAGCTGGGTGATGCTCTCGCTGGTGCTCAGCGCTCTCATCACGCTCTCATCCAAGACACGGAAGATGGTGAGCAGGGGTGTAGCCGAGCGGAGCCACGTCGGCAGCCGGCCGGAGCCTGGGGCAGCGGGTGACGCGGTGGCTTGGCCGTGGCTGGGAGGCAGAAGGTGGGGCGACAGCTCCAACCACCTCCCTGCCATGGAGGGGGCTGGCGGGTGCCTGGGGAGCCCCCCCAGGCACAAAGGGTTCCCAGTCCACCTGCCCCTTCTGGCCAGTCAGAAAAGGGGGGGGCTGAGTAAGAGAACACGGCTCTCCCGCAACTCCCTTCCCGTCCTCCTGCTCTCCCCGCATGCCGTCAGTGGCCAGTGCCGGCCAGGAGGCCGCTGCAGTGACTCCTGTGCCACCTGCCGGGAAGGGGACGGGAGGCTGGTGCTCAGCCACCAGTACGTTTTTGCCGGGGTGGCCTTTCACGGCTTCTCAAGAAGGAAACCGTGGGTTTCGTACAGGCAAGAAAAATGCAGGTCCTGCTGCCAGACATCATGGAGAACCTGCAGGGTGGCAACGCTGACGTCAAGACGAAGGCCCTGGTATTCCTCAGGAACATGGTGGAGCGCATGAAGAAGAAGGAGGCCAGACGCACTGCTCTGCAGCTGGTGGAGAAGCTCCCACCCCTCTTTGACGATGTAAGGCTGCCGTGGGCACCTCAGCCCTACCGATGGGCGCTCTGCGCAGACAGCCGCCCCTCATCCCAGCCCGGTGGGCAGCACTCGGGCCGGGCTGCCCTCCTCAGGGCAGGTTTCTCAACCTGATCTCTTCCTACGACCCGCCTTTTGGACGCGGGGAAGGCTGTGGGCGTTGTTTGTCTGGACTTTGGGAAGGCCTTTGACACCGTCCCCCACAGCATTCTCCCAGAGAAGCTGGCGAATCGTGGCAGAGACAAGTGTACTCTTCGCTGGGTTAAAAAGGGGCTGGATGGCCGTGCCCAGAGAGTTGGGATTAATGGGGTGAAATCCTCTTGGCGGCCGGTCACCAGTGGTGTCCCTCAGGGCTCAGTTTTGGGGCCGCTTTTGTTTAATATCTTTATCAATGATGTGGATGAGGGGATTGAGTGCACCCTTGGTAAGTTCGCAGATGACACCAAACTGGGTGGGAGTGTTGATCTGCTGGAGGGTAGGAAGGCTCTACAGAGGGCCCTGGACAGGCTGGATCCAGGGGCCAAGGCCAACTCTAGGAGGTTTAATAAGGCCAAGTGCCGGGTTCTGCATTTCGGCCACAACAACCCCAAGCAACGCTACAGGCTTGGGGCAGAGTGGCTGGAAAGCTGCCCGGCAGAAAAGGACCTGGGGGCGCTGGTGGACGGCCAGGGTGACGTGAGCCAGCAGTGTGCCCAGGTGGCCGAGAAGGCCAACAGCATCCTGGCTCGTATCAGGAACAGCGTGGCCAGCAGGAGCAGGGAAGTGATGGTGCCTCTGTACTGGGCGCTGGTGAGGCCTCACCTCGAGTGCTGTGTTCAGGTCTGGGCCCCGCTGTACAAGAGGGACGTTGAGGTGCTGGAGCGTGTCCAGAGGAGAGTGACCAGGCCGGTGAGGGGTCTGGAGACCAGGGCATGTGGGGAGAGGCTGAGGGAGCTGGGCACGTTGAGCTTGGAGAAGAGGAGGCTGAGGGGAGACCTCATTGCCCTCTACAGCTCCCTGAAAGGAGGGTGGAGAGAGGTGGGTGGTGGCCTCTTCTCCCAGGTGGATAATGACAGGACCAGAGGAAATGGTCTGAAGTTGCAGCAGGGGAGGTTTAGGTTAGATATTAGGAAGAATTACTTTCCTGCAAGAGTGGTCAGGCACTGGAAGAGCCTGCCCAGGGAGGGGGTTGTGTCACCATCCCTCGAGGTGTTTAAGAAACGTCTAGATGTGGCACTTCAGGGCATGCTCTAGGGGCAGAGATTGTAGGTCGTTTGGTTGGACTCGATGATCTCCAAGGTCCTTTCCAACCATGAAGATTCTGTGATTCTCTGATTCCTCGCCCCTCTCGCCTGGCGTTTCAGGGCTCCGGGGCCATTCAGCCTCAGCTGCCCAACGCGCCCACAGCTCCTGCGTTCAGGATCCGAGCCCAGAGCATCTCCCCTCACATCAGCCACGCTAAAGCCCTGCTGACTGTGGGCAGGGAGTGGCTGTTGATGAAGTCCCCCCCGTCCTCCTCCCTACCAGGAGTCCAGCCAGGTGCGGAAACTCTCCATCAACCTCTTCAAAGATGCGCTGAAGTCCGTGGTGGGGAGAAAGAAGAGAATGATGAAGAAGACAGTGCAGAGAGTCCTGCTCCCACTCTTCCTGCATATAAATGACGAGAACGAGAGCGTGGCCAAGGTGCGGTGACCAGTGTCATTGGGGAAGGGCGTGCTGACACCGCGGGGGTGGCCTGGGCATAAGGGGCAAGGGCTGCGGGAGATCAGAGCCTGGCAACGTGTGTCATCTCGGGGTCCCACTGCTCCCCTCCTTCCCTGCGCTGGTCTCGCCACTGCTTTCCCCTTCCCCCCGTGCTGCAGAGGTGGACGGGGTGCTGGGGTGCCCTCCCAGCCCCACTCGCCCGTTCAGCCCTCCTCCAGCGCAGCCCGGAAGGGTCCCCGCAGACCCAGCGTGAGCAAGGACGGAGAAGGCGGCATGGCCAAACCAGCCCTGCCTGGTCGAGCAGGGCTCGGCAGCAGCCCATGGCCACCGAACACCCGGGTCCCTACAGGCTTCCCAGTTGTCCCTGCAAGTGTGGGAGGCCAGGGCTTGAGCCCCGTTCCCTGTCCCCCAGGGCTGTGCCCACGAGCCCCCCAGATGTTTGGGCCAGGGCACGTCCCAGCTCCCCGAGAGCAGGATGGCTGCAGGAGCAAAGCTCTGCTCGCCCAGGTCCCCGTCACCTTGGTCTCTGCAGAGAGGTGGAGTGCCCGCAAGGGGTGGAGAGCCAGCGTGTTCCCCAGCCCGGGGCGGGGTGAGCGGTGGGGAGATGCAGCCGGCGGCCGCCTGGCCCTGCGTCCCGGCATCGAAGCTCTGCCCAGCCCGAGCACGGCCGTGAAGGAGCTGGGGCAGCCCCAGCTGGGCAGCCAAGCGTCCCGCTGGGGGGTGCTGCCCACGGGAGGTGCTGCTGGCCCGCTCCTGCCCCGCCGCCTCCGGGACTACAGCCCTGGCTGCCTACAGCCGAGGGCCCGCAGCTCTGACCCCCGTCCCTGGCGGCAGCTTGTGAGGGTCTCTCTTCTGCTGGCCGGCAGCATGAGGCGCCCAAGGTGGTGGATGCCCCCTGTCCCTGCCCTGGGCACTGAACCCAATTCAACCTCGGTCCCCCGCTGCTCCTTCCTGTAAGGGGCTGGGAACGGCTCGGAGCCTGGCCAAGAGGAGGAGGATGCCAGGTCTCCATCCCTGGGCTCTGGTGCCATCTCCCAGACTCTGCTTCTCTGCAGGCCTCCAGGGACGCCCTCCTCGCCTGTACGGAGTTCCTGGGGTGGAAGAAGCTCGGCCACCTGGCCAAGACACAGCAGACGCACCGGATCGCAGAGTCCTTGGTGAGGACAATCCCCAAGCCGGGTGGGACGAAGGCTGCCCCGGGTGCCCGCGGTCTGGGCTGTACGGCTCTGCCTTTCCTTCCCTGCTCCAGCCCGGAGCTGCATCCTCCTTCCCTGCCCTCAAGCACGGAGCCCCCACGGGCTCTTCTCCAGGCCCTTCTCCCTTCCCTGCCCCCCGGAGAGCTGAAGGAGACCCTGGCCCATCTTGGCCCTGGCGGTGGGACAGCAGGGGTCTCACCACCCCCAGCCCCCTTTGCCTGCAGCTCCCTCTGGACCTCAGCCCCACAGCGCTGGGAGACGGGAAGCGCTGGGGGGGAAGGGGGGGTGCGGGTAGGAGGGATGGCTCCGCATGGCTGGGGGGGATCTGTGCCAGCCCTGTTCCCTTGTGCCTCTCTCTCCAGTTAGCGTACGGCAGGAGCAGGGTGGAGGAATATCTGTTTCAGAGCCTGGTGTACCTGCACAACACTCAGTCCGCCTTGCGAGAGGCGGCCGTCAGGTTCATCGGTGAGTCGCCTCCCCCGGGGGTCCCTCTTTTGGCAGCCTGGCCCCCGGCTGCCCCGAGGAGGGCCCGCCACGCAGGCGGGCCGGCTGGGAGCCTTGCTCAGTCCCACCGCCCCTCGGGGACCGTCCTTCCCCAGGGTCAGCCCTGCCGAGGGGCAGGAGGGGGCGCGCAGCCGGGCTGGGCTGGCTGGGGGCCGTGCTGCCGGGGCGTGCCGGGGAGCAGGGGGTCTGACGGGCGCTCTGTGCCTAGGGCTTGGCGCGCAGCCCCTGAGGGACCGAGATAGGAAGAAGCTGCAGGATATCTGCAACGGTGAGTGAGGGGCGGCGCTGTGCTGGCCGGGGCTGGCGGGGCAGGGGAGGGAGCCTGGGCAGGGGGCTGCCATCCCTGGCCCTGCTGCAGGAAACCGCTTCATGGAATCGTCGTAGAATCACTCCGGTTGGGAAAAGACCCTGGGGATCATCGAGGCAAACCATCGGCCCCCACTCTCCAGAGTTCTCCCCTACACCACATCCCCCAACGCCACACCTAAAATGGCTCTTAAACACATCCAGGGATGGCGACTCCACCACCGCCCCGGGCAGCCTATTCCAGTGTCCGACCACTCTTTCTGCGAAGAATTTTTCCCTAATGTCCAGCCTAAACCTCCCCTGGTGCAGCTTGAAGCCATTCCCTCTTGTTCTATCGCTAATGACCTGTGAGAAGAGACCAGCCCCAACCTCTCTACAATGGCCTTTCGAGTAGTTGTAGAGAGCGATGAGGTCTCCCCTCAGCCTCCTCTTCCTCAAACTCAACAGTCCCAGCTCCTTCAGTCGCTCCTCATCAGATTTATTCTCCAGGCCCTTCACCAGCTTCGTTGCCCTCCTCTGCCCTCGCTCCAGCACCTCGATATGGAGGTGGAAAGAGACCTGGGAGTGCTGGGGGACGACGGGATGCCCATGAGCCAGCGATGGGCCCTGGTGGCCAAGAAGGCCAATGGCATCCTGGGGGGCATCAAGAAGAGTGTGGCCAGCAGGTGGAGGGAGGTTCATCCTCCCCCTCGGCTCTGCCCTGGGGAAGCCACACCTGGAGCACTGGGTCCAATTCTGGGCTCCCCGGGTCAAGAGGGACAGGGAACTGCTGGAGAGGGGACAGCAAAGGGCTACCGAGATGCTGAGGGGACTGGAGCATCTCTCTGATGGGGAAAGGCTGAGGGATTTGGGGCTCTTCAGTCTGGAAAAAAGACGGCTGAGGGGGGACCTTATCAACGCTTCTAAATACTGAAGGGGGGGTGTCAGGAGGATGGGGCCAGGCTCTTCTCAGTGGTGCCTGGGGACAGGACAAGGGACAACGGGCACAAACTTGAGCATGGGAAGTTCCACCTCAACATGAGGAGGAACTTCTTTGCTGTGAGGGTGGCAGAGCCCTGGCACAGGCTGCCCAGAAAGGTGGGGGAGTCTCTGTCTCTGGAGACATTCCAACCCCGCCTGGACGCGCTCCTGTGCCACCTGCTGTGGGTGACCCTGCTCTGGCCGGGGGTGGGAGGAGATGATCTCCAGAGGGCCCTTCCAAGCCTATGGTTCTATGGTTCTATGATATCTCTCTCGTATTGAGGTGCCCAGAACTGGACACAATACTCCAGGTGTGGCCTCACCAGTGCTGAGTACAGGGGGACAATCCCCTCCCTCCTTCTGCTGGTCACGCCATTTCTAAATACGAGCCTGGATGCCGTTGGCCCTCTTGGCCACCTGGGCACACTGCTGGCTCATGTTCAGCCGCTTGTCAATGAGAACCCCCAGGTCGGTTTCTGCCTCGCAGCTCTCCAGCCACACTGCCCCCGGCCTGTCGTGTCCATGGGGTTGTTGTGGCCCAAGGGCAGGACACGGCACTTGGCCTGGTTGAACCTCATCCCATTAGCGTTGGCCCATGGATCCGATCTATCCAAGAGGAGCTTCAGGAGTAGAGGAACACGTCAGGGCACAGGGGGTGTTCCTGAGCATCAGCTTTCAGCTGCTCCTCCTGGCCAGAGAAAGAGACGGACGGGGCTGGCATGGCGGGGGCGGGGGGGGTTGTCTCTGCGGACAGCGGGGTTTCACCACTGCTCTCTTTCTTTCTCTCACAGCCCTCGAGCCCTTGGTGAAAGACACAGAACCGTCGGTCCAGTCCCTGGCAGCTCAGACCTTGCTGAACCTGGAAAGACCAAGGAAAGAGCCACCGTCAGGGTGGAGCCTGCGGTCGCTGTGCTGCTGGCTTTGCTGAGCCCTGGCCAGGTGACAATCAGCCTCTGGCAAAGGGCGGTATATTTGAAGAATTCTTTGATTTTAATAAAGCTGGAACAAGCGTCCGTCATCAAATATGAGAAAAAACTTCTTTACGGCGAGGGTGACGGAGCCCCGGCACAGGCTGCCCGGGGAGGGTGTGGAGTCCCCTTCTCTGGGGGCTTTCGAGACCCGCCTGGATGCAGCCCTGAGCGACGTGCTCTGGGCCACCCTGCTCCGGCAGGGGGGTGGGACTGGGTGATCTCTAGAGGTCCCTTCCAGCTCGCAAAGTCCGTGCTTTAGCCTGAGCTGTTAATCCGGCATTCCCTCTGGAGCAACCCGCCGTGGGAAGCACAGCCTGTGCCGAAGCACCGCAGCCCGCCGCCCTCGGCAGCCGGCAACGCCTGAGCGCCAGAAGGCAATTCCCCCATCCGGTTCAGTGTCAAACTCTGCAAACTGGTGAAGGGAGTTAAATCCAGTCGGCGGCCGGTCACGAGCGGCGTTCCCCGGGGTTCGGCGTTGGGGCCGTGTCGTGGTTTTGGCCGGATTGGCCGATCAGAACGACAGATGGCCCTTCGCCCCCTCTCTCTCCTCAGAGGGGAGACAAAGAGATAAGGAGATTTACGAGTTCAGAAAAACAACTAAACGACTTTAATGAAAATAATAATAAATAAGAAAATAGTAAATAATAATAGAATAATAACAATTAAAGGAAAAAAGTACAAAATATATGCAAAACCGTATCCAGCTCCCAGGATGACGATCGAGTCACCAGCAGACACAGGGAAAGCCCCAGACTGGAGTCAGCGACGGACCGGAGCTGAGTTCCGGAACTAGAGTCAGGAGTGCTGGGATCGGGATCAAAGGCAGACGGACAGACAGGGTCCTCCTCAGCCATCGGCCATTGAAGAAAGAGCGAGCCAGAGCCCCCTTTGCCCCTTTGATCCCTCAGCTTTTACACTGAGCGTCATGCAGATGGGATGGAACACCCTGTTGGTCAGTTTGGGGTCACCTGTCCCCTCGGCTCCTCCCTGCAGGTGGGGGTCTTCTCCGCTTCCCACCCTCCAACGGGGCAAGCAGCGCAGTTAGCCAACCCTGGTTGTTCCAGCAATAACTACAAGCAAGAGCCTCTGTGCGCACCGTCCCTTGGTATAATCAGGTCTTATCACTCTGAGAGTGAACGGTTTCCGAACAACACGCCGTTAATTTCAGAGTTTAGTCAGTTAGAAGAGGCCCAGCTAAAAAGCGAAATTACAAATCAGAAACTTCGTTCTGTTTTACCTCCAACCAGGACAGGCCGGGTGTCTTTAATACCTGTATCAATGATCCGGACGAGGGGATCGAGCGCACCCTCAGGCACTTTGCGGGTGACACGGGGCTGGGCGGGAGCGTCGACCCGCTGCAGGGTAGGAAGGCTCCTGCGGAGGCATCTGGAGTGGCTGGATGGATGGGCCGAGGCCAATGGTGTGAGGCTCAAGGAGGCCGAGTGCCAGGTCCCCCACTTGGGGCACAACAACCCCGCGGACGCTCCAGGCTGGGGGCAGAGTGGAAGGACCCCGAAGCCTCCGGCGGAACGCCTCAAACACTCGCAAGGGAATGAATGCTGCAGGCCTGACGTGCAAAGGGCTGATAAGGCTTGACAGCGTGGGAGGGCTGTCTTGCAAAGACAAGCTCGTTCTGCCACTCCTGTGCTGAGCTTGCTGGTTCTCTGTTCCCAAGGCCCTTGTGCCCACCAAGTGGCCTTCGCTTCATCGTCCATGACACGTGTGTGAAAGCGCCCCCCCCCGCATACGCGAACGGAGATTGCAGAGGTCGTGCTAAACAGGTACGACTACGGCACTCATCTCTCCACCCAAATCGTGTTACACGTCACCCGGGTGAAGGGAGAAACCCCAGCCGAGGCCGCCCTCGGCAAGGCGGGGTGGACCGTGCTGATTCAGCAAATGTAAAAGGGGAAAATAAACACCCTGAGAGAGAGAGGAAAGAAGAAGATCGTGCCTGGGAAGATTTTTCCCATGAAAGAAGATGACGACGCCTGGGAAGATTCCCTGAAACGCACGGTGGAGCCAGGAGCGGTGATCTCTTTGTCATTATCTTTTCCTTTCTCCATCCCTCGGTTTCTCTTTTCTCTTGCAGTGATTAAGTAATGGTTAGGTAACGACCTCAAGTACCGCTTGCCGTAAGTTGTCATGCGCCCGCTGTTAAGTGGCGAGGCATAAACCTCACCGTCAGTTCTCATATGCCCAACCGATTGTCGTGGACTCGTTAATACCTATACTCATCATTTTGGGAAGCTGATACGTGTTTGGAGACGGACCTTGAGATTTATCTCACCTCAGTCCGCGTCACTGGGGATCTATGAATCTGAAGTCACTTACCTCCCGCCCCCGCTTTCCTGAGCATGGGACGTGACACCGGCAGAAAAGGACCTGGCCATGTTGGTCGACAGCCAGCTGAAGACGAGCCAGCGGTGTACCCAGGTGGCCAAGGCGGCCAACAACGTCCCGGCCTGCGTCAGCAATAGCGTGGCCAGCACGACCGGGGAACCAGTCGTCCCCCTTGTGCTCGGCACTGGGGAGGCCCCACCTCGAATATTGGGTCCAGTTTTGAGCCCCTCACGACAAGACGATGAAGTTCCTGCTGGTTGGAAAAGGGGAAACGTAACCCCCATTTTCAAAAAGGGAAAAAAGGAAGATCCAGGGAACCACAGACCGGGCAGTTTCGCCTCTGTGTCTGGCAAGATCACGGAGCAGATCCTCCTGGAAGGAGGTTGAGTCACCATCCCTAGGGGTATTTAAGAAACGTCTCGATGTGGCACTTCAGGGCATGCTCTAGTGGCAGAGATTGTAGGTTGTCTGGTTGGACTCGATGATCTTAAGGGTCCTTTCCAACCATGACGATTCTGTGATTCTGTGGAATCTCTGCTAAGGCACATGGAAAATAAGGAGGTGATTGGTGACAGCCAACATGGCGTCACCAAAGGCAGATCGTGCCTGACAAATTTGGTGGCCTTCTATGATGTTGCCACAGCATTGGTAGATAAGGGGAGTGTGACCGACGTCATCTACCTGGACTTAGGCAAGCGTTTGACGCTGTCCCGCACGACATCCTGGTCTCTAAATTGGAGAAGCGTGGATTTGATGGATGGACCACTGGGTGGATAAGGGACTGCCTGGATGGTCACACTCAAAGGGTTGCAGTCAATGGCTCAATGTCTACGTGGAAGCTGGTGACGAGTGGCGTTGCTCAGGAGTCAGTGCTGGGACCGGTGCTGTTTAACGTCTTTGTCGGTGACGTGGACGGTGGGACTGAGGGCACCCTCAGCGAGTTTGCTGACGACACGCTGGAGGGAAGGGATGCCATCCAGAGGGAGCTGGACAGGCCGGAGAGGTGGGACCCTGCCAACCTCCTGAAGTTCAACCAGGCCCAGTGCAAAGTCCTGCCCCTGGGTCAGGGCAACCCCAGGCACAAACCCCGGCTGGGTGGAGGATGGCTGGAGAGCAGCCCTGAGGAGAAGGACCTGGGGGGGCTGGTGGGTGAGAAGCTCAACATGAGCATGAAACGGGCACTTGCAGCCCAGAAACCCCCCCACAGACTGGGCTGCATCCCCAGCAGCATGGGCAGGGGGGTGAGGGGGGCATTCTGCCCCTCTGCTCCGCTCTGTGAGACCCCCCTGCAGCGCTGCCTCCAGCTCTGGGGACAGCAGAAGGACACGGAGCTGTTGGAGTGGGGCCAGAGGAGGCCCCGGAGACGCTGGGAGGGCTGGAGCCCCTCTGCTGTGGGGACAGGCTGAGAGAGCTGGGGGGGTTCAGCCTGGAGAAGAGAAGGCTCCGCGGAGACCTTCCAGCCCCTTCCAGTCCCTCAAGGGGCTCCAGAAAAGCTGGGGAGGGACTCTGGAGCAGGGAGGGGAGCCACGGGAGGAGGGGGAAGGGTTTTACACTGGAAGAGGGGAGATTTAGGTGAGATCTGAGGAAGAAATCCTTGGCTGTGAGGGGGGTGAGCCCCTGGCCCAGGTTGCCCAGAGAAGCTGTGGCTGCCCCATCCCTGGAGGGGTTCAAGGCCAGGTTGGACGGGGCTTGGAGCAACCTGGGCTGGGGGAGGTGTCCCTGCCCGGGGCAGGGGGGTTGGAACTGGATCATCTTTAAGGTCCCTTCCCACCCGAACCATCCTGTGATTCTGTGAAGACATTGAGGGGCTGGAGCGAGTCCAGAGAAGGGCAACGGAGGTGGTGAGGGGTCTGGAGCACAAGGAGAAGGGGCTGGAGAACTTGTGAGGAGTGGCTGAGGGAGCCGGGGGGGCTCAGCCTGGAGAAAAGGGGGCTGAGGGGAGACCTTCTCGCTCCCCACAACTCCCTGAAAGGAGGGGGTAGCCAGGGGGGGTCGGTCTCTTCTCCCAAGGAATGAGAGGAGACGGCCTCAAGTTGCGCCAGGGGAGGTTTAGGATGGATATTAGGAAAAATTTTTACACTGAAAATGTTCTCAAGAGTTGTCCACCCAGGGAAGCAGTGGAGTCATCATCCCTGGAGGTAATTAAAAGACGGGTAAATGACGTGCTGGGCGACATGGTTTTTGTCAGTGCTGGGCTGAGGGTTGGGCTCGATGATCCGAAAAGTCCCTTCCAACCTGGGCAACTCTATAATTCTCTGATTCTGTGAGATTCTAAATCCTCCCCAAACTGCCTTCCTGCCAGGAGTTCGGCAGCTTCTGCCAGGAGAGGGACCAGCTCCTCCGGCGCCTTCCGCCCTCCCGCGGCTGGGCTGAGCGCGGTGCCGTGCGTCCCGCGCCGGTGGCCTCTGCCGTCTGCCAAGAGGGAATCAAGGCTCTGTAAAAGCCGGCTGAAAACAAAACTAGCGGGTGGCCTACAGGAACCGCGATGATTTACCAATCCTCCCACTCGTTAAATATCGCCAAAAGAACAACCCCTTTCCGATGCTACAAAAGGAAGCCAGAAAGAAACGTGAATGAGAAGCGGCGGCGTGCCCTTTGTCTTGGCTGCAAATTTGGCTTCCGATTTGCCGTGCCGATGCGTCAACGGTACGGATTGCCGCTAAAACCCAATAATTCGCAGATTTGCGGTTAACTTCGGTATTGGTTTCGGTCGGTTTCACTGAGCATTAATTATTCCTTTTTTTTTTTTTTAAAAAAAAATATTGAATCCCTGTGCTTCTCGGGTCGAATCCCTGTGCTTCTCGGGTCCCGTCGAAAGCCTTTCTAGCTTTTCTTTTCCTTTTTTTTTTTTTCCTTAGCAAGGCCACGAAGAGGGGATATTTGCTACCTGCCTAATTTGGGGGAATTCCATGCGCTCTCAAATTGGAAATTGGAATTGCCAGAGGCTGCGCTCGTGGCGCAGCGATTATCCTCCACTAAAAGCTGGTCGGGATGCGGTCTGAGCTGTATCCGGCTGAGAAAGTTCTCACTGCCGTCGCTACACCGCCGCACGACTTGGCCTAAGCTGTCAGAAGCCCTGGGGATTAAAAATTAACAAGCTCTGAAGGCAGATGGCGCGGCTGGCATCCTCAGGATCCTTCAGAGAGTGACGATCTTCAAATGCTGAACAAAGCCGTCGCAACAGCCTTCTCTGTACGCAAGTTTAAATACGTATAAATGGACTCCTAACGCCAGGCATACTGATGCCAGTTATTAATGTCTCTGAGTACTTGAGTTTGGGGCTTTGCTGTTGTCCTGGTCGGAGCGATGCACGACACAGGACTAATTTCTCTTCTAATGCGTAGGAAAACCGCACTTTTAGAAGATTATAGTGCCTGAAGTTGGGCAAATGCTCGCTTTATAGCCAGCTAGGCTATGTGGGATTCAAGGTTTCGGTGTTTTCAAGCCTCGACAGGTGCAGGGAGGAGGAGGAGCGAGACCCGGGCACTCGCCCCGAGCTCCCACTGGGGTTGTTCCATCCCACGGACGGCACATTCCAGAGAAATCAGAAAGTTTGCTGAGGAGTTCTCTCCTCTCTCTCTCTCTCCCCCCTTGCTGGCTGCCATCCTGAGCACTCCTCGCTCCGGTGCCGGAGCCCCGAGCCCTTCCCTTCCTCCCGCGGCCGCAGCGCTCGCAGGGTCCCACCTTGGCTGTCCCTGCGGGGAGCACACAGCTTCTGTGACGGAACGGGCTGCGTGTGATCCTCGTGTATCTTATATTAATATCAGGATCGATACTGGCTCTTTAGTACTGCTGTTAATTATTTAGTCGCATCCTATTACATCTGTTTATATTTCGACCCCCACGTTTCTTTGTTTTTCCCTGATTCCCCTTCCCGGGTGGGGAGGGGTCGTCAGGTGAGAGAATAATTGTCTAAACGACAACAAATCGTTGAGGGTTTCTCAAGCCATAGCATCTACCCAAGGGCGGTGGCGGGTTTTTCCGACTGCTGTTTTATTCCCTGGGAGACAACCAGAACAGGTAATTCCTGAGCAACGCAGGGGCTCCCCATCCTTCACGAAGAAGCCGAGAGGGTAACCAGCGTCCCGGGGTACGTTAAAGGCAGCGTGACAAGCCGGCCGAAAGCGGCGATGATCACAAAACCACTGAATCCAGGGCTTGGATTCAGAGACCATCCCGTCCAACCCCCTGCCAAAGCAGGGTCACCCACAGACGGAGGTGGGAGAGGATCATGTCCAGGAAGGTTTGGAATCTCTCCAGAGCAGGAGACTCCACACCCTCTCTGGGCAGCCCGTGCCAGGGCTCTGCCACCCTCACGGGAAAGATGTTGTTCCTCCTGTTGAGATGGAATTTCCCGTGTTCCAGTTTGTGCCCATTGCCCCTTGTCCTGTCCACGGGCACCACTGAGAAGAGTCTGGCCCCATCCTCTCACCCCCCGCCCTTTAGCCATTGCTGAGCGTTGATGAGATCCCCCCTCAGCCTGCTCTTCTCCGGGCGGAACAGCCCCGGGGCTCCCAGCCTTTCCGCAGCACAGAGATGGATGCTCCAGCCCCTCAGCATCTCCGTAGCCTCCGCTGGACTCTCTCCAGCACTTCCCCGTCCTTCTGGAACCGGGGAGCCCAGAACTGGACCCAGTGCTCCAGCTGTGGCCTCCCCAGGGCAGAGCGGAGGGGGAAGATGACCTCCTTCGCCCTGCTGGCCACCCCAGGAGAACATTGGCCTTCTTGGCCACCAGGGCCCATCGCTGGCTTGTGGGCATCCCGTTATCCCCCAGGACTCCCAGGTCTCTTTCCACAGAGCTGCTCTCCAGCAGGTCACCCCCCAACCTGTCCCGCTGCGGGGTGTTGTTCCTCCCCAGGCACAGGACCCTACACTTGCCGTCATTGAACTCCATAAGGTTCTTCTCCACCCAACTCTCAGGCCCGGCCAGGCCTGGCTGGATGGCGGCACAGCCTTCTGGTGTGTCGCCCACCCCTCCCAGTTTCATGTCACCAGCAAAGTTGCAGAGGGTGCGCTCTGTCCCCTCATCCAGCTCGTTGATGGAACTATATGGAATTATATGGAACCAGACCCCCGTACTCAGTGCCGGTGCAGCCTCACATGGGGCACCGTGCGCAGTTCTGGGCCCCGTCATTTAGGACGGATGGGAACGTCCTTGAACACGTCCAGAGGATGGCAACCAAGCTGGCAACAGGACCAGGCAGCCTGTCCTCTGAGGAGCAGCGGAGGACGCGGGGGTTTGTCTAGTCTGGAGAAAAGGAAGCCGAGGGACGACCTCTCGGCTCTTCCTGAGGAGGGGACACGGGGAGGGAGGTGCTGAGCTCTTCCCCCTGGGATCCAGGGACAGGACGTGCGGGAAGGGCTCTTAAGCGTCACAGGCATCTGTCCCCTGCTCACGCTTCCTCCTGCTGTGAAAACGTCACCTGCGAACATCTGTTCACAACCTTTCTCGCATCTCCCTGTGGTTCCAGACCCCCTGACGCGGGTTCTCTTTCGGAGCCGAGGCGCAGATTCTTTCCTTTCACGCGCGCCCCCCCCCCCCCGCCTCCGGTTTTCCAAGCCCTCCCTGAGTCCGACGCGTTCACAGCCACAGCCCTGGCTCTGGCAGCCCTCGATACGCTCCAACAGCACCTCGGCGTAGCAAACAGTAGGGGCTGCAAAGGAGCTGCGCATCTCGGTGTCGAGCATCCCGTTAAGACACTCCCTGACGGAGGATTTTGCTTCATTGTGGGTAATAAAACGGCAAACGTCACCCCGTTTTACCAGCTCCTTTAAAGGCTGGGGCAGAGGCGGCAGCTCTGCCGACAAACCCTCGTGGCTGCCTCGATGCTGGGCAGCCCACCAGCGTCTTCAGGTCGGACGGGGCTCTGGGCAACCTGAGCTGGATGGTTTAGGGATGGGGTTTTCGTCAGCGTTGGGTTGATGGTTGGACTCAATGATCCGAAAGGTCCTTTCCAACCTGGACAATTCCGCGATTCTGTGATTCTAAGACGCCCCTGCTCGTGGCAGGGGAGGTTGGACGAAATGACCTCGAAAGGTCCCTTCCCACCCAAACTGTTCTGCAATTCTGTGATCTTTGTGGAGCACCCCATCATCGACCCGGACGCTGCCGGCGAGAAGTTCAGGGACAAGCGCCCGGGCGGTGAGCGTGGGGGTGAGTCAGGGGGCTGGGGAAAGGTGGGACGCAAGGATGAGGTGTCTGTGAGGAGCCCCTGGCCCAGGTTGCCCAGAGAAGCTGTGGCTGCCCCATCCCTGGAGGGGTTCAAGGCCAGGTTGGACGGGGCTTGGAGCAACCTGGGCTGGGGGAGGTGTCCCTGCCCAGGGCAGGGGGTGGAACGGGATGGTCTTTAAGGTCCCTTCCCACCCAAACCGTTCTGTGACTCTCTGGCGATTCCACCACTTCCCTGGGTTGGAAGGGACCTTTCAGATCATGGAGTCCAACCATCAACCCAACACTGCCCAAACCACCACTGACCCATGTCCCTCAGCACCGCGTCTGCCCGGCTTTTAAACACCTCCAGGGATGGCACTTAGGGACTGGAGCCATGGGACGAGGGGGAAGGGTTTTACACTGGAAGAGGGAGATTTAGGTGAGATATCGGGAAGAAATTCTTGGCTATGAGGGGGGTGAGCCCCTGGCCCAGGTTGCCCAGAGAAGCTGTGGCTGCCCCATCCCTGGAGGGGTTCAAGGCCAGGTTGGACAGGGCTTGGAGCAACCTGGGCTGGTGGGAGGTGTCCCTGCCCAGGGCAGGGGGTGGAACGGGATGATCTTTAAGGTCCCTTCCCACCCAAACCACTCGGTGGTTCTGTGATTCTGATCCTGGCTCCCTGAGCCAACTCTGTCGAGGGCACAGACACACTCCGTATTTTGGAGCACGTTTCCCCACGTCCGTCCCCACCCCACCTGCAGCCCAGGCCTCCCAGCGGCTCTTCCTCTTCCAGATTTCTCCAACAGCACCAGCGAGCCCAGCATCCCAGGCTACAAGCCCAGGAAGGATGAAATTGGGAGTCCTGCGGTGACGTGGCAGCTTCCCCCCACCCCGTACGACTCCCAAGCCCTTGCACGGGGCTGGGTGTGGGGGGGTGACCCTGGCGGGACTGGACATGGCGGTGGCGGGGGGGGCGACAGCGGGCCAGGCGTGGGACAAACCTCCTCACCTTGTTCTGCCCACCTCGCCATTGCCGTCTCACCCCAACCGGCCAGCGGTGAGCCCCGGGGGCCCTGCAGGAGGCTGGAGGGGATGTTGGGGACAGCAGCGTGGCGTGACGGGGCGGGGGGGGAATGGGACGACACACGCACCTGGGGAGGGCCACCGGCACCACCCGCTGCTGAGCTTCCACCTCCCTCCCAGCCACAAGGTCCTGGACACCGGAGGGGCAGGGGCGGCGGATGCTCTCAGAGAACACTGCGGTGGGTGGGGATGGGGGGGTCCCCATCCTGCCCCCCCCGCCCCGCCCCATTCACCCTCCTTCCTTCCCCCCTCCCGCCCCCCCTCAACCCCCACAGATCCCAGGGAGAAAGATGGAAAACCTGCCCGTCGCGGACAACAAGCCGGCTGACACAGAAGCCTGTATAAAGGAGATGCAGAAGTGAGACCCCCCCCCCCCCCCGCCCCCCACCAACCCCCAGGCATCCCTGTCCCCCCACCCCCACCCCCAGCAAAGGCCCTGCAAGCGCTGGGGAACCCCCCCCTCCCACCCGGGGGGGGGGCATCGCCAGCCCAGCTCAAAGCGTATCTAAGTTGGCATCACCTCAGGGCACGCGCAGGGCCCAGCCGTGGGGTTTTAAATGCATCTTTTAATGGTGCATAACCCCCCCACGCACCCCCCCCCCACCCCCGGCACAGTAAATCCAATTCCTGTCGGAAAGCTGTGACCCGGGGGACAGGGCGGGGGGAGGGGTGACGGGGGGGGGGAGAGGGAAATGTCTCCTCATTGCCACCCGTGGAGCTGGGGGTAGCGTGTGCGTGTGGGGACGGGGACAGCCCAGGGCAGGGGCGCGCGGGCCCCCCCACCCCCCCCGGGCTGGCAGAGATGATTATTGCTGGTATGGCAAGGGGGGGGGGGGCTGGGAAGGGCTGTGGGGGCGGACGACACCTGTTTTTTGGTGAGGGAGAGCCTCTTGCTAAACTAACCCTGAGCAGATCTGGCCCTGGGACCGTGACACCCCCGGGGCCTGAGGTACCGGGGTGGGGGGGAGAGGAGACAGCTGCCCCCCCGCCCCCCGGGCAGGGATGGCTTCCCCCCCCCCGCCCCCCACCCTCGGTACGTCCCGTAGCACCAATCCTGTCCCCCCAGCCATGGGGGCTTCCCCGAGGGTGACGGAGGTGGGGGGGACGATGACACCGTTGACCCACCCCATATAGAAAATGGCTTCGGAAGTGCTGCGTCTGGGGAGGGGACAGTCACTCTGTGCTTGGAGTAACCCCCCCGCTCCAGTGCATCCCCCCCCGCCCCCCAACAACGCTGCCAGAGGGGGACCCAGGTGAGCGGGCCATGCCCACAGCTGGGATGTGCTGCCGGTGCCTGTGGCCCGCAGCGGTGGAGGGCGGGGGGGGGGGGGCTGTGATCCCCCCCCCGCCCCAGCCATGATCCATAGGTGGGTGCTGGGGGTGCCCCCACCCCGGCACTGTCACGTCAGCAGCTTCCTCCGGCGGTTCTTGACAGGGCGCCCAGGCCACCGAGCCACAGCCAGGTCCGCCTGGGAGCCGGGGGAGGGGGTGGGAGAGGCGGTGGAGGGGGGGCAGATTATGGGGCAGGTGGGGGGACACGACAGTCTCCCTTCCCATCTCCCCCCGCCCCATCCCACCCCCCTCCTCGCTCTCCCTGTCCCCACTTACAGCGGGGCCGGCCCCGGGGCTGGTGCTGAGCCCCCTCCGCTGCGGAGTCTCCAGGCGGGCGCTGGGCCGGGGGGTGCTGCAAGGACCAGGGGGTCAGGTCTTGGGGGCAGGGGGGGGACGGAATGTGGCAGGGCTCCCCCCACCCCACATCCCCCCTGCGCTCACCTGGCCTTTCTCCTCCAGCCCCGGCAGGACGGGCGCAGGTGCAGGGAGTTCCCCTGTGCGAGGAGGGCGTCAGCATGGGGGTTCCCAGTACCCCCAGTGTCTCCCAGTGCACCCAGCGCCTCCCTACAGCTCCCAGCCCTGGGTTCACCCTAACACCTACTCCCAGTGCCCTCCCAGCTGCCCTCCCCAGCGCCCCTCAATGTCCCCGCTGGGTCCCAGTATCTCTCTGCTGCTCCCCCATGATATGCCCCATCCCAGCACATGCTCCCAGCGTCCCCCAGTACCTCCCAGTAGCAGACAACGTCCGCCAGTATGCCCACAACAGCACCCAAAGGTCGTACCCAGCGCCTCCCAGTATGTCCCCACCGGTGCCCTGTGGATCCTTATATCCAACCCAAGGGCTCCCAGTAGCATCCCCCCGCACAGGATCCAACGTTCCCCAGTAGCTCCCAGTAGCTCCCAGTACCTTGATCTCCTCCACTCTGAGCTGCTGCTCAGCGGCCAGGATGTTCCCATTGCAGCGCCAGGCAGGGTGGGGAGCCGGGGGGGCTGCGGGGGGAAGCCCCTTCCCACCCTTGTCCCCCACCTGCCCGTTGAAGTGCCGCCGAGTGCTCCAGCCCCCCCGGCCAGCCCCACGCCGGGGGGTCTTGCTGCTGGGGGGCCCACAAAGGGACGGCGTCTCCCTGTCGAGCCCCTCGGCCCACCGGCGGCCCCGTTTGCGGGGGAGCCGTGAGGTGGGGCACCCCCGGGCACCCCCACTGGCTCTGGGGCTGCCCGGCTCGGCCGGATGGGGCTCAGGGAGCTCTAAGGCACTTGGGGTGCCCTCGGGGGGGGCAGGAGGTGCAGGGGGGCTGGGGGAGCCTCCAGCACTGGGACCCAACAGTGTCGCCGACTTCTCAGGGGAGCCGAACCTGGGGCCCAGCTGCCGGGCGGGGGGGGGCAGCGAGAGTCAGCACCCCCCCCCCACACCATATCCCTCCTTGTCCCATACAACCCCCATACCCTCCCCCCGGCCCAGCCCAGCCCTGGATCCTCCCTGCAGCCCGTGTTCACCTTCCATGTTTCCCCATCACTCCTGCGGCACACCGACACCCCCCCTGCAACCCCCGCCAAGCCCCCCCAAAGCCCGCCATTCCCCTAACACCCCCAGGCTCCGCACGCTCCCCAAGTCCCCACGTTTTCCCCCTCCGACAACCCTACGCCCCCCCCCCATCCTTTCCCATGCCCTCCCCTGCCCTTCGCAAACCACTGCCCAGCACCTCCTGGCCCTGCCACCCCCACATGTTCGTCCCCCCCCCCAACCCCCCGGAAAGTCCCAGGGCCCCTCCAGCCCTCCCTGCCCCTCGCGCCCCCACCCCTGCAGCCCACCTGCAGGCTCTGGAGCAGGCTAGCCAGGGGGCCAGCGGTGCCGAGGGGGGAGCCCGGACTTAGGGACAGTCCCAGGGGGGGCAGCAGTGGCTGGTTCTGGAGGAGGGGGCTCAGCGCCGGTACGTTGCCTGGGGTGGGGGACAAGGGAGAAGCAGAATGCTTCCAGGGGCACCCCCTGGCACGCAGCACGCCCCCGGTGCCCCCCCCCCCACCCCCCGCCATGGAACCAAGCACCCCTCCGCCAACGCCTGGGGGTGTCCCCGAGGTGCCACTCACCCAGCAGCGTGGCACTGAGCAGGGCGGGCGCCAGCAGGTTGAGAGGCTCCAGAGCGCTGGTGGGGCTGGCGGGGGCCCGGCCCTCCTCGCCCGGGGGCTCAGTAGTCGCGGGGAGGGCGCCGCTCGAGGTAGGTGCCACAGAGGGGCTGGCAAGGCTGGACTGCTGGCGAGAAGGGCAAGTTGGGGGCGCCCCCAAGACACGAGGCAGAGCCACGCACGCACCCGCCCCCCCACCAAGGGTGTCCTTGTCCTTCTCCCACGCCCCGGGGACGAGCGCCCTCCTCCCTCCCCGGGGACAGAGAAATACCCCCACCTTCCTCCCAAGGGGGAGCCGCTCCTCCCCTACCCCAATCCCTTCCACGTTCTCCTCCCCGGGGGCAAATGCCCTCCCCTCCCTCCCTCCCTGCCCGCCATCCCGGTGACAAACACCCCTCCTGCCAGCGCCTCGGGGACCACGTCCCCCCTGCTGCTGCGCTGCTGGCAAATTCCTTCCTCTTCCCCAGGCTTAAATACACACCTGAGATCATGCACCTGCGGGGGCAACCCCCCCCCCCCAATCCCCCCCCTCCAAATCCTCCCCCAATCCCCCCCCCAATCCCCCCCCGCCAGGTACCATTACCCATTCCCCTGAAGAGAGGAAACAGCTTCACCCATCGCCCCCCGCCCTTAGCAAGGGGGAAACTCCCCCTTCATCACCCTCCTCCTTCCAAGGCACAGATACCACCCCCCCACACACACCTCCCTGGGGCAACCCCCCTGTTCCCAGGGGCTTCCCTCACCGGGGGGGCGGCGGGGGCAGGCTCGGGGGGGCCCAACCCGGCAGCCAGCAGTGCAGGGTGGAGGGCGAGGGAGGCGGGCAGCGCGGAGAAGAACGGGGCTCGGTTGGGCAGCGCCGGGCAGCCCTCGGGGCTCCTCTGGCGAGGGGTGGGGGACAGGGGCAGCAGGGCAGAGAGCAGCGTCCCCGGCGAGGGCAGCAGGTCCAGGGCGGGCAGGGAGACGCCGAGGGGCAGCGGGAGCAGAGAGGCCGCCAGCAGGGAGGGCAGGCTGGGCCCCTCGGGGTCTCCCCCGCAGGCTGGGGGGTGCTGGCCCAGGGCTAGCGAGAAGGGCAGGGTGGCCAGGAGGAGGCCCGGTGGCAGGGAGCCCCCCAGTGCCAGCGCCTGCTCCTGCCCCGCCAAGGCTACGGGTTTGGTCGCAGGGGGCAGCGGGCAGCCCGGCACCCCCCCAGCACCCCCCTCCCGATTACTGCCAGCCCCTGGGGCCACAGCGCCTTTGGGGACACCTGGAGAAGCTGCAGCACCTGCAGGGGAGAGGGCAGAGCACGGGGCTGCCACGGCCACGTCCGCAGCAGGCCTACAGACGCAAACCACCCCCATCCTGCCAGACCCACGCATCCCACCGGAACGATCCCGCAGCCGGGTCCCACCACATCCCACGCGAACCACAGCCACGTCCCACCGGGTCCCACCACATACCGGCGAGATCCAGGATCGCATCCTACCAGGTCCCACCACCCGCAGCACGGACCCACGGCCACCTCCCACTGCGTCCCACCGCCTCCCGGCCCAGCCCCACGGATGCAGGGGGCTCTCTCGGGGCAGGAACCTCCCCAGCACCGCTGCTGCAGCCACCCCAGGGTGGGGTCCGTCCCCCCTGCTCCCCACCAGCTGCCTGGCCCTACGGGCACTGCCCCACGTACCTGGGCCACCGGTCGGGCCAGAGGCTTTTGACCGCGGGGAGGTCCCTGAGGTGGGTTCGGAAGATGCTGCCAGCTGCCCGAAGAGACCCAGGAGCTGCCCGCTGACGTCCCGGCCAGGGGGCAGGAGCCCAGTGCCAGGGCAGGGCGAGCCGTTGGTGGCAGGCAGGGGGCCCAGTGGAAGGTTGGACCCCCCTGGACCCCCTTCCCCGGGGTAGCCCTGAGCACCCAGCAGGCTCAGCAGGGCTACCAGAGGCTGCCCGATCACCGCGGGGGGCGTCCCTTTGGGTTCAGGGGGCACCCTGGAAGCTGCCGGCTCTGGGGGGTCGGGGCGCCATCGGGCCCCCCTGCCCGGGGCGCACTCAGCCAGGAGAGAGAGCAACGTGGCGGGGGGGAGCGGGCAGGGGGGTAAAGTGCTGGGGGCGGGCGTGGGGTGGGGGCTGCCCAGCTGGGCCTCGGCGGCCGAGCTCAGCAGGCTGCTGGCAGGGAAGGGGGGGCTTGTTGGTGGCAGCCCCAAAAAGCCTCCGCCCTCGGGGACAGCGTCTAAGGGCACTGGTGGGTTATTGCTGCTGGGGCTGGTTAAGGCATCGCTGACTGGAGAATCCACCTCGCCCACCTGGGGGGCACTGGTGGTGGCTGACAGGGACGGCCCCGGCCCTTCTCCAGTGGCCCCCTGCGATGGGCCTGCCCAGTTGCTAGTCCTGCCCGGGGGGCACTGGCTCTGGGCCACGGGGGATCTGGGGGGAGTGGCTGCATCCGGCGGGGGCAAGGGGAGGCCAAAGCAGGGGCTAGTAGGTGAGCAGGCGTCAGGGGTGCCGGCGGCCCCAGGGACGATGCCATGGGGCTGCAGGAAGGGCGAGGCGACGAGCCAGGTCCCCGTGGGGGTAGATGTGGCCTCCGGGGTCTTCGTCCCCAAGGGGACCCTGGGGAAGCTGCCGAGAGCGCCGGGCAGGGGGGTGCCGGTGCTGGGGACAGTGGGCGGGTGCCCCTCTGCTGAGAGCAGCGGGGTCAGGCCGGGACCTGCAGGGAACCACGGGGGTCAGGCAGGCACCAGCAGGGCCTGGGCACCCCATCCGTAAACTGGGATGGATTGGGAAGGCGGGGGGGACGGGAAAGATGGCAGGGGGGACAGGATGCGGACAGAGGCAACGGGGGAGCCCTGGGAACTGCGGGGAAAGCAGGAGGGCACCGAGGGGACTGGGGTGGGTGGCGAGAACCCAGGACGTACAAGGGAGACAGGAAGGGTCTGGGACCGGCGAGGCACGACCGGGTGGTGACGGGGACAAGGACGGGACACCAGCGGGGACTCGGGGGAGGACGGGCCAGGAACTAGCGCGGATCCTGGTACCTGTGCCTGGGCGGCAGAGGCCTGGGGGGCCCTCCATGCTGCGGTAGAGCGTGGCCATGGCTGCTGTTTTCCGGCGGTGGTTGCAGAGTTTGGTCATGTCCTGCTGGCCCTGGGCTCCAGGGGCCCCTCGCCCGGCCACCGCTGCCCCCGGGTCGAAGTTAAATACCTGCAGGGACGGGAGCAGGCTGAAAGCGGCGACCAGCCCCCCTGCAGGGGACCCCCAGATCTCACTCCCCCTTCCCGCAGCCAGGGCCATCCTTCGCAGCCCCCCCCACCCCCCGCCATGTCCAGGGGGTGCCCCGGCGCAGCCCTCCCCCCCCCCCCCCCACCCCGCCCCAGACCTTGTGCATGTCGAGGGGACACTCGAGGCCACACTTGCAGGTCCCGTCGGCCAGGAGGTAGGCGCAGGTCTGCTCCAGTGAGGTCAGCGCCGCGCCGCTGGGGCTGGGGGGGGGGGGGGCACAGGGGGTGAGGGGGGGGCTGGGGAGAGGGGTTAGGGGGTGGGATGGCGGGGGGGGGGGCCTGCTCCTACCTGATGTAGCAGACAGAGCCCTCCTCCACCTTGCGCTGCCAGCCCACGGGCACGGGCCCGGCCGACGGGGATGCGGGTCGGTCTGTCCTGGTGCCACCATCGCCGCTGCTCATTGTGGCCCCACGTCGCACTGACACCTGCGGCGGGCACTGCCGGGGGGGTTGTGGGGGGGGTGGGGGGGTGTCACACCGAGAACGTGGCGGGGGGGTGGCGGGAAGCAAACAGGACAACAGGACACAGCAGGACCGGGGGTGCCAGGGCACTGGGTGGGGGGGGCAGAGCCATAAGGCAGCAGCAGGGGTCCTCAGGGGGTGCCCAGGGATATGGAGCGGGACTGGGGAGAGCAGCTGCCCCCCCCCCCCCGCCCTGTTAATCCCGGTGTTTGGGTCGGGAAGGGACAACAGTGACCTACAAACCGCCGTCGAGGAACCACAGTGAAAAGGCCAACAGCTGCCGCGGGGCCTAATCCCGCTGGAGGGGGGGGGGCCCGAGGGGACCGGAGCCGGGGTGGGGGAGCACCTCTCACCTGCTTATCCCTGCGAGCATCTCGGCGTCGAGCCCACGGGCGGGGGGCGGCGGTGCCCGGCGCTGCCCCGGAGCTGCAGGGCAGAGAGGCTCAGCCTGAACTTGGGGGAAGCCGGGGGCTGGGGGGGGGGGGCCAGCACCCGGGCAGGGCCCCACAGCCGGGGGCGGGGGGGCGCAGAACCCAGGCAGGACCCCACAGCCATGCCGGGGGTGGGGGGGCAGCACCCAGGCAGGGCCCCACAGGCCGGGGGCTGGGGGGGGCAGCAGCACCCGGACAGGGCCCCGCAGCTGGGAGGGGGGGAGGGGGGGCGGGCAGCAGCACCCAGGCAGGGCCCCGCAGGCGGGCTCCTGTCGTTCCCCCCCCCCGCCCCGGTCCCCCAGGCGGTGACACGCAGGTGACCCTCCCCATCGCCCCCGCCCCAGGGGAGGGTAACGAGGGGGCGGTGGGGTCACCGTGTCGTCGTCCCCCCCCCTCCCCCGAACACCGGAGGGGGGATGGACACAGGCCAAGCCCCCCACAGCCCCCCACCGAGGTGGGGGGTCACCCCCCCACCGCCGCTGCGGGGGGAGGGGAGTGAGAATGGCGGGGGGGGGGGGCGTGACATGCGTGTGTGTCCTCAGCCGGCGGGGGAGGGGGGAACAGGGCGCCCCGGCCCCGCACCCACCTGCGGTCATGGCGGCGGCACCGGGCACCGGGTCCCCGCTTCGGCCCCGCCAGGAAGAGGCGGGACAGCGCGCGCGCGGCGGCGGCGGCGGCGGGGCGGGGGGAGGAGGTGGGGGGGGGGGGCGATCCCGGCGTGCCTCACGGGGGAAGGGGGGCACCGGGTATGGCCCCCCCACCCCGGCGCCTCACCGGGGCGACGCCGCCCGTGTCCTGGGAAACGCCGGGGCTGTGATGGGGCCGAGGCCGGGGCCGCACCGCGCCCCGGGGCTGGAGGAGGCTGCGGCCGCACGGCCCGGCCCTCCCCCGCCGCGGCGCTGCGGGCCCTTTAAGGCGGGGCGGGGCCGGTTTCCAACCATTGCATCATCCCCCCGCGTGACTCACCCCCACCGGGACCGCTCCCCCCCTCCCCGCCTCTCCTCCGCCCGCTCCGATTGGCTGGCACCGCCCCGCGCGTCACGGCGCGGCGGGCGCCGGTTGGCTGCGGCCGGCACGAGCGTTGCGTCAGGCGCGTGAACCTTAAAAAGGGGGCGCGGGCGGCGGCGGCGCGGCGGGAGCGGAGCAGCGCGAGGACGATGCGGGCGACGATGAGCGGGGGGCAGCGCTCGGGCCGGGGCCGCGGGGAGCCGGGGCCGCCCAGGAAGGTGCGGGGGGAGAACCGCCTCTGGGGCCTTGCCGGGGGGAGGAGGGACGGAAGGACCTCGGGGGATGCTGTGGGGGGAGGGGGGTTGCTGCCGGGGGCCGGGCTCCGGAGGGAGGGGGGACGAAGGAGCGTCGGGGGCTGGGGGGGATAGGACGACGACAGACATACCGGGGGCTGCTGGCGGGGGCGGGACAGTGGGGAGCGGCCCTCGGGGCGGGGGGAGGAGGTGTTGATATCATGCCCATCGGTGCTGGGGGCCCACCAGGGTGCCCGCAGGCCGCCCCCGCAGCGCACACACACCCCCCCCGGGGCAGGGCAGACCCGTATGTTTTCGTCCTCCCTCCCCTGAGCTGGCAGCGCCCCCGAGAGCGGGGTGGGTACTCTGAACCCCTAGGGAACCCTCTGGGGGGGGCGGGGGAGGGCAAAGTCTGACTCTGCCCCTCTTCCTCCCCCCCCCAGGCATCCAGGAGAAAGTGCATCCTTGTCGGCCACCACACCTGAGAGCAGGTAACTGGGGGGGGTGGGGGAAACACCCTGGGGCTGCTGGAGACCAGCCCACCCCCCCCTCTGCGGGGAGCGACACCCCAGAGCTGGGGGTCCTGGCCCCCCCTCACCCCCTTTCCCCCCCAGCCCCGCGCTGGCCTGGAGGTGACAATGGCAGCCGAGGGGCTGCCTGCGGGGACACCTGCTGGCGCCCTGCCCAGCTGGGAGCTGGAGGCCTGGTACCAGGACCTGCAGGAGGTGCTGGCAGCAGCGGAGCCCAGTGGGCCCTCTACACCCTGGGGGGCTGAACAGGTGAGATGGGGGGTCGGTGACAGTCCAGGTGGGTGTGGGGGGGGGTGACAGGGCAGGGGACACCTATTGCCTGGTGCTGGCTCCTCTCTCCCCACAGGCTCCGCTGTGGGGCACGGAGGGGGCCGCCGGTGGGGGGCCGGAGGGCTGCGAGCTGGATGCTGCCCTGGCTGCGGAGCTGCTGGAGCTGCTGGGACCAGAAAGCACAGCGGGCACGCAGCCAGCAGGACCCCCGGGCTTGGCCTCCAGCAGCAGCCCCCCGCCCCGGCCAGCTGCGGAGGAGGATGAGGCGGGGGCAGGCACGGGGCGTGGGGTGAAAAGGAAGAGGTGCGGTGGCCCAGCGGCCAGCAGGGAGCTGGCGAAGAGCCGGGAGCGGGCCAACGAGCAGCGGGTGCTGGAGCTGACGGCCCACAACGAGCAGCTGCGGGAGGAGATCCGGCGGCTCAGCGCTGAGGTGGAGCGTACGAGGGCGGCCCTCATCGACCGCATCGTCAACATCCGCCGCAATTAGCACCACCACGGCCCCCGTGGACCTGGGGGGCAGCCATGAACTGGAGGGGCAATGCCCCGCCGGCACAGACTGATGCCGTGGGGAGGGCACTGCTTCCATACGCCATTGTATAGCTTTTGCATTTTATTACATGCACGTAACCGCCCGCCACAGCCCAGTCTGGTCTCTGGGTAGTGCTGGAGCTGCTCCCCAGCGCAGGAGCCAGGTGCTACTTCTTCCGCTTCCCCTTGGGCACAGGGACTTCGGGGCTTTTGCCCTCAGCTACTGCCAGCTGCTTCTTCAGCTCCAGCAGCTTGGCCACCTCTGCGTCGACCTGGGCTTTCTCCGCCTTGTTAGCCTTCAGTTGCCGCACGTGGTTGCCCTGGGGCAGGCAGGGGGCGTTGATGAGGGCTTGCGGGGCTGGGGGGGGTTAAAATAGGGCCATCCCCCCCATCCACCATCACTCACCTGCTTGACCACCTCCTCTGTCAGCTGCTGGATCAGTTGGGGGTCACCTAGAGGCAGGAGGGGCGCTGAGGCTGGAGAGGGGTCGGAAGCTGGAGGGGTCTGTTTGGCCTGTGGAAGGACAAAAACAGGTGTGAGCCCCGATGGCAGCACCAGGGGCAGAGCTCTGCATTTCCCCCTCCCCACCATGCTGGAGAGGCGGGGGGGTTTGCTGCAGCACCCCAGGGAGTTACCTGGGGCTCTAGAGCAAGGTCTTCAGGCTGGGAAAAGGAGAGAGAGCGAGTGAGGAGGGACAGAAAGCAGAGGAGAGGCTGGGAGCAGCTGCGGGGGCACTGCAGCCCCCACCCCACTCACCTGCCCTCCCCCGAAGCGCTTGCGCAAGGCTTCAACCTGCTCGTTCTCCAGCTTCTGGAAAAGGGGGCTCACCTGCAGCCAGGAAGAAGAGGGGTCACACCTGCAGGGCCCAGCACCCCACATCCCACCCCTGCGCTGCTCGGGGCGGGGGGCACAGCACGCTTTCTTTCCCCCCCGCCGCCGCCACCACCTACAGTGCCCACGCGATGGCCAGGGGGCAGGGTGCAGGTGAAGTCGTGGCTCAGGACGAAGCAGTCCGGTGGGATGCAGAGCTGCCCCTGGATGGCCGAGCTGACGCTGGGCATGTAGGGCTGTAACAGGACGGCCAGCAGGGATGCCATGTTCACCGCCACGCCGGTCACCGTGCCCGCGTGCTGCCTGCCGGGTAGGAAACCCTTCATCAACACCCAGCTCCCAGCCCCTGCCCTCTGCCCATCCTCCCCCTTTCTCCTACCTGTCCTTTTCATCCCCCTTGATCCGCTTCCAGGGCTCATTCACCTGGATGTACTGGTTGCCATGGCGAGAGATGCTCAGGATACACCTCAGGGCATCACGGATGCTGGAGGGGAGAAGCAGAGGGGGGCTGAGCACCTGCCGTGGGGCAGGTCTCTGCCCTTCCACCCTCGTGACAATTCAGCTCTGCTCCAGCCCCAAGCTTTCAGCTACCCACCGGACTTTCTCCAGCAGCTGGTGGTACTGGCGAAGCTCTAGGGTGACACGGGCCAAGAGCCGCTTGTCATCCGATGTCAGGACCATGTTGGGGACAGTACCACCAAAGAACTTGCACACAAACATGCCAGCTCTGGGGAGAGAGGCAGAGAGCAGGCATGAGCACAGCCTGGGGAGGGAGATGACCCCTGCTACCGCCGGAGCGTTTCAGAACCTGTTGATGAAGTTGCCCAGGTTGTTCAGCAGCTCCGAGTTGTTCTTGAGCATGAGGTCGCTCCAGGAGAAGGCACTGTCCTGCCCTTCGGGCCGCAGGTACAGCAGGTAGAAGCGCCAGATGTCCGCAGGGATGCCGGTGTCCTTGGCCATGTCCCCAAACACTCCCACGCCTCGGCTCTTGGAAAACTTCCCGTCCTCGTAGTTCAGGTACTCTGGGGAGGACAGGAGAGACCCCACCGTGGGGCCCAAGCATGGATCCGGCCCTCTCCCAGGCAGGGAGCAGCCCCTCAACGCAGGAGGAAACTGTTAAAGCGCTCATAGGCTCGTGCTGAGCTCGAAGGGCAGTTTTGTGACTTTGCACGACAGACCGGACTGTTCCCAGTACTGCGGGGAAGCACGGAGACCCCCCCGCCCCCCATGATCCCTGGTGACATTCCCAGTACCTGTAGCAATGAGGTGGTTCACCAGGGTGTAGTTGTCCTCCGCGCCCAGAAGCGAGCAGGGGAATACGACGCTGTGGAACGGGACGTTGTCCTTGGCCATGAAGTTGTAGAGCTCAACCTGACGGGGGGGTGGCGGGGGGGGAGATTGGTGGATCTTGGCATCCAGCTCTGTCCCTCCCTCCACCCTGCAGCAGCGCCAGGCTCTTACCTGCTGGGGGTTCTTCCACCACCTCTCCCACTGGTCGGTGTAGTTGGCCGTAATGGACAAGTAGCCAATGGGAGCGTCAAACCACACATAAAAAACCTGGGGAGGAGGGGAAGAGGAATTACGCGAGCATGGGACCCACAGGCAGGGTGTGCCCGGGGACAGACACCGCAACCGAGGGGGCCAGAGGGGACCCACCTTGTCGCGGAAGCCATCCAGGGGCACAGGCGTGCCCCACTTCAGGTCGCGGGTGATGCAGCGGGGTTTGAGCCCATCCCGGATCCAGGAGCGAGTGATGTAGCGAGCATTGGCCGTCCAGTCCCCCGTGGCCCAGGACTGCTCCAGCCAGGGCTCCAGCCGCTCCTCCAGCTGCCAGGGAACACGTAGGGATGGGCAGCGGTATCAGGGGCTGCCCCATCCCCTCCCCGCTCCCCCAGGCGATGAAGCTCACCTTGGGGAGGTCCAGGAAGAGGTGCTGGGTTGGTTTCACCACGGGGACGCTCCTACAGAGTTTGCACTGTGGATTCTGTCAGGAGGAAAAACACGGGTTGGAGGAAGCCCAGGACAAGACTGGGGGTCCCAGGCAGAGCAGGGGGGTGGTTTGTGGGGTGGGGCGGTCCCTAGAGAGATCCTGTCTCACCTTTAGCTCCACGGCATTGATGAGTTTGCCACATTTATCACATTGGTCGCCCCGGGCCTCCTCGTAGCTGCAGAAGGGGCAGGTGCCCTCCACAAAACGGTCGGCCAGGAACCGCTGGCAATTCTCACATCGCAGCTGCTCCACGGTGTCCTGCAGCAGGAAACCGCGGGCCAGCAGGCGCTGGAAGATGTCCTGGGCGATCCTGGTACAGGAGAGGAAGAGAAGAGGGGCAGCCCCATCAGGCAGGGAAGCCTGGGGAGCCATAGAGCACCTTCAGCCAGGGATGCCGGGGTCGCCCCCGACATTCCCCAGCACCAGTGCCCCCACGCGAGCCCGCAGCTGCTCACGTGGTCTGGTGTGGAGTGGTGGTGCGGCCGAAGTAGTCGAAGGAGATGTCGAACCAGCGGTAGATGTCAGCATGGATGGCGTTGTACTTGTTGCAGATCTCCTGGGGCGTCAGCCCCTCTTCCACAGCCTTGGTCTCAGTGGCTGTGCCGTACTCGTCCGTGCCACACACGTAGAGCGTGTTCCAGTTCCGCAGGCGGCAGTACCTGCAGGCAGGGGCTTGTGACACCCGTGCAGGTGTTGGGGGCGGTGCAGCCCCCCCCCCCCTCCCGGTGATGATCCCCCGGCCCCAGGGAGCTTTCCCACAGCCAGGTCTCACCTGGCAAAGGTGTCGGCACTGAGGACGCAGCCAATGATGTTGCCGAGGTGGGGTACGTTGTTCACGTAGGGCAGAGCGCTGGTGATCAGGACGTTCCTCATGCCCTCCACAGGCAGCCTGACACGGACAGGGGCAGTCAGAGAAGGCACAAAGAGCAACAGGGCCACCCCGCGCCCAGAACAATGTGGGGCGCACCAGCTTGGGAGCCCCTACCAGGCCCCTCGGAGGTCTGGGACAGCCAGCCCTAGTGTCACCTTAGGACTCACACAGGTTTCTGAGGCTTCCAGGGCTTGGGCAGTGCTGCAGCACCACGGGCCCAGGCCTCCGCAGCAGCTGTGATTTCCTCCTCCGTCAGGGCACGCTCAGAACCTTCTTCCTCCTGTGGAGAAGGCTGGTCCCAGTGAGGGTCTGCGTGCCCACTGCCGCCAGCCCCACAGGGGCCCGAGCCCTGGGCCAGGGCTGCGCAGGGGGCCAGGGCTGCACCTCGGGCTCATTACTGGGGCCTCTCTCCATGGCCAGGCAGGGCGGAGGCTGCTTCTGCAGGTAGGACTTGAATTCCAGCAGCGCCTTGGGCATCAGAACGGAGTCGGCAGCTTTCCTGCATGCCTCCGAGAGCGTCATGCTCTGGAACCAGGTCCTCAGCGCCTGCAGCTCAACTTTGAGGGTGGGGGGGCGCAGAGAGAGAGAGAGCGTGAGCACACAGCGTGATTCCTACAGCCATAGGAACGCGAGGAATGCTCTCCCTTGGCACCCCTGTTTCGCTCTTACTTGGCAGGCTGGTCTCGTCCCGGAGGATGGGGAACAAGGTACCCCACACAACCACATCAGCCACTGACTCGGTGTCCTGGGCCAGAGGAGCGGAGTCAGGCCTTGAGGCAGCCCCAGCCTCAGGGCTCTGCCTCAGGGCTCTGCCTCAGGGCAGGCAGCAGCAAGCTCAGCTCTCCAAGGAGAAGGGTCCCCCCTGCCTCCCCAGCGGTCAGTCTCTCCCCACCCCCCGCACTCCGCAGTCCCACTCACCCCAGCGAGGTAGGCAGTGCCTCTCCTGGACAAATTCTGCTCGATGTGGGCCAGCAGCTTCCCCAGGGCTTCCGCCGCCTCCAGCCCCTTCTTGCCCTGCACCAGCTGAGCATACAGGGCCACCGAGGCAGCCGGCTGGGAGCAGGCAGAGACAGGAGGGGTCAGTTTGGGATGGGGGCGGGGGGGTGAGGGGGGGTGGTCCGTAGGCAGGGGAGAAGCTGCCGAACCCCTGGGGCACCCACCTGCAGCTCAGTAGCCTCCCACTCAAGCCACTGGTTGGTGAGGTCGGTGGGCTCTTCACCGTGGGCCAGGAAGAAGAACCTGGGGGGGGGAGAGAAAGGAGGGGGGGATGAGGAAGGGGGGGTGGGGTGAGGAAGGGGGGAGGAGGAAGGGGGGGTGGAGGGGTGCATGTGAGGGGAGGAGTGGGGGGCGAGGAGGGAGGGGCGAGGAAGGGGGGGTGAAGAAGAGGGGTGGGGGGCGAGGAGGGAGGAGCCGGGGGGGGGGGGGGAGGAGGGGGGAGGTGAGGAAGGGGGGGTGGGGGGGTGAGGAAGGGGGGTATGAGGAGGGGGGGTGAAGAAGGGGGGTGGGGGCAGGGAGGGGGGAGCGTGAGGGGGGCGCGGGAGAGGGGTGCGAGGAGGGGGAGGGGAGGAAGAGGGGGTGGGGGGGTGAGGAAGGGGGGTGAAGAAGGGAAGGGGTGGTGAAGAAGGGGAGTGGGGGGCGAGGAGGGGGAAGTGGGGGGGGCAAGGGAGGGAGGTGAGGAAGAGGGGGTGGGGGGGGATGAGGAAGGGGGCGGAGCTGGAGGCCGGGGGACCGCCCCCCCCCGGCCGTCGGTACTCACTGGCAGATGGCGTTCGGGGAGAAGAGGACGGTGCCGCTGTCCAGCTCCAGGGCGGGCGCCCACGGGGGGCTCAGCGGGGCGAGGGGCCGCTCTGCGGGGTGGGGGAGAGCAGGCCCGTCAGCCCCCGCCGCGGGGCGGGACTCACCGGGCCCGGTGCCGGGGGCTCCCTGCCAGGAAGAGGAAGGGAGCCGCCGCCGCCGTCGCCGTGGTCTCACCTGAAGGGCCGTCCCAGAGGAGCTGCACCGGGGCGGCGGCGGCGCCGGCGGCCGCCATCACCTTGAGCGCGGCGGGGCCGCCCGCCGCCAGCCGCAGCCGCATGGTGCCGGGCCGCGCGCGGGGCAGGCCGGAAGCGCCGCCCCGTCGGACTACAGCTCCCACAATGCCCCGCGCGGGGCACGCCGGAAGCGCCGCCCGTCGGACTACACCTCCCACTATGCCCCGCGCGGTGCCGCCCCCTAACTCTCGCGAGAGCGCCGGTCGCCATGGCGACGCGGGAACCGGCCCGCCCGGGTTGCCATGGCTGCTGGGCGCGGCCGCCGCCTCCCGTAGCACCCTCCGCTCCCGGCTCCGCAACGCCGCCCGCAGCCCCCGCCGACCCTGCGGGACACGCTCCGTGCCCGCTGGGAGGCTCCCCCTCGTCCTCCCCGGCGGTCCCCCCCGTCCTGCCCCGCCGCGGGGCAAGGGCCTCGCCGCCCCGTCCCGTCCTGTCACATGGCCCGGCGAGGTGTCCCCGCTGCGGGAGGGCCCGCCCCGCCACCCCGGCAGGACCAGGCTGGGGAGGGACAGCGGGGGAGTCACCGGCCTGCAGCGGGGGTCGGTGCTGGCACAGCCCCCCCCGCCCCCACCTCCCCGCCCTTCCCCCCCGGTCCCCAGGAACCAGTAGGGCAGACAGAGCAAAGGGAAGCGGCGGCGGGCGTCGGGGAAGGGGTGGGACACCGCTGGGCTGGGGTCAGGGGTCCCGGGGCGAGGCTCATTCTCCCCCCTCCCCGCCCTGGGGCAGTGCAATTACCCTAATTGCCCCGGCTGCCCCCCCCCTCCGCCCCCCCGCCCCCCCCCGGCAGCACCGTGTGGGCAGAGCCGAAAGGTGCTTAGGGCCAAGCGGGGTCAAGCGGGGCCGCGGGTGCTAATCCCCGCACCCGTGGGTGCTCAGCCGGCCGGGGGTGGGCAGGACGCCGGGGTCCCCCGCCTGCACCCCAATGGGCACCTGCACCCCTCCCACCTCTCTGTCCCGGCATCACGTCCTGCCCGCCGGCCCCGCAGTGGTGCCCCAGAGATGGTGAGTGTTATCTCCAGGTGTGGGGGGGCCAGGCTGGGGGGGGGGCAGGGGGACCGTGGAGCTTGCGGGGGGAGCAGGGGGGGGCTGCAGGTCAGGGAGTCTCGGGCTGTGGGGCTGGGGAGCAGGGAATATGGGGTGGGGGGGCTTGCGGGCCTTGGAATGGGGCTGGGAGCCACAGGGCGGTGGGACGGGGATCAGGGGCTGGGGAGGCCGGAGGGCCATGGGATAAGGACCTGGGGCCATGGGGTCGCGGAGCTGAGGCCCCCCCCAGCACCACCCCCCAGCCCCATGCTGTGTGGAGTGAGGAAGCCGCAGCCTCGCTGCTTCCTGCTGCAGCCGCTGCTGGGTTTCCTGCAGGTCCCCAAGCCCTGGCTGCCCCAGCACCCCCAGTCCCCCAAGTTCCCTGTACCCTGGGGCCAGGCATTGCGCCCCCCCCGGCCCGGCACCAGGAGCTGGGGCAACAGATGGTCCCTCCACTACTTGTGGACAGGATTGCCGTGGGGCATTGCCATGGCTGGGGGGGCAATCCATGGCCGTGAGGCACAGCCTGGCCATGGGGCACGACATTGTCTGGTGAGTCCTGGCCCTGCAGGCAGGGTCCCCGCTACCACCCAGGGCACTGCTCGGCCCCATTCCAGCACAGCCTGCGGCCATGCCAGCCATGGGGCGCGGGGCGCGTCCACCCTGACCCCCCGGTCCTGTCCCCGGCAGATGGCGAGGGCCAGGCCGTAGCGTGTCGCCGGTGGTGAGGATGCTGGCAGGGCGGTGGCGGCTGGAGGGGCGGCGGTGGCGGCGCGCTGAGCCGGCCGTGGTGCTCCGCGCCCTCTACAACTACACGTACCGTGCCGAGGACGGGCGGCACGTGGCCATGGCTGCTGGCGAGCAGTTCCTGCTGCTCCACAAAGCCAACGAGGACTGGTGGCAGGTGAGACGGGCCAGCGAGCCCCGCTGGGCTCGGCCCTTCTTTGTCCCTGCTACCTACGTGGCTGAGCTGGACCCTGGTGACAGCGGGAGACGGAACACGCTGCCCCCCAGCCAGCCTGCAGGGTCGGGTGAGCAAAGCGGGGGGGCACAGGGCCATGGGGCAGGGAGACACAGGGTGGCAGGACACTGGGAGAGCAGAGCCATGGGATCTGAGGTGGGGGCAAGGGGTTGGGGGCATTAGGGGCATAGGATGAGGGGACACACCCCAGGGAGTCCTGGGCTGTGGGTCTGGGTGCACAAGGCTGGGGGAATATCGGGGCTGGGGGCACAGGATAAGGGGACAGCGGGGGGACAGGGCTGGGAGACACCCAGGAGGGACGACGGGGGGCCAAAGGGCTGGGAGCGCAGGAGGTAGAAGGGGCACAGGGCTGCAGGCACTGGGAGGCACCAGGGACATGGGGCTGGGGGTACTGGGGGCAGGGGGACACTGGGGAAAAGAGGGTTGGGGCCCAGTGCGGGGGGGGGGTCACCTGCAGCCCAGAGCATCATTTCGGGTGGGTGGGTACCCCCATCTCTCCCCCCAGGCCTGCCACCACAGTACCGCTCACTGGAGGACCTGCGTGTCCCCCCCCCGGCCCGGCCCCAGGAGGCCACGCTGGCCCCCACCCGCTGCACCAGCACCAGCCAGCTGGCAGAGGGGGCCCTGCCCGCGCCCCCCCTGGCCCTGCCGCGGTGCCAGTCCCAGCAGGAGCTGGGCACTGGGGTGAGTGGGGGCCAGGTGACCCCAGAGGCCGCCCTGTGCCCCCAGCCCTGCTCCCCTCCCCCAACCTCACCCCCCGCATCGCCCACCTGCACCCCCCAATTTGCCCCCCTGCATCACCTACCTGCACCCCCCATCCTCCCAACTTCGCCCCCCCCCCCCAATCCCCCCAGCACCCCCAACCCCGCCCTCGCTGCCACCGCTTCCTCGTCGCCGTGGGGCAGTGGAGGAAGTGCGGGGGGGGGGGGGGGAAGGTGGGGGGCCGGGGGGGCCGAGCCTCACGCAGCGGGGCCGGGGGGGGACCGGTGCTGCGCAGCCGGGGGCGGCAGGTGGGAGCGGGGTGCCGGGCCCGGCCCGGGGGAGCGGCGCGGGGGGAGCCGGGGGGAGCGGGGTGGTGGTTGGGGGGGGGCGGCAAACGGCTCCGGGGAAGCGATTGCAAAAGCCTGATCCGGACTGGGCAGGGCTGGGGGGGTGCTGGGAGGCAAGGCAAGGGGTCAGTGCTGGGGGGCTTGGTGGGGGCTGGGGGGCAGGGCAAGGGGACTCTGGGGGGAGCTGGGGGGCCTGGGAGGGCAGGGCAAGGGGGCGCTGCTGGGGGGCTTGGGGGGTTGGGGGGTAAGGTAAGGGGGCACTGGAGGGGTGGGGGGCAGAGCAGGGGGGCACTAGGGGGGCTGGGCAGGGTGAGGGGGGGGGCAGGGCATGCGAGGCACAGCGGCGGGCTGGGGGTGCGCTGTGGGCATCGTCCATATGCCCCCCCCCCCCCCCAGGTCCCCCCCCTGGGATCCGCCATGATCTACTGCAACCTTGAGGAGCTGCAGAGGGTGGGGGGCCAGGCCGACCCCCCCGTGCCAGCCGGCCCCCCCCTCCAGGTTTTGGGGGCCTGGGAGCGTCACCTGGACCCCAACACCGGCCGTTGCTTCTTCTACAACCCCCAAACTGGCGCGGCCTCCTGGAAGCCCCCCCGGCGGCACCGGGAGGCGGTGATCATGGGGGGCAGTGGGGGAGTTGGGGGGGAATACTGGGACCCCGCCAGCCTCTCCCCAGCTATCTCTACACCCCCCCATCCCTCCCTCCCCCCCCATATCCCCAGTGTCCCCCCTGCTCCCCCATGTCTCCCCACCAAAGCGCATGCATCGTGCCCCCATGGCCCCTGACGTTCACTATATCCTCTTCACTTCGCCCCCCCCCAGCGGCCCCCGTGATTCCTCGATTCTCCCAAACTATTCCCCCAATATCTTCCCTCCCATCCCTTCCGCGTGGCCCCCCCCCCGCCGCCATCCCGTGTGGTCCAGGTCCCCCTCACTGCCCCGCTTGTCCCTGGCACAGCCCCGCTGGGCTGCTGGCAGTTAGTGCCAGCGCTAATTGCGGGGGGGAGGGGGTGAGACGGGGGGACAGTCCTGTGGGTCCTGGCCATGACATCCCCTGAAGCTGATCCATGTCCTCTGTGTCCCCTGCAGGGCCTGCCCCCCCCCGCCGAGCCCCCCAGGACTACGGCACGCTGGAGCTCCAGGGATGCCGGGGTCCCCGGTGGCACCGTGAGCTGGGGGACAGGGAGGGGGACGGGGCGGGAACTGGAGAGGAGGGAGGCTGGGGGGGGGGCACGGGAGGGGGTCAAAGCATGGATAGGTAATGGGGGGCACTGGGAAGGGTATGACGGGACGTCAGGGAGGACCCAGGCTGTGCCACCCACGCTGTCCCCTCCCCACTGCAGGTGACCCACGGCCAGACCCTTGCCCAGCACAGCTTGGAGGAGCGGCCAGCTGCCCCCCCAGCTGCCCCCCCATCCTGCACCCCCGCCCTCCCCACCGTGAGTTACCCCAGGGCCAGGGAGGGCCGGGGGGGTGGCGCGGGGTGGGTGGGGGCAGTGCTGACCCTGTCCCCGCAGGAGGTGCAGAAGGCCGGGCAGCTCAACAGGACCAAGATCGCTGAGGGGGGCAGGAAGCTCAGGTGGGGGACGGGGACGGGGGGGGGGAAGGAGGGGGGGGAATGTGCCAGGCTGGGGTCCCTGGGGGGGGTCAATCCTGGTGCCAGGCTGGGGTCCTGGGGGAGGGGAGGGGGGGGCGATTCTGGTGCAGGGGACTGTGACAGATTGGGGTGCTGGGGGGGGGGGGTCGTGGTGCAATGGGCTGTGCCAGGTGGGGGGCCGGGGCGGGGCGGGTGCAGGGGACTGTGCCAGGTTGGGGTGCTAGGGGGGCTTCGGGTGCCGGGGGGGGGCTTCAGGTGCTGGGGGCGGGGCTGGGGTCCCTGGGGGGGTTCTGGTGTAGGGGTTTCTGCCAAGCTGAGGGGACTAATCCAATCGGGGGGGGGTAATTTATGCCAGGGGGGCTGTGCCAGCTCAGGGGGGGCCTTCCAGCCTGGGGGGGCCATGCCAGCCTGGTCCACGGCTCTTCACAGCTGAGGGGCTCCAGACAAGCAATGTCCCTGGCACAAAAAGGCCCTTTTGGCTGTGCCAGTCTCGGGGGGGGGGGGGGCGGGACGGACACGACGAAGGATCTGAGGCGCTGCCAGTGCCCAGATGGTGCCCGGGGCCTGTGTGGGGCTCTGCTGGGGTGGGGGGAGGGGGGGGAGACAACGACACCCAAGCCTGACCCCAGTCCTGGCTGGGGGAGGAGTTGGGGATGCCCCTCACCTGCTGCCCCCAGGAAGAGCTGGGGGGTCTCCTGGGTGGTTCTGGCCGGGAACAGCCTCATCTTCTACAAGGAACCCAAGGGACCGGCACCCACTGCCTGGGTGAGTGGGGGTCAGGGGGGTGCTGGGGCAGCGGGGGGGGTGTCGGAGCATCGGGATGTATGCGGGGGGTGGGGGAGGGGACGACAGCGGGTGGAGAGGGCTGTGGAAGAATACGGGGTGCTGTGTGTGGAGACACAAGGGGGATGGGGTGATGGCCGGTGCCCCCCCCCCCCAGTGCCCTGCCAGCAGCCGCCCTGAGAGCAGCGTGGACTTGCGGGGGGCTGCCCTGGATTGGGCCCGCGACCTCTCCAGCAAGAAGAACGTCCTCCACGTGAGTGGGGGGGGACCCCGGGCTGGGCACGTGGGGATGCCCAAAGTGCAGAGCCCAGGGGCCACGGGGGGGGGGGGGTCTCCGTAACAGTCCAAGGGTCACAGAGATCACCCGAAATGCAGCCCACAGAGAAGGGGACCCCACAGCCCAGCACGTACCAGAACCCCCAAAATGGGACGGGGTGGTGTAGGGAACCCCCTTGGGTTAGGGGCACCTCTGGAGCCCCCCACTGAGGGGGGGAGCAGGGCACCCCTGGAGTGCCTGGGTCCTCCTGGCCCCTGTAGGGGTTCCCTGGGGGTCCCTGCACCCCCCCACATCTTGCTGCCCCCCCGCCAGCTCCGCACTGTGACAGGCAATGAGTTCCTGCTGCAGTCGGACCAAGAGGCCACCATCCAGGAGTGGGCCCGGGCCATCCGGGGGGTCATCCACCGGCTGGTGAGTGCCTGGAGGGGGGCCGGGGAGTGCCCCGTGGTTGCCCCCAGCCCCACATCGTCAACTGTCCCCTGTCCATCCCTCAGGATCTGGAGAACCCCATGGACATGCCTGCGGGGTGGCTGCGCCGGGGGGACATTGGGGACCTGGCGGAGCTCAGCGGGGACGAGGACGAGCTGCTGCGGGTCACTGAGGGAGCCGGGGCTCCAGGTGGGGTTGGGGGGCGGGGAGGGTGGAGAGGGGGGTGAGCAGGCCTCAGGGCTGCCATGACCGTGACCGTATCGGGGCCTGCTGTGCCCCCAGGTGCCCCCCACACCCCCGACGCCTCGGAGAAGAAGCGGGTGAAGAGCAAGCTGAGGCGCTTCATCGTCAAGCGGCCCCCGCTCCAGAGCCTGCAGGAGAAGGGGCTCATCCGAGGTGAGGCTCCCCCCACCAAGACCCACCGTGCCCTCAGAACCTTCCCCCCCCGCCCCCCCCCCCACCAGCCCTCCCATATCCTCCCTCTGCCCCCAAAGTGGGAGAGGAAGGGGGGGGCTGAGTGCTCCATTGAGCCTTGGCTGCCTGTCCCCGGTGCGTCCTGGTGCCCTCCTCCCTTCTCCCACCCTCCCAGTGTCCCTGCCCTTGGTCCCAGTGTCCTTCCCAAATCCCAGCATCCCCTCCTGGTCCCTCTCCCCGTCCTGACCCCAGTGTCTACCATCTCCCCCCTCCCAGTCCCAGAATACCCCCCCCTCAGTCCCTGTGCACCCACCAGTCCAGTGTCTCCCTCCAGTCCAGCATCCCTTCCCGGTCCCAGTGCCTTCTCGCAGCCCAGGTGTCCTCCCTGCCCTCACCACCACCCTCCCGGAGCCCAGCATTCCCTCCCTATACCCCTCCCCAGTCCCATTTGCCCCCCTGCCAAGTCCCAGTGCTCTCCCATCCCAGTTTGCCCCAGCGCTGCCCTCTCCCAGACCAGGTTTTCGGGTGCCGCCTGGATGCCCTGTGCCAGCGGGAGAGCACCACTGTGCCCCGCTTCGTCCGGCTCTGTGTGGAGGCTGTCGAGGAGAGAGGTAGGGTCTTCCCAGCCGGCATGGCCCTCCCAGCTGGCACCGGTTTCCCCCACCATGTCTCGCCCCCCTCATTGTCCCCAGGCCTTGACGTTGATGGGATCTACCGGGTCAACGGGAACCTGTCTGTGATCCAGAAGCTGCGTTTTGCCGTGGACCGGGGTGAGGGGACCAAAGGGTCAGAGGATGGGGATGTTGGGGAGGAGACGGGAACTGCGTTGGAGCACACGCCCAAGGGTGGGTTAAGGTGGCTTCTTCCCCCGTGAACCCTCCTTTGTCCCCGCAGAGCGAGCTGTGACCTCAGACGGGCGCTATGTCTTCCCCGAGCAGCTGTCCCAAGGTCAGCCGGGGTGGCCGGGCAGGGGGTGGCCCTGGCAGCGCTGGGGCCTTGGGGGGCCCGGGCACAAGCTGACCTCCTCCGTTCCTCCCAGAGGAGCGGCTCAGCCTGGCAGACCCCGAGTGGAGCGATGTCCACGTGGTGACCGGTGCCCTCAAGCTCTTCTTCCGGGAGCTGCCCGAGCCCTTAGTGCCCTACGGGCTCTTTGACTCCTTCATTGAAGCTGTCAGTAAGTGCCCCCCCCAACCCTGCAGCGCTCCCCGTGGGCATCCCCAGGCTATGGGTGCTGGGGGGCACCATGTCTGACTGCTGTGCCTCCTCCCTAGAGCTGCCGGACCCCCAGGAGCAGGTGGAGCGGGTGGCTGAGCTGGTGCAGAGCCTGCCCCCCCCTAACTATGCCACCCTCCGCTACCTCCTGGCTCACCTCTGCCGGTAAGGGGAGGGCTGCTCCCGGGCTGGGGGCGGCTGTGGGGTGGCCTTAGAGCTGCCCCACAGGTGGGTGGGCTATGGGGTAACTGGGGGGGGAGAGTCTCGGGGAGGGACAGCAGGGGGAGGGGGAGCAGGATTGGCGCCTGCCAGAGTGATGGAGCCCCCGGCGCGTGGACCCCCTGGGGTGAGGGAGGGAGGAGCGGGGCTGGATGGGGTGCGTGGCACCACCCCGAAATCCTGCGCGTCCCCAGGGTGATGGAGCGGGTAGACGTCAACCGCATGACGCGCCAGAACATCGGCATCGTGTTCGGGCCAACGCTGCTGCGGCCGGAGCGGGAGCCGGGCAGCCTGGCAGCGGGCATGGCCCAGCAGAACCAGGCTGTGGAACTGCTGCTGGCACACTTTGACCGCATCTTCCCCGCGCCCCCCTGAGCCTGCCCCCCTCTCCCCCCCCCCTCCCCCCCCGGCGAAGTCAGGCGTTCTGGCTGCCGGTGCCGCTTCCTACCCGCCCCCCGCCGAAGTCCTCTGTGCCCCGTGTACCTTTCACTCTGCAGTAAACAGGCGCCTTCCCTGAGACCGGCAGCACCTCCTGCTCCCAGCAGGGCTGGGGGGGTCTGAGCGCTGAGAGCCACCCACCTCCCGCCCCAGGGAACATCGTCATCCAGGCACATGGCAGCCCCCTTCCCTCTGCCCCCCGCCGTGCCCGTACACCTCCCCAAGGCCGTTACGCTTCTGATTTATTTCCACCATTCATTAAATACATATCTGTTGCCATCAGACACACACACACACCCCCCAGGAAAGGCCCCCACCACAACCAGTGTCAGGGCAGGATCTGTCCCTGCCGGGGCTGGGGGGGTCTCTCCGAGGGGTGCCCTCACCCCGCTGCAGCCACCACCAGCCCCTGCAGACCCCAGGGTGGCCGGCACCACCGGGTCCTGCCAGCAGCGGATACGGGAGCTGTCGCAGCGCCCTGTCGAGGTCACCGTCCCCCTGGGCCTCCCAGTGGCGCCCAGCCCCCCCCCACCCCGTGCCCCCCAGTTGCCCGGTTCCCATCCCAGTGTGCCCTCAGCACCCGGTGCCACCACCTGCTGCGTCTGCACTCTCCCGGTGCCCTTCCAGCTCCCCGGTGCCTCCAAGACTCCTGCTCACCGGTTGCAGCAGCCACTCCCGGTTCCCGGGCAGCAGCGCCCACTGGATCCGTCCTTGGTGGGAGGTGGAGGGCGGCAGGGCCCCAGAGCTCCGGGCGAGAAGGGCGGACACGGGAGACTTGGAAGGCACAGGACCTGAGGGGGCACAGCCCTCAGGGGGCCACCAAGGACTGATCCAGGGGCTCGTCAGGGCCTGGGAGGGACCCGCTGGTGCCCAGGGGATGTCCCTGGCGTGGCAGGGCAGCCCCCCGCCCAGGCATGCCGGTGCCAGGGTCCCATCCCGGGCTGGGTGGGTGTCCCAGAGGGTGGTGGGTGTCCCAGGACAGGTGTGCGGGCGGCGGGGTGGAGGAGCTGGAGCGGGAGAAGCATTTCTGGCAGGCAGCGGAGTGGTGGAGCTGTTTGCGCCGGGGGAGAGGGGTTCAGAGGCAGCGGGTGGGGGCTGGGGGCTGGCCAAGGGGGGGATGGTGACCCCCAAAGGATGTAGGAGATGGGGCTTTTTAGGGAGCAAAGGGCCTCGTGCTGTGAGGCTCCCCCGGGCGCAGCGTGATGGAAGGGGGGGGATGCGGAGGTGACGGATGCGCAGGGTGGGGGTGATGCGGGCTCCCCACTGCGGATGTGCAGGTGGTGCCAGGACTTTTCCCACACCAGGCACAGGGGAAGCGTTGCCCCGTCCTTCCACGCTCCCCGCCAGCAATGAGGCAGCAGCTCAGAGCCCCCTCAGACACCCCCCAACACACACACAGCTCCCCTAGCCCCGCACCCCCCCCGGCAGACCGGGGCACCCCTTCCTCAAAGACCTTGGGGTGCTGAGAGTAGGGCTCTGCCCGGGGCAACACGGGGTGCTGGGAGGACCGTGACCTGGTTTGGCTCGTTCTCGGTGGCGTCGTCGGGAGCCAAAGCTGGAGCAGGAGAAGGCGGCAGGTGGCGAGGGTTGGAGATGGACAGCCAGCCCCAACCCCCAGCACCTAAACCCCTGGGCACCCCCTGATACCTCCTCCCCCTGCTGCCCCAGCCCCCGTCGCAGGGAGGAGCACCCCTGGATCCCTCCGGGTGACACAGCGGGTAGAGCTCAAGCTCCTGTATCCAGCCCCATCTGCAGGTGAGAAAATACCCAAGGCCAACGGCCCCCACTACCAGGGGACCCCATGCTGGTGGGGTGACACTTTGGGTCGTGGGGGGCAGCCATGCCCCCTTATCCCCACAGGCAAAGAGCGCTCCAGGGACTTGGACCTTGGGCTGGAGGTCGCCTGGGACACCGGATACAGCGAAGGGGTGTGAAAAGTTGGGACAAGACCCTCTCCCCCCACCTTCCCCCCCCACACAGGGACACTCAGGGACATCCATGCAAATGTGCCCCAGCGCCCCGCTCACCCGCGTCTGGTGCGCCCACCCGCTCCCGCTGTCGGCATAGACCCGGCTGTGCTCACACGCGTGTGGTCCCGTGCTGCCAGCTTTGCGCACCCTCGTTCAGTTTAAAACCACGTTTGTGGCTTCTCTCCCCGTTCCTGGGCTGGGTCAGGACTCGCAAAGGGCTGAGCAGCAGCGGGGTCGCAGAATCACAGGATGGTTCGGGTGGGAAAGGACCATAAAGATGATCCATTTCCAACCCCCCTGCCCTGGGCAGGGACACCTCCCCCAGCCCAGGTTGCTCCAAGCCCCGTCCAACCTGGCCTTGAACCCCTCCAGGGATGGGGCAGCCACAGCTTCTCTGGGCAACCTGGGCCAGGGGCTCACCCCCCTCACAGCCAAGGATTTCTTCCCGATATCCCATCTAAATCTCCCCTCTTCCAGTGTAAAACCCTTCCCCCTCGTCCCATGGCTCCCCTCCCTGCTCCAGAGTCCCTCCCCAGCTTTCCTGGAGCCCCTTGAGGGACTGGAAGGTCTCCCTGGAGCCTTCTCTTCTCCAGGCTGAACCCCCCCCAGCTCTCTCAGCCTGTCCCCACAGCAGAGGGGCTCCAGCCCCCCCAGCATCTCCGGGGCCTCCTTTGGCCCTGCTCCAACAGCTCCGTGTCCTTCTGCTGTTGGTGCCCCAGAGCTGCAGGCAGCACTGCAGGGGGGTCTCACAGAGCGGAGCAGAGGGACAGAATCCCCCCCTCGCCCCCCTGCCCACGCTGCCAGGGATGCAGCCCAGGCTGCGGGGGGGGGGGTTCTGGGCTGCCAGCGCACGTTGCCGGGTTGTGTCGAGCTTCTCACCCACCGACACCCCCAAGTCCTTCTCCTCAGGGCCGCTCTCCAGCCATTCTCCGCCCAGCCGGGGTTTGTGCTTTGTGATGGCCCCGGCCCACGTGCAGGACGTCTCCGTGGGCACGGAGGTAAAACCACAGGGTACCTTGTGGTGTGTTCAGTCTCTCTCAAGTTGGTCTCGTAGGAGGGCGTCTTGTCCTAATGGCTGCAACGTGGGCCCATGCAGGGGAAGAGCGGGATCTCATCTCCATCCTGGACAGTTTACCAGACAGTTTTTCAAATAATTTCTCCATTTTCTCGGTCCTTTTTTTCTACGGCTGCAACAATGGGGGGACGAGAGAGACTGCCGTTATAACTGCCGTACGCTGTTACCCACTTCATTTTCAGTTGGCGCATCGGCAGCGGATCCTCCCCAAACCGGTGTTGCCAACGCGTGGGAATACATTGATGGCGCGCTCTGCGCAGAATTCCGCGACGTAGGTCGTTTGCACGGCGCTTCGTCAGGGTCTGCGCCCGCTTGCCAGTCACCGTAAATCACCTCTTGCACAACCGCTTCTCTCGGGCACTTCATACCTTTCTCCACCGTGGTCTGTTTGCTTGGGCGGCATTTGGTATCGTCCATAAAGGGATACCTGCACCTTACGGCTGACACGAGTCGCCTCCAGAGACTGAGACCGTATGGCTTTCTCCCAAGCTCTTTATCGATGCCTCTGTCTCTCGCCAGGTTTCCCAACCGCTTGGTGTCTCTACCACCCAAGTCTACGGCATCAGCCCCGTTACCCCGGCAGGAGAACAACCAGGTAACATCTCACCTTCATGACGGCTGAAGTCCTTTCTCATGTTTTGCAAGTCCTTCCTAGGTAAGGCTTGAATGGTTGATTACCTCTGTGTCTGATTCCTCCTCCTCCTCCTCTGTTGACGCTACCTGAGAAGGACCCTTCCCAGATCTGCTTTGGGAGGACCTTCTGTCTGATCTGCTTGAGTAGGACCCTCCCTCTCACCTTCATCGGAAGAGCTCTCTCCCACGTGATCTGACTTGAACCGGTCTTTGCTATGAGGGGAAGGGACACGGCTTGCACCACTACGGATGGAGCTGGGGTAGTGGCAGCGGTCGTTGTCGGGCTTGGAGTAGCGGCGGTACGTGTTGTAATACACCTACTCCTGCACCAGTGTTTAATATGAATCCACCCCTGAAACGCATTCAAGAGGATCATAGAATCAGAGAATCAGAGAATCATAGAATCATAGGGTTGGAAGGGACCTCTGGAGATCATCTAGTCCAACCCCCCCTGCCAGAGCAGGGTCACCTAGAGCAGGTTACACAGGAACACGTCCAGGTGGGTTTTGAATGTCTCCAGAGTTGGAGACTCCACCACCTCTCTGGGCAGCCTGTTCCAGTGCTCTGCCACCCTCAGGGTAAAGAAGTTCCTCCTCATGTTTAGGTGGAACTTCCTATGTTCAAGTTTGTGCCCATTGCCTCTTGTCCTGTCCCCGGGCACCACTGAAAAGAGCCTGGCCCCATCCTCCTGACACCCACCCTTTAAGTATTTATAAGTGTTGATAAGGTCCCCCCTCAGCCGTCTTTTCTCCAGACTGAAGAGACCCAAATCCCTCAGCCTTTTCTCATAAGAGAGATGTTCCAGTCCTCTGATCATCTTTGTAGCTCTCTGCTGCACCCTTTCCAGCAGTTCCCTGTCCCTCTTGAACCGGGGAGCCCAGAACTGGACCCAGTACTCCAGGTGCAGCCTCACCAAGGCAGAGTAGAGGGGGAGGATGACCTCCCTTGACCTGCTGGCCACACTCTTCTTGATGCACCCCAGGATGCCATTGGCCTTCTTGGCCACAAGGGCACATTGCTGACTCATGGTCATCCTGTTGTCCACCAGGACTCCCAGGTCTCTTTCCACAGAGCTGCTCTCCAGCAGGTCAGCCCCCAACCTGTCCTGGTGCATGGGGTTGTTCCTCCCCAGGTGCAGCACCCTACACTTGCCCTTTTTGAACTTCATAAGGTTTCTCTCTGCCCAGATCTCCAACCTGTCCAGGTCTCTCTGTATGGCGGCACAGCCTTCCGGTGTGTCAGCCACCCCACCCAGCTTGGTGTCATCAGCAAACTTGCTGAGGGTGCACTCTATCCCCTCATCCAGGTCATTGATGAATATATTGAACAGGACTGGACCCAGTACTGACCCCTGGGGAACACCACTCGTCACTGGTCTCCAACTAGACTCTGTGCCCCTAATCACAACCCTCTGAGCTCTATCTTTCAACCAGTTTTCTATCCACCCCACTGTCCATTCATCTAACCCACACTTCCTAAGCTTCCCTATGAGGATGCTGTGGGAGACCGTGTCAAACGCCTTGCTTAAGTCAAGGTAGACCACATCTACCGCCCTCCCCTCATCTATCCATCTAGTCATGCCATCATAGAAGGCTATCAGATTAGTCAGACATGATTTCCCCTTGGTGAATCCATGCTGAGTACTTCTGATAGCTTTCCTTTCCTCCACGTGCCTTGAGATGACACCCAGAACGAGCTGTTCCATCATCTTTCCAGGGATGGAGGTGAGGCTGACCGGCCTGTAGTTCCCCGGCTCTTCCTTTTTGCCTTTCTTGAAGACTGGAGTGACATTGGCTTTCCTCCAGTCCCCAGGCACCTCGCCTGTTCTCCAGGACTTTTCAAAGATGATGGAGAGCGGCCCAGCAATGACTTCTGCCAGCTCCTTCAGCACTCTCGGGTGCATCCCATCAGGGCCCATGGACTTGTGAATATCTAGATGATGATACGCTATTCCTTGTCTAGATGATGAATCTATAATAAAATCATGATTCGGTGGTAACGGTCATTCCCACAGTCCCCAAACTCTGGTAACAGAGCCAGCTTGGCGTAAAAGGGAGAAGGTAAAATCGAAGGTGTCGCTGGTGACAGGATCCATTAGGTGGCGACCGAGGTGTGCAGGTAAAGGCCTTGCCCAAATCATCCCGGCGTAAATTCGGTGTTAAGCACCATCGGAAAACATCCCGTTTTCGCCCAGCGCTCAGAGCCGAGCCACTGCAAATAAACACAAGGAACAAATGAATAATAACCCAACACACACTGCAGGTCGGGCAACGTCGCGTCAACCGACTTGACACAAGAGTCCATAAAGGCACAGTACGATATTCCGCTGAAGAACGACATGATGTGAGCTGTCTGGTTTAATTTCCAGCCCCTCAAGACTCTCAAAGGGAAAAAAACCTGGATACTCTCTCAACTGAGCAGGCTGGAATTTGAACTATCCGGGCGATCTTTCAGAGCCCCAGTCGTGCCAACGTTGGATGCCAGTACATCTGCCAAGGTTTAGGCTGGTCTGGCCACTAAATGAATTGACGGATTTTTTCTCTATTAACCTCTCTCCCTTCCTCAGAAGAAGGGAGGGAGAGAGAATAAGGGAGAGAGAAACTTATGGGCTGAAAAAAAAAAACCTAAAAAAACCCCAAACAACTTTAATGAAATATTAACAATAAAAAGAAGATATAATAATATTAATAAGAAAAATAATTAAATATACACAAATACAGACAAAACCAATCTTGAGCTCCCAGGATGATGATCACATCACTGGCCAGAGCTGGGACTGGACTCAGCAACAGGCAGGAACCGGATTCAAGAGCCGGATTCAGAAACGCGCGGATCGGGATCAAAGGCAGACAAACAGACAGGGTCCTCCTGGGATGCCGGCCGTTGAAGGAAGAGGCTGACCCTTTGATCCCTCAGCTTTTGTTCTGAGCAGGGGGCAGACGGGATGGAACACCCCCTTGGCCAGTTTTGGGTCCCCTGCCCTGCCCCCTCCTCCCCGCAGGTGCTTTTCCGCTTCCGACCCTCCAACGGGGCAAACAACAATGTGAGCTGACCTTGGGTGTTCCAGCACTAAGTAGGAGCCTCTCTCCACGCCATTCCTTGGTGTTCACTATAAACACGAGACGTTATCGCTGCCAGAAGCAGACACTGTCTGAAATACATACCCTTAGGGTCCCGCGCCTGGGGAGGAACAACCCCCCCACAGCGGGACAGGTTGGGGGGTGACCTGCTGGAGAGCAGCTCTGTGGAGAGAGACCTGGGAGTCCTGGGGGACGATGGGATGCCCATGAGCCAGCGATGGGCCCTGGTGGCCAAGAAGGCCAATGGCATCCTGGGGGGCATCAAGAAGAGCGTGGCCAGCAGGTGGAGGGAGGTTCATCCTCCCCCTCGGCTCTGCCCTGGGGAGGCCACACCTGGAGCGCTGGGTCCAGTTCTGCGCTCCCCAGGTCAGGAGGGACAGGGAACTGGTGGAGAGGGGACAGCAAAGGGCTGCCGAGATGCTGAGGGGCTGGAACATCTCTCTGATGGAGAAAGGCTGAGGGATTTGGGTCTCTTCAGTCTGGAAAAAAGACGGCTGAGGGGGGACCTTATCAACGCTTCTAAATACTGAAAGGGGGGGTGTCAGGAGGATGGGGCCAGGCTCTTCTCAGTGGTGCCCGGGGACAGGACAAGGGACAACGGGCACAAACTTGAGCATGGGAAGTTCCACCTAAACATGAGGAGGAACTTCTTTGCTGTGGGGGTGTCGGAGCCCTGGCACAGGCTGCCCAGAGAGGTGGGGGAGTCTCCGTCTCCAGAGACATCCCAAACCCGCCTGGACGCGTTCCTGTGCCACCTGCTGTGGGTCACCCTGCTCTGGCCGGGGGTTGGAGGAGATCACAGGTTGTGATCCTGTCACTGATTCTGTGAATAATGTCAGAGAGCGCGGTCAGTTAGAAGAGACTTAACTGAAAAGTAAAATTACTGAAAAGGAAATTGATTTTGTTCTGTCTCAAACCAGGACACCGACGTGTCGAAAGTTCTCAAGCACCAGGCTGAGCTCAGAGCTGGGGCAGCGACGGTGGCCCCCACTTCCCTTTCCAGGGATTACAAGGGGATTACGCCGATACGCCCCTGCTTGCGGTTACAAATTTTTGCTTGTAACGGTAGATGAACTGTCAGGCTGGGTGGAAGCCCTCCCAAGAAGAAAAGCTGACACAGGGTGGGCAGATAAAGCTTTAGTGAAAGGAATTATACCCAGATATGGGGTTCCAGAGTCAACTGAGTCATGGAATCATAGAATCATAGAATCATTTAGGTTGGAAAAGACCCTTGGGATCATCAAGTCCAACCATCATCTCCACTCTACAAAGTTCTCCCTTACACCATATCCCCTAACACCACATCTAAACGAGTCTTAAACACATCCAGGGACGGTGACTCCACCACCGCCCCGGGCAGCCTATTCCAGTGTCCGACCACTCTTTCTGGGAAGAGTCAGACGGAGGGGGCTCGGTTTACAGCCGATATAATCGATCAACTGTACAAATCACTCGGAATAGAAAGAAACCTGCGTACTCCCTATCACCCGCGGTCTTCGGGATGAGTAGAAAGGATGAAGAGAACATTAAAAGAAAAGATAGCGGAAGTGCGTGCGTACACTGGTTCAAAATGTCCAGAAGCATTAAACTTAGTCCTACGGGATGTTCGAAACACTCAGCAGAGATTCTCTTTGGGAGGCACCTGGCTGTCACAGGGACTTACATCCCAACTAAGACGAGCCTATGCGACGAACGTCCGACCAAGTACGTTTTATACACGCAAAAAGGATTTGAAGATAAAAGGGAATACGCCCGACGGCGCCAACCCCCACCATCTGAACTACAGGTACGTGATATACAGCCGCGAGATGAAATCTGAACTAAAGCATGTTCTGGAAAATCAAAACTGCAAGCCAAATGGGAGGGGCCACACACTGCTTTATTGCATTCTCATTTTGCCGCTCAAGTTTTAGGGAAAGAAAATGGGATACGCCGTTCTCGCGTCAAGCGAGTGGTGGATAGACAAACCAGCCGATGGATGACAGATCCGTGAAAATCAACAAAGGACGAAGGGGGATATTTCACTATTCCTCATACTGGTGACTACTACAGCATGGCTAAGCATGAAATTAAAAAGAAAGGATGATCCCGAGTGGTGGAAAAGTGATAAATGCAAAAAGATAATAATCTACTTAGAGTAGATCTGAGGATCCCGGTGAGATCCGAGTTCCCAATTCTTGAAGAACCTGAAGAAGAAACTCTCGTTTTTGTTGTGAATTGAATAAGGCGAATGATTTAACTGTGACAGAGGTAGTCAAAAAATTAGATCTCTTGGTCCCAATGATACCGGCTGCTGTTTAACGCTTGATTTCGGGTGCGGGGTGGCAGTTAATGGTGAAGTTGGCAAAGTAGAAACTACTGTGTCTTGCGAAAGAATAGACTCGGTACCCACCACAGCCCCGCTACCCACCACGATTAACCCAACTTCAACTCCGCTAACACGAGAGGAGTCGATCCCACAAATATGTGAAATGGGACCATGTGCCATCAAATGTGTAGGGCAACAAAACAAATCCTATTTCGTCCCTCGTGGTCGCTGAAACGGGCAGAACTGAGGATACAAGTCAATGTTTCTGCAATTTAACCAATCTACTCGCCATTCCCGAGCACATCCTATGTGGGTCGGTTCGCATGAGCGAACCTTTGCCCCTCCAAGGCGAACAAAAAAGAGATGCAACTGGTATCGTAGGGCCAGCGCCGGGAGCCTTAAATCGCAGAAATGCTGAAGGGCTTGTGAAAAAACGGAGCACAAAGTGCAAGCGACGCAAGCAAATTAGAAGACCCGTTGCGGTCCTCTCTCTTAGTGTTAGGGTCTGACCAACAGCTTGTGTCTGATGGGAGAAAATTAATTAAAAAGATCACCAGTTAATTGTAGATGCTCTTGGAACAGTCCAAGGCAATGTTTCACCAGCCCTTGGCTGTATCCAAGCTCAGCTGTGGCTGCAGGCGACAATAGCAGCAATTATAAGGGAAGGCGAAGGAGGCATTTTACCCGCTGAGATTCGAAAACTTGGGACAACGCAACCAAATTTGAAAGAGAATTCCAATCCTGGTGTTATTTAGCCGACTTTGCTTCTGACCCCTTCAACAATAGGGCCACCACTTTTGTCTTAACAATCCACAATGCTGCAGCGTGCACCGTACACCCAGTCGTTGCGGTAGGGGAAAATCACAACAAAACCGTACTCTCTACGTCAGAACATAGAGTGTGGGCCCAACAAATTGGGAAGAAATGGCAAACTGTTGATACAGGTGCGTGTGTGGCACAGGACCGACAAGGATTTGTCTGTGAAAGCAGCACCACCAAAGCCCGAGACATTTAGAATCACAGAATCACAGAACGGTTCAGGTGGGAAGGGACATTAAAGCCCACCCAGTGCCACCCCCTGCCCTGGGCAGGGCCACCTCCCACCAGCCCAGGTTGCTCCAAGCCCCGTCCAACCTGGCCTTGAACCCCTCCAGGGATGGGGCAGCCACAGCTTCTCTGGGCAACCTGGGCCAGGGGCTCACCCCCCTCACAGCCAAGAATTTCTTCCCGATATCCAATCTAAATCTACCGTCTTTCGGTTTGAAACCCTTCCCCCTCATCCTATCATTAGATTCCCTGCTCCAGAGTCCCTCCCCAGCTTTCCTGGAGCCCCTTGAGGGACTGGAAGGAGCTGGAAGGTCTCCCTGGAGCCTTCTCTTCTCCAGGCTGAACCCCCCCAGCTCTCTCAGCCTGTCCCCACAGCAGAGGGGCTCCAGCCCCCCCAGCATCTCCGGGGCCTCCTCTGGACTCACTCCCATGTCCTTCTTGTGCTGAGGGCTCCAGAGCTGGAGGCAGGGCTCCAGGTGGGGTCTCATGAGAGTGGAGCAGAGGTGCAGAATCCCCCCCCCCTCGCTTCTTTTGCTGCAGCCCAGGCTGCAGTTGTCACTGAACAAAAGGTCTGCCATTTTGAGATGAGTCCCCGATGAAAACCCCGAAACTGTAGTTGTATCTGCCGGAAACATTTGTGTCTGTATGAGAAGACTTTGAGGCACTGTACCTGTGGATAACTTCATGGTAGACACAAGTAATCACTCAAATATTTGTATTTGTAGCTTTGGGGTTGGGTTGGAAGGAACCTTTCAAGGTCATCTAGTCCAACCCCCTGCAATGAGCAGGGACATCTTTGACTGGATCGAGTTGCTCAGAGCCCCGTCCTTCAGTACGTTTTAGCCAACAGCGCACGAGAGGAAAGGCCTGATGGCGTCTCCGGCCCCACTTTGAGCAGGTGGATGGACCACAGACCTCCTGAGGAACCTCCAGCTCAAATTGTCCTGCGATCCCGTGAGAACCACCACAGCCGAGTGAGACAGAAACGGAGCTGCTGCCATGTAAGAAAGGCAGGGATTGTTTTTGCAAGGGGGGAAAAGCCGTTTCCCTCAGGGGTGACATGACAAGGGTATGACTGAGACAAAGAGGCTCCAGCAAAGGCTTGTAGAACAATCTCTTATCGCACGGACAAAAGGAAAAACTGATTCATGCCGGATCGGTGACTAGAAGGGCCGTCAAACACTTCACCAGGGCTAATGACATGGAGCAATTTTACCAAAAAGGAAAGAAATAAACTAGTCAGATAATCCCTTTAGGTGTAGCGTCAGGAGAAATAATCAGAGGCAGGACACCCGGGAAGGATTTTAGGTGCTCCTGACAGATTGTGAACCCCGGAGTACCCAACCGTTGGGAAAGAGGGGAGGGAAAATTCGGCCGGGATTAGGAAATAAATAGGCGTGTTTCAAGACTACTCGTTGGTCACCCATTCTCGCGAGAATGTTCAAATAAAATGCACTTCGTAGCATTCACTGCCTGAGCCGTTGTCGTCGGATAAGGAGCGTTTCTCCCATACCGTAACAGGAAAACGCAAGGAATTGCAAGGAATTGTAACTTGCTGCGAGGTGAAACAAGGCACGGTAGGACGGGCTGGGTAAATTGAGATGGATTCGTAGGTAATCAGCCAAAACGGGCAATAGATCAGGACTGCCATCCACCGTGACTGAGCAGTACTGCAGAGGAGGAACGATACGATAGAGGCCAACTGGGAGGTGTTGGAGGTGTTGGAGGGAGCACCAAGAGCCTCTACCACCCCTTCTCCCAGCACCCCAGGCATTCCGCTGCCGGGATTCAAGCCGACCTCTCACAGGGTGATCCTGCGTCTCATGGGAGAAAACTGATGTAAAAACCCCTCGGTTGTAAGAAAGAGCTGCGAGAAGCTTCCCTTGGGACCCCCACCCACACACCCTCTGCCCATTGGCTTGGGAGTTGCACCGCAATTCACCTCCCCCAGGTTGGAGCAGCCTGTTCCTGCTGCTCCCTGGCTGGTGACCAAGTCTTTCTCAAGCCCTGACCTGACTGAGTCTTACACCCTGGGGACCCCCTGGGCTTGACGGCCAGTCCCTCAGCTGTGTCCTCACGGAGACACGAAACGTGACCCAACAGCAACGGAGAACCGATCCTTACTGAGACTTACGACTGTTGACCCCACTGAAGCGTGTCCAGCCCTGGAGTAGTGACGAGGCTTGAGAACCTTCACCCAAGGCGGCGCGTCCAGCTCCACGTACCATCAGGGCTCGCGGCCTTTGCACGTGAAAGCGTCTCCAGCCCTGGTGCTCTGGAGAGACTTGGGGATCATAGAATCATGGACTGTGTTGGGTTGGAAGGGACCTCTAAAGGCCATCTAGTCCAACCCCCCTGCAGTCAGCAGGGACATCTTCAGCTAGATCAGGTCGCTCAGAGCCTCATCCAGCCTGGCCTTGGATGTCTCCAGGGATGGGGCCTCCACCCCCTCTCTGGGCAACCTGGGCCAGTGTCTCACCACCCTCAGTGGAAAGAACTTCTTCCCAATGTCTAATCTAAACTTGCCCTGCTCTAGTTTAAACCATCGCCCCTCATCCTATTGCTCCATGCCCTTCCAAACAGCCCCTCCCCAGCTTTCCTGGAGCCCCTTTAGGGACTGGAAGGGGCTGGAAGGTCTCCCTGGAGCCTTCTCTTCTCCAGGCTGAACCCCCCCAGCTCTCTCAGCCTGTCCCCACAGCAGAGGGGCTCCAGCCCTTGGAACATCTCCGGGGCCTCCTCTGGCCCTGCTCCAACAGGTCCTTGTCCTTCATGTGCTGAGGGCTCCAGAGCTGGACACAGGACTCCAGGTGGGGTCTCCCCCGAGCAGAGCAGAGGGGCAGAATCCCCTCTCTGGATCTGCTGGCCACGGTTCTCCTGATGCGGCCCAGGATGCCATTGGCCTTCTGGGCTGCAAGGACACATTGGTGGCTCACGTCCAGCTTCTCACCCACCAGGACCCCCCCCAAGTCCTTTTCTGCGGGGCTGCTCTCTGTCACATCGTCCCCCAGCAGGTGCAGCCCTGGTGCGTCTGTGGGGCTCAGAGACCTTTGGGTGCAGCAGCGTAGCCGTTACTGGGGCACCGGAGGGATGTGGGGACTCTCGCGTGCAGCGGCTGACCCAGTGCCAGGGCATCGGTGGGGTCTGGAGACGCCTGCACCCAGCAGAGCCCTGAGCTGCCCGTGGGGCTCGGGCACCCATGAACACAGCGGCACGTCCAGCCCTGGCTCACCAGCAGAGCTCAGGAAGGTGTGTCTTTTCTTCCCAGGGCTAAAGGTGAGGCTCGTGACCACTTGCCCTTTGGGCCCCATGCCCAGCTCTGCGGAACTGGCAAAACTCGGTCACCCTCGCACCCAGCCCTGGGACGCCAGGGAGGCTCAGGTGCCCTCACAGACAGCAGAGCAGCCGTGGCCGGTGCAGTGGCAGGGCTCGGAGACCTTGGCACGCAACAGATCGCCCACCCCCAGGGGAGCAGCGAGGCTCAGGAATCCTCACGGTCACCGGCGTCTTCAGCCTGGGGGTACCAGCAAAGCTCGGGGACTCCTCACACAGAGCAGCACACTTTTTCCCAACTCCAGAAAAACAGATGGGGACTGAGAACCAACCCACACGACGGCATGCCTAGCTCCAGCTTTCCGTCGTGGCTCAGGCATCGTCAGGCACGTCCGGCCTCATCCAGCTCCAGGAAAGACCCCCAAGAAGCCTCGGACACAGCAGCGCGTTCGGCCCCAGGGGATCTGCAGGGCTCGGGGCAGGCGCGAAAGCTGTACCGCAGCTGTTCCTGGGGCAGCAGTGGGGCCGGGAGGTCCTCCCACACACCAGCGCGGCCAGCCCCGGAGTACCCGTGCGGCACGGGACCGTTGCAGTCAGCCTGGCAATGAGCCCCTTGGTACCAGCAGGGCTCTGAGAACCCAAGCGCGCATCACCCTTTTCAGCCCAAAGCTCCCAAAGAAGCACGGGAACCCTTGCCCGCAGCAGCACGACAATAACCGGTGTCTTGGGGAGACTTGGAGACCCTTGTCTACAAAAACGGATCCAGCCACGGTGCTCTGGAGAGGTTTGGGGACCTCAGCACACAGCGGGGTGCTCTTGGCTTCCCGGGAGAACTGGCCGGGGCATTTTGGCCGGGGCGGCTGCCTTCTCCCGCGGCTTGCTGGTTTTCACCTTCCTGCAAGGCACGGTGCTGGGCCTCCCGGGGAAGCCCCGCTCCACCACGGAGCAGCTCCAGCGAGAAGTGGCACCTGCGAGCCAGGGTGGCCCCAAGCCCTCCATACCCATCCGGCACAGCTTGGGAAGGGAGAGAGGGCACGGCCTGCTTCAATCCTCCGCCAGTGCCCCCGGGGCTGCCGGTCGACTCTCCCGGTGACACTGGAGCTTTGGTGAGCGACACTGGGCTGCGGAAGCTGGAGCTGGACCATTGGAGGCTTCTCCTTCGAGCCTCAAGCCTGTCCCTTTGCAGCCCAGACCAGGAGCATCCTTCTCCTGAGGGAGAAAGGTCCATTCCCCACTAGTTCCCTTTCCCAGTTCCCTTTCCCAGTTCCCTTTCTATGTTTGTTTCCTGTGCCATCACTCCCTTTTTTTTTTTCGGGGTGGGGGGGGAATACCTCCCTCCCCCATGGCTCTCTTGCATCCTCCCAGATGGGAACCGAGTCCCATCCCATGGCCCTTCCCTATTTTGGGGTGAGAAATAACTTGCGTTTATCCGGCGGGACGTTCTGTGCTCGGCTGCTCCCAGCTTAGCCGGGCCCTCGGCCATCGTGTCGCGTGGGGCTCTCGGGGTTATAGTCCACGGATACCAAAAAAGCCGGCTGTAAAATCCCCCCGCCCTGGGGGCCGATTTGTTCTCTTTGGCGCAAATTTTTTTTGGGGGGAAAAAAAAAAATTAGAACTGCAAATTTGGATGAACCTCAAACGTGTTTGGGCCGGGTGGGTTTCGGGGCTGCGCTGAGCTCTCCCCGGTGCGCGCCCCTCCCCACCTCGTCCCGAAGGCCGGGGGACGCAGACGGGGCGATGCTGCCGCCTTCCTGACAACCGTCAAACCAACCGGCCTGGGCCGTGGAGGCGCGAGGGGATGTGTGGCACCAGGCTGGACTGGGGGAACTGGGAGGGAACGCGTGGGACCCGTCTGGACTGGGGAGGGTGCGCAAGGCCAGACTGGTCCCCATCCCAGTGCATCCCTCATACCAGTGCATCCCTCATCCTGGTTCATCCCCTGGTCCTCATCCCAGTGCATCCCTCATCCCAGTGCATCCCTCATCCCGGTTCATCCCCCAGCTCTCATCCCAGTGCATCCCTCATCCCAGTTCATCCTCTGGTGCTCATCCCAGTGCATCCCCTGGTCCTCATCCCAGTGCATCCCTCATCCCAGTTCATCCTCTGGTGCTCATCCCAGTGCATCCCCTGGTCCTCATCCCAGTGCATCCCTCATCCCAGTTCATCCTCTGGTGCTCATCCCAGTGCATCCCCTGGTCCTCATCCCAGTGCATCCCTCATCCCAGTTCATCCTCTGGTGCTCATCCCAGTGCATCCCTCATCCCGGTTCATTGCCCAGTTCTCATCCCAGTGCATCCCTCATCCTGGTTCATCCCCTGGTCCTCATCCCAGTGCATCCCTCATCCCAGTGCATCCCTCATCCCGGTTCATCGCCCAGCTCTCATCCCAGTGCATCCCTCATCCTGGTTCATCCCCTGGTCCTCATCCCAGTTCAACGCCCAGCTCTCATCCCAGTGCATCCCTCGCCCCACTTCATTGCCCAGTCCCCATCAGGTGCATCCCCCGTCCTGATGCATCCCTAAGTCCTGACATGGCTGGGTCTGGCCGGAGGTCACTCTCTGGGGGGAAAAGGGAGGTGTATCCCGGTTACAGGGGGCACTGCTGTCGGGGGCGGGAGGGTGGTCTCCAGACTCCTGAGTCCCATGGCGGGGCGCCCTCCCCCGCCTTCACTGCTCTGGCGGGACCCCAGCTGCTGGGCACGGTGCTGCGGGAGATCGAAGGGCCCATTATCAGGGGGGCTGGCTGGGGGGTGGGGGGTATTTCATAGAACCATAGGGTGGGAAGGGCCCTCTGGAGATCATCTCCTCCCACCCCCGGCCAGAGCAGGGTCACCAACAGCAGGTGGCACAGGAACGCATCCAGGTGGGGTTGGAATGTCTCCGGAGACGGAGACTCCCCCACCTCTCTGGGCAGCCTGTGCCAGAGCTCTGCCACCCTCACAGCAAAGAAGTTCCTCCTCATGTTGAGGTGGAACTTCCCATGCTCAAGTTTGTGCCCGTTGTCCCTTGTCCTGTCCCCGGGCACCACTGAGAAGAGCCTGGCCCCATCCTGACACCCCCCCTTTCAGTATTTAGAAGCGTTGATAAGGTCCCCCCTCAGCCGTCTTTTTTCCAGACTGAAGAGCCCCAAATCCCTCAGCCTTTCTCCATCACAGAGATGTTCCAGCCCCTCAGCATCCCAGCAGCCCTTTGCTGTCCCCTCTCCAGCAGTTCCCTGTCCCTCCTGACCCGGGGAGCCCAGAACTGGACCCAGTGCTCCAGGTGTGGCCTCCCCAGGGCAGAGCCGAGGGGGAGGATGAACCTCCCTCCACCTGCTGGCCACGCTCTTCTTGATGCCCCCCAGGATGCCATTGGCCTTCTTGGCCACCAGGGCCCATTGCTGGCTCATGGGCATCCCATCGTCCCCCAGGACTCCCAGGTCTCTTTCCACAGAGCTGCTCTCCAGCAGGTCACCCCCCAACCTGTCCCGCTGCGGGGGGGTTGTTCCTCCCCAGGGCCGGGACCCTACACTTGCCCTGGTTGAATTTCATAAGGCAGGGAGAACCGGGGGGGGGTCTGGACTAGGCACCGGGGGTGGGGGGGGGGCGGCTTCGGCATCACTTGAGTCCCCCCCTCCCCTGCAGGCCACGCTCCCGCTCTCCCCAGCCGGCTGCCGTGCAGCGCCGCGGTGGGTGCCCCCCACCCTCTGCACGTATACACAGACACCCCCCCCCGCCCCCGCCAGGCCAGGGTGCATCCCCCGGCGCTGCCCACCTCCCCCCCCCAAGCCCTGCAGGCCATCACCACCCCCCCTCGCAAGTCAGCTTCCTGCAGCGCTTGGTGTGTGTCCCCCCCGCGCCACCCCTCACCGACACAACACGTCCCCGTCCTCACCACGGCCTTTATTTGCTGCTGAAGCAGGATGGGGACAGAGGGGTCAGCCCCCAGAGGCCCCCCCCGCAGGGCCCTGCAGCCTTTCCTGCCCCCAGCCCCCCCTGAGGGCCCAAGGCTGGGGGGGGGGAAGATGGGTCCAAGGCAGGGCAGAGACCCCAGGAGGGGACAGCACCTGGGGACCACCGGTGCCCACAACCCCCGGGGGACAGGCAGCATCGCCTCCATCGGTGGGAGGGGAGCCAGGACACCCTCCCCCACGCCCCCCCCCACCAGCCATGGGGCCGGGACCAGCACGGGAGACATTCGATAAATATTAAATCTAACGGAGGTTCCGGTAGGGAGAAAAAATAAATAGGCACTAAAGAGCAATGGAGGAGGGGGACAAGGCACAGGGATGTCCCACAGCGTCCCGCCACGGTGCCGGCAGTGGGGGATGGGGGGGGCAGGCAGCCCCACACTCGGCTCCCCAGCCTGCGCCGGGGGGGGTCCCACAAAGCCCCACCACCACCACCCCACCAGTGGAGGGGGGGGGGGAGGAGGGGGGGGGCCGGCCCAACAGGTCCCCTCTGTCACTTCCCCGGCTCCGCTCGCTCCTTGTGTGACTCTGTCACCACCTGCTGCAGAGGGGGGGGGAGAGGGGGGGAGAAGGTGGGGGGCAGCCCCACAGCGGGGACCTCCCCCGCTTGCAGCCCCCAACCCTCACCTGCCCGTCCCGCGTCTCAATGGTTTTGATGAGCACCATCCTCCGTGCCGGGCTCTCCGTGGGCTGTGGCTCCAGCGCTGGGGCACAGAGAGGCCGTCAGCGCCCCCTCCCCCCCTGCCCCCCCCCGCCACGGGGTGGGCGGCTACAAGGCCACCCCGGGCAGGGGTACAGGGACCCACCTACACCCCCCATGGGCTGTCTGCCCCCAACCCCCAGCCCTGCCCCTCACCTGAGCTTCTCACGCTGAAGGAGGTGGCAGGGTGCAGGGGGACGGTGATCCTGGGGCAGGGTGGGGGGGGGAAGAGGGGGGTGAGGGGACTCCCAGGCACGGCTGGTGACCCTGACCCTTCCACACCATCGAGTCGGTGACCCCCCCACACCCCCCCACCGCAGTTGCCCTGCACCAGGTTGCGCTGGTGGGCTGCCAGGCAGGCGGCAGGAGCGGAGCCAGCGGCGGCTCCCCCGCCATCGCACCGTCCCCCCCGCCATCGCGCCGTCCCCTGGCCTTGCCTTTATCTCAGCAGCAAGGAGCTCCCGTGGGAACTTTTTGTTTGCCCGGAGCTGCCTCCTCACAAGAAAACCCCGCAACAGCCGGGCTGACCCAAGGAGGGGGACTCGCTCCCCCAGCCGGACTCTGCACCCCGGCAGCGACAGGGACAGGAGGCTGCGGGTGCCAACCTCCCCTCGCAGGGCAGAGCGGCCTCACCGGCTCTCCTCGCCCTCCAGCAGCTTGCGGTACGTGGCGATCTCGATGTCCAGGGCCATCTTGACGTTCAGCAGGTCCTGGTACTCGCGCAGGTGCCGCGCCATCTCCTCCTTCATCTGCTGGATCTCCTGTTCCAGCCGCCCCACCACATCCTGGTAGTTGCCGATCTCCTCCCCAAACTCGTCCTCCATCTCCCGCATCTGCCGCTGCAGCGCCTCGTTCTGCAGGGGAAGACGGGGCCGCATGGGGCCGGAGGCCCTGGTGCCTGTGCTCCCCCCGCTGGGGACCACCCCTCCCGGCTCTCACCATGCCCTTCAGCCCGTCCACCTCGCAGGTGAGGCTCTGGATCTGCCGCCGCGACTCGTTCATCTCCTGCTTGGCCAGCCGCAGCGCCTCGTGGTTGCGGTTGGCCGCATCCGAGAGGTCGGCAAACTGCGGGGACCAGGGGGAGTCAGGGCTGGTCGGAGAGCCCCGGTCGCCCCACGTGCCCCCGCCCGGCTCCCCCAGCCCCCCCAGCCCTGGGTACCTTCGATTTGTACCACTCCTCGGCTTCCTGCAGGTTCTTCACGGCGATGCTCTCGTACTGGGTGCGGATCTCCCGCAGCGCAGCCGTCAGGTCTGGCTTGCAGACCTCCACCTCCACCGGCACTGCCGGCCTCGGGGCGCTCACCTCCAGGTCCCGCAGCTCCTGCGTGGGCCCACGAGCCGTCACATCACAGCACAAGGACCCAAACCGCTCCCCCCAGCACCCCCCACCCCAGGCTCCCCCCACCACCACACACCTCCTCATGCAGCTTCCTGAGGAAGCCGATCTCGTCCATCAGCAGCTCCACTTTGCGCTCCAGCTCCAGACGGGACAGCGTGGCATCGTCCACGTCCTGCGGGTAGAGACCAGGCCAAGCCGTGGGACAGCACTGAGGGGACACAGGCTCCCCGCCAGGGCAGTGCAGGGTGGGGAGCACCTAGTGCATGGGGCATCGCCACTGGGGCCTTCGCACACGTGGGCAGCTTAGCCCGGGGGCCACACGTAGGGCACGGGCATCACCAGCGCGCACAGCCCGGAGCGGGACGGGGAAACGGGCTCCCCTCCCTAGCCCCCTCACCTTGCGGAAAAGCACCAGGCTCTTCTCCGCATCCTCCCGCTTCTGCGTCTCGTCCTCCAGCCTGGGAACAGCAGGAGTGAGAAGGAAGAAGGGGAACAGGGTGCAGCCCCCCACACACACACACTACCTCGTGTCTCCTGCTGCCTGGGACCCCCTGCCCTGACGCAGCCCCCCCCACATGCTGCAGGCAGACGGGGGTGGAGGAGAAGGAAGAGCCACTCCCCCCTCACAGCCCCCAAGGGCCTGGGCTGGCCCCAGCCCTGGAAAGGGGCAGCCCTGGGGTGTCCCTCTCCCTGCACAGCCAGGACAGGACCAGCCCCTCCCGCAGGACCCCCAGATCCTGGGGGACCCCACCCGGGCCACGTCACACCACCCCAGCGCTGTGGGGCCATGACCCCACTGCAGCCCCCCAGGACCCTTCACTGGGACACCCACCTCTCCCGGGGGGGGTCCAGCCCTGCCCCGGCCCCATCTCCCCCCCCCAGTGCCCCACCCCGCCCAGTGCCCCGCCCAGTGCCCCGCCCTTCCGCAGAGCCCGGCTCTCCCAGTCCCCACCTCCCCAGCGCACGCCGCGCCCCCTCCCTACCGTCTCCGCTGCATCCCCCCGTCCCCATCCCGCCCCGCTCCCTGCCCAGGACGCCCGGGGGCAGCTCCGGCTGCCTTCTCCAGCGCATCCCGCTGCATCCCACATCCCCATCCCGGTGCATCCCCTGTTCCCCACTCCAACGCCCCCCCGGCGCATCCCCCAGTCCATCCCCTGTCCCCATCCCAATACGTGGCCGGTCCCTTTTCCGGTACATCCCTCGGTTCCCATCACTCCGGTATCCCCCCCCCCCTCCCGGTGCACTCCCCATCCCCACACCGCTGCATCCCCCGGTCCCCATCCCGGGGCATCCCTCATCCCGGTGCATCCCCCGCTCCCCACCCCGCTGCATCCTGCGGTGCACCCCCCCCCTTCCCCATGCCTCCCCCCCCCGCTGCATCCCCCGGGCCCAGCCGCCCACCCACCGCTGCCGCAGGGCCGCCAGGTCGGCGGCCAGCCCGTCCCGCTCCGCCAGGAGCCGGTCCCGGTCCCGGCCGAGGCGCTGCAGCCGCTCCCGCAGCCCCCGCAGCTCCCCCTGCACCAGCCCGGCGGTGCGGGGCGCGGCGGCAGCGGCGGCGCGGCCGAGGGCGGCTCGCAGGGCCCCGTTCTGCCGCTCCAGCGCCCGCACCCGCTCCAGGAAAGCGGCGAAACGATCGTTCAGCGCCGCCAGTTCCTCCCGCTCCGCGCCTCGGGCCGCCGCCGCCGCCGCCAGCAGCCCCGGAGCCGCGGTGAGGGGCGGCGGCGCCCCGAGAGCGCGGCGCGGGTGGGGAGCGCGGCCGCCGCGGCTCATGGCGATACCGGGGAGGTGGCGGCCGCCGGTACCGGCTGTTTATAGCGGGAGACGGATCCGCCCCGCCGGGGGGACCCGGGGGTGCGAGGGGAGGGGTCTCCCGGCCGGGGGGGGGGCGGGGCGGGCCGGGGGTTGCGGGGAGGCGGGGAGAGTGGGCGGCAGTGGCCGGGGACCCCCGCCGGGATGCGGGGTGGGGACTGCAGGGTCCCGTCCCGCCCCCCCCCGAGTGTGCGGGCAGAGGAGCCCGGCAGCACCGGGGCGGGGGGGGGGGACTACGCGGGATGCAGACCCCCACAGGGGCGGCTGGGCAGCACCCACATGGCCGGGTCTTCCCCTGTCAGGAGAGGGGCTGGGGGACCCCGTGAGGTGCGGGGCAGTACCGAAGGTTACGGGGTCCCTCCTTAAGCAGCAGGGGGTGCAGCCCCCCCCCCACTGGGATGCAGAGAGGGGCTGGGGGGAGAGCCCCATCCTCAAGCCCTGCTGCAGGGCTCAGCGGAGCCCCCGCCTCAGCCGGGTCCCATCCTGCCCGGGGCGCTCGGCCCCATGGAGCAGCCCATCCCACCCCCCCCAAGGCCCTGTGTCGTGTGTGTGTGTCCCCCCCCCTTTCCTTTCTTAGGGACAGCCATGACTCGGCTCTGCTGGAGCCGCCATGTGCGGGGGCAGCACCGGAGAATGGGCTCTGCCCCCCCCCGCACTTTGCCAGGCAGCGGGGGCGGCGCTTACGGGAAGGGGTCAGCCCAGAGGCTGCGGGGGATGGGGGGGGGGGGTGTCCTACCCACTATCCAGGACACCCACCCACCCCACCCCAAGCTCTGCAGAGCTCCGTGCCTGACACCGGGTACAGCCTGTCTGCACCAGCCGTGCCCAGGGCCCGATCCTGCCCACGCAGCCAAGGCTGGAGGGGGCAGCTGCTGGGGCAGGGCACTGGGGGCTCCCCGCCTCCCTGGGGGCTGTTCCCAGGGGTCCTCACCCCACCTGGGGCCCCGCACATGTTACAGGGACCCCTGGGGACAACGGGGCGGGGAAAAGGAAACACATGGACCGTGCAAGCAGCCCAGCAGGGCACAGCCGGCTCCCAGCGCAGGAGCCAGCCCAGGGACCCCAGTCCCACCCAGGACCCCCCCAGCACGGCCAGGCAGCCAGCCCAGGCAGGACACCCCCCCACCTTGGGACCGCCTTGTGGTGACCCGGGAGGATGATTGTGCTGGGACAATAAACGAGGCAAGAGTGAAAAGAGCCATTTTAATGAAGAGCATCACAGTGTAAACCGGCAGAAGAGACAAGGCACTAGTATTCCTCCCCCTCCTCCTCCCCCTCCACGCTGTCAGCCCCCACCTCCTCGTAATCCTTCTCCAGGGCAGCCATGTCCTCCCGGGCCTCTGAGAACTCCCCCTCCTCCATGCCCTCCCCCACGTACCAGTGCACAAACGCCCGCTTGGCATACATCAGGTCAAACTTGTGGTCCAGGCGGGCCCAGGCCTCGGCGATGGCCGTGGTGTTGCTCAGCATGCACACAGCGCGCTGCACCTTGGCCAGGTCCCCCCCGGGCACCACCGTGGGCGGCTGGTAGTTGATGCCCACCTTGAAACCTGTGGGGCACCAGTCCACGAACTGGATGGTGCGCTTGGTCTTGATGGTGGCGATGGCGGCATTGACATCCTTGGGCACCACGTCCCCGCGGTACAGCAGGCAGCACGCCATGTACTTGCCGTGCCGCGGGTCACACTTCACCATCTGGTTGGCCGGCTCGAAGCAGGCGTTGGTGATCTCGGCCACCGTCAGCTGCTCGTGGTAAGCCTTCTCAGCTGAGATGACGGGGGCGTAGGTGGCCAGTGGGAAGTGGATGCGGGGGTACGGCACCAGGTTGGTCTGGAACTCCGTCAGGTCGACATTCAGGGCCCCATCAAAGCGCAGGGAGGCCGTGATGGAGGACACGATCTGGCTGATGAGGCGGTTGAGGTTGGTGTAGGTGGGCCTCTCGATGTCCAGGTTGCGGCGGCAGATGTCGTAGATGGCCTCGTTGTCCACCATGAAGGCGCAGTCGGAGTGCTCCAGGGTGGTGTGGGTGGTGAGGATGGAGTTGTAGGGCTCCACCACGGCCGTGGAGACCTGTGGGGCCGGGTAGATGGAGAACTCCAGCTTGGACTTCTTGCCATAGTCGACAGAGAGGCGCTCCATGAGCAGGGAGGTGAAGCCAGAGCCGGTGCCGCCCCCGAAGCTGTGGAAGACCAGGAAGCCCTGCAGCCCCGTGCACTGGTCAGCCTGTTGGGAGAGTCCCCAGCGGGGTCCGGAGCAGATCAGCCATGGCTTCACACCTTCGTCCTCCCCAAGACAGGTGCAGCAGGAGCCACCCTTCCCACACAAGCCCATGGGTAGCCAGCTCAGCCTTTGATGTGCCAGAAGCTCCCGGAGCGGAGCCGGCAGCACAGCAGGTCCAGCCGGCCCCGGCGCCAGCCGCAGCGTGGGAACCGGAGGTTCAAAGAGCTCGGGCAGCCGCACCAGTCAAACCAGTGCTGCACCAGCACCCAAACCAGGGCTTCGTGGGCCCCCCTGCCCCAGGCATGGGGCTTCCCATCCTCCTCCCCACAGCCGAGCTTGGGATGCAGCCGGGACAGGGCCGTGCTGCCCCTGGGGAAGGTGCGTCCCGTGTGGGCACTGGGGACAGCCCAGCCCTGTCACCCGCACCCCGGGGCAGCGGGTCCCTCCTGGGGCAGCTCCACCTTCTGTCCTTGAGAGGATGCGGCCCAAAGTGCTGACGGGGTGAGAAGGACCCGCTGGTCACCTCCCCAGGGAATCCTGCATCCCTTTGTCCCCAGCCATCTCCTGGGGATGGACCCACCCTGGGAGATCCCATGGAACGCTCACCAGCTTGCGGATGCGGTCGAGGACCAGGTCGATGATCTCCTTGCCGATGGTGTAGTGCCCACGGGCGTAGTTGTTGGCCGCATCCTCCTTGCCTGTGATCAGCTGCTCGGGGTGGAAGAGCTGCCGGTACGTCCCCGTGCGCACCTCGTCTGCGGGGAGGGAGCGCACGTTAGCACCCGGCATCCCGTTCACGCCACCCACCTCACCCCCTCCCCGCGCTCACCGATCACCGTGGGCTCCAGGTCCACAAAGACGGCCCGCGGCACGTGCTTGCCGGCCCCCGTCTCGCTGAAGAAGGTGTTGAAGGAGTCGTCCCCCCCGCCGATGGTCTTGTCGCTGGGCATCTGCCCGTCGGGCTGGATGCCGTGCTCCAGGCAGTACAGCTCCCAGCAGGCGTTGCCGATCTGCACACCCGCTTGGCCCACATGGATGGAGATGCACTCGCGCTGCGGGGGCAGGACATGCAGCCGTGTCACCCCCGGGCTCCCCCCTTTGTGTCTGTGTCCCCGCCTGCGGCACCCACCCAGGTCGGGCTGGCAGCGAGCTGGGAAGGGCCAGTCCCCAGGGCTGCACGGGGCCAGCTCAGCCCAGGGGCCCGATCCTGCCCGCACGCACCCTATTGTTCTGGGTCCTGGCAGGCACCGAGGGCTGCAGGGGGGGTGCTCAGCTCCCACGGTCCCATCCTGCCCCCCCCTCCCCGCCCCGAGGGAGCTGGGACCCTGCCTGTTGTGGGATGAGGAGCACAGCTCCGGGGGCTCATCCCACCCCAAGGGACACTCGTGCTGGTGGGTCTCGGGGGGGTTCAGGGTCGGTTGAAGGCAGCCCCCACCCTAACACCGCTTGGAGTCACTCACCCCCACGCTGACCCACAGCCAGGAGCTGGGATTCCCCAGGGTTATTCCCAGTCCTCGCCACCCAACCCCTGCACTGGGGCAGGGACAACTTCAGCCCCCCCTCCCCCGGTTCGGGTGCACCCCGGGCCCCACGGGAAAGGGAAACCCCCCCTTTTCCCCACCAGCTCTTGCCCAACCCCGGGCTGTCCTGGCCCCACCGCCAGGCCTGACCCACGGGGATGGGCACCCGGCGGCATCCCTTCTGCCCCACGAGCAAACTCCGGGAGTCGGGAAGTTTCCCGGGAAGAGTTTCCCCATCGTGCCCGGGCCGGGATGAGAGCGGGGGCGGACACCACCATCGCCCTCCGCCGCTGGGACTCACTCCCACCCGCGCTCTCCGTCCCCAGGGAGGGGGCGGCAGTAGGGTGTCGTCCCCCCCGCCCCGGCACCCCCACACCCCCCTCGGGGCACATCCCCCCCCGGCTCGGGGAGTCCCGAGGGGGACTGTGGGGACGTGTCCAGGACCCTCGTGGGAGCCCGGGCCACGCGGCGCCCCCCGGCGTGTCCCCCCTCGGAGGGGCAGGGAGCCCGGGGGGGGAACCGGCACACACCGAGGCCCCCTCCCACCGGTGGCACACAGGGTCCCGTGTCCCCCACACCCCAGGGCCTTCCCGGGGCCGTGCGAGTGCTCGGCAGCCCCATGGAGGGGGAAGGTGGGGGGGGTCCTGGACAGGCGAGGAGCCGTCACCCACCGGACCGCAGCCCCACGTGCTGCCCCGGGGGAGGGTCCCACACCCCCGCGGTTGGGGTGTGTGTGTGTCCCCCCCACGGTCCCCCCAGCCGTGTCCCCACGCGATGCCCCTCACCATGGCCGCTCACTGCCCGAACCGTTACGGAGCCGCTGAGGAGGGAGGCGGGGGGACCCCGGCGGGGCCCCCCCGTGATATACCCCGGGGGCCGGGGCCTCCCGCGGGGCGGGGCCGAGGGGGGCGGGGCCGGGCCTTCCCCGCCCCTTCGGGCCACGCGTCCCCCCCCCCGGCGGCCACGCCCCCGCCGCGGGCCACGCCTTCGCCGCCCCGCCTCGATTCCCATTGGCCGGTTCGAAAGTCGGCGAGGGTGCGTAGGCGGTGACGTCAGCGGAGTGGAATGTGGAGGGCGGGAGGCGGGGCGGGGGGGGCAGGAGGCGGCGGAGGGGAACAGAAGGGGTCGGAGGGCATTGGGGCAGCGGGGAGGGGGCGCATTTGGGGGGCATCAGGGGCAGAGGGGCTGGGGGGCGTTAGGCGGGGGGGCATCAGGGGCATTAGGGGCAGAGGGGCTGGGGGGCATTAGACGGGGGGGCATCAGGGGCATTAGGGGCAGGGGGGATGGGGGGCGTTAGGCGGGGGGGGCATCAGGGGCATTAGGGGCAGGGGGGATGGGGGGCGTTAGGCGGGGGGGGCATCAGGGGCAGCGGGGCTGGGGGCATTAGGGGCAGAGGGGCTGGGGGCACTGAGGGGGGGAGCATTAGGGGGAGCGGGGCTGGGGGGCGTTAGGCGGGAGATGTCATTAGGGGCAGCAGGGCTGGGGGGCGTTGGGGGGTATTAGGGTTGGGGGGCTCAGCCCTGGGCAGGGGGTGTCTCTGTACCTCCTGGCCAGAGCCCTAGACCCGAGTCCAGCTGTCCCCGTCCCTGTCCCCATCCTTGTCCCCGTCCGTCCCCATCCTTGTCCCCATCCCGTGGGAAGCCCCGCGGGCACCCGCCGCGCCGGCTCCTGTGCCCGGCCACCGCCCGTGTTCCCCCGCCAGCCCCTGGGGCGGGCGGCTCCTCGAGGTAACCCACCCAGGGGCAGTTCCTGTGGGGCAGGGTAGTGGTGGGGGGCGGTGGGGGTCACCCCACGCTCACTCCCCAGGGAGCAGCGCCCTGGGTGTCCCCCCCCGCGCCCCGGGCTGGGGTGAGCGCGTGTCGGGGTCACATTGCCAGGGCCAGAGACAGGTTTGGGGACAGCGTGGGGACACAGGCAGCCCCGGAGACCCCCACGCCAGGCTTCAAACCCCCACCCCCGCACTGGGGTCACTCCCTTGGTGTGTGTCCCCCCCGGCAAGGGGACCGTGTCCCCTGCAGGGCCAGTCTGCAGAGAGCTGAGGGTGGAGGGTCCCGGACGTCCCTGGGGGAGCAGCCGCGGCAATGTCCCCCCTGCCCCAGGCACAGCTGGGAGCAGCGCGTCCCTGTGGGGCCCCCGTGTCACCCCGTGCACCCTCGGGGTCCCCGTGTCCCCCAGTCCCAAGGCTGCGCCCGGCCCCCCACTGCAGAGCGCTGTGCACAACGGCTGAGCCAGGGCCCCCTGGGCTCCCCCCGTGTCCCCCCACTCCCTGGACACCCCGGTGTCCCCCCAATCCCTGGGCATCTCTCATGTCCCCCACACTCGCTGGGCATCCCCCGTGTCCCCCACCACTCCCTGGACACCCCGGTGTCCCCCCAATCCCTGGGCACCCTGATGTCCCCCGCACTCGCTGGGCATCCCCCGTGTCCCCCACCACTCCCTGGACACCTCGGTGTCCCCCCACTCCCTGGGCATCTCCCACGTCCTCCCCACTCCCTGGCCATCCGCCGTGTCCCCCCCACTCCCTGGGCACCCTGATGTCCCCCCCCTCCCTGGGCACATCCCCAGTGCTGGCACCCCCCTGGGGTCGGCGTGGCTGGTGCCCCTGCAACACGCGCTCCTTGAACCATCAGAGCCCCCCATGTCCCCCCCCCACCTTGGCTCCGGGGTCCTGCTGGGGGTCGGGGGATGCTTTGAGGGGAGCGGGCGGAGCGGTGGGGGGGGGGGGGGGGGTCCCCTGGCAGCGCGGTCCCTCCCACCTCGCCCCCGCCCCCGCCCCCGCCCTCCTCCTTTATCCCCGGCTTTGCCGCAATGCGGTGCCGCCCCGCCAGCGCCCAGCTCTGCTGCAGCCCCCTCCCCACGGCCAGCATGGCCGCAGCCCCCCTGCACACACCCCCCTCCTCCGGCTGCCTCCCCCGCACCCTGTCCTGCCCCCCGTGTCCGTCGTCCCCCCCCCACACTCCGTGTCCCCCCTCCCTGGGGCTGAGCCTCCCTATTGTTGTGGCTCCCGAAGTGCTGGGAGGGAGCGGGGGGGGTGCGGGGGGGGTGCGGGGGGGGGCCACCCAGACTGCAGGGACACACGGTGACACCCCCCCCGCTCCTTCCAGTGGAGTGGGGTCACCCCCTGCCCCCAGCACCGGGGATCGGAGGGTCCCCTCGCCCTGCCCTTCGGAGGGGGGGGCTGCGGGGTCAGGCACAGCCAGGGACGGGTGCCACCGCCTCCGCCGTCCCTCTCCGGCCCCCCAGTCCCCTCCCGAGCCAGTCGGGGGACGGCAGGGCCAGTCCCAGTGTCCCCTGCCGTACCAGGGCCTCATCCTGCACCCCGGCGAGGGGCAGCCCCCGCCCCCGAGCTGTCCCCTCTCCCTCCGTTTCAATGAACCCGTCACATCGATGGTGGCAGGGGACGGACGGACGGACGGAGCGGGCGCTTGCACGCCACATTCTGCGGGAAAAATAGGTTAAAAATAGCAGCAGCTGGTGTCCGGGATGTTGCCCCCTCCCCGGGAGCCATGGCAGCCCCCGATGGGGCCGGGAGCCCCTGGCCCCCGGGGATGGATGCGTCCTGGCTGTGGGGGGTGGGGTCACCAGTGAGGGGACCCCAGAAAGGGCCCAAACCTGGGGGGGGGAGTGGGAAGGGGAAGCTGGAAACCTCGGCCATGAGCCAGAGGCCAGGAAGTGGTCCCACACTGGCCTGCGCCGCCACTGGGGGCTGGGCGGGGGGGGGGAACGGGGGCACTGGCTCTCAGAGCCCCCTGAGATACCCAGCCGGGACTGGGGGGGGCAGCCATGGGCAGGGCTGGGGGTTCTGCGCAGCCAGGCGGGACCCCGGGGGGGAGTGCAGCAACAGTCACCAGGAGCTGCTGCGTTGCTACCAACAGTCAACACAGCACAGGCGGATGGGAAGGGCTGGGGGGGGGGGGGCTGGGAGCCAAGGGGGGAAGCTGGGGGGGCAGCTGGGAGCTTGGCCAGATCCTCCCCCCCCCCCCCCGGCCCCCCACTGGCAGATACTGGGGCTGGACATGGGGGGGGGGGGGCGGGGCCGGGGCTGGTGACCCCCCCATGGCAGAATAGAGTGGGGCTGGGCATTGGGGGACCCCAGGGCCTGTGTACCCCCTCCACAGCACAGTGGGGTCAGGCACTGGGGGGGCCGCCCCCCCCCTCTCCCCCCCAGCACAGCAGGGCCAGGCAGCGGGGGGACCCCAGCCTCATCCCCCGCCACAATCCGCCCCCCCGCCCCGGCCAGGCCCCGGGATGGATGTTGGGGAAGGGGAATGGGGGGGAGGGGGGGGGTCCCCAGCCCGTCTCCTAGCAACCGGTCTCCTAGCAACCCTGCCACCACGGCCGTTGCCTGGCAACGGCTGGCGCTGGGACGAGTGGCCTTCCATACCTAACGAGATGGGAAGGGGCTGGGGGGGGGGGGCAACACCCGGGGGGGGGCAACACCCAGGGGGGGCCCCCCCAACACCCAGGGCCCCTTGCCCCACACCCTGCATCGTCCGCGGGGGCCGAGCCACCCACCACCCCTCGGGACACCCCACGGCTCAGGGGACAGGATGGGCAGTGACCCACCCCCCCCTCAGCATGGAGATGGGTCCCCGAGGTGGGGGGCTGCTGTGAGCCCCACACACCCCAGACCCCGGTGACACCCCTGGGGACACCCTGGGGACACCCTGCCAGGCTCCACAACGGTGCTGTGGGGCTGGCGGGGGGACAAAGGCAGGAGAAGTTTTCCGCGTAAGGACAGACCTGGCGTGGGGCTGGGGGCTGGGGGCTGAGCCGCTTTGGGGCCGGTGGCCCCCTAGACACCCGTTGGCAACAGGGACCAGCCTGGCGGGAGCCGAATCTGCCGCTTGGCGCAGCCGGGGCTGCCCAGCCCTTTGTTCTGGCAGGCAGTGCCCAAATCCCAGCCCCTCTTTGTCTGCAGCCCGGCGGCCCCGAGGGAGCTGAGCCCCGGCTCGTCCCCGCGCCCCCCCCCCCCCCCGTCACTCCAGCAGCACCCCAAAAATACCGGGCTGGCAGAGCATGGGGCTGGCGGCAGGGATGTGGGGCTGGTGGCAAGGGACGTGGGGCTGGCGGTGGGGACGTGGGAACCCGGAGCTGCCCAGAAATCTGCATAATGTGGGAAATGCTGAGAAAAATGTGATTTCTCAGCAGAGGGGCGGGGGGCGAGGGGGGGGAGGTAGGGGGGGGCAATCGTGGCAGCTCCACCTGCGGCAGCTGGGGCCAGCCCGCGTGTGGGGCGCGGGGTCACCCCTCTGCAGCGGCTGAGCCCCCTGTAGTCCCCACCTTGGAGGGGCAACACCCAGCGCCCCCCCCCCCCAATCCACTGTGGGCTTTGCAGGGGCAAATGGGAGGGGGAAAACACACACACACACACACACCCAAGGAGGGGGAACCCCCCAGGGCCATAGGGACAGTGGCTCAGGTTGTGCAGGGGCTGCAGCAGATGGAGGGGTGGCCGGGGGACACATGCCCTGGTGTCCCAGCTGTGTCCCCAACCACCAGCTGCCGCAGAGCAGCTGCTGCTCAATCCGGGCCCCCCAGCCCCCAAAACCGCGCTGGGAGCAACCTTGGGGCTTTGTCCCCCGTGTCCCCCTGCTGTCCCCAACCCCCCTGGCCCCGCTCGTCCCCAGCTGCCCCAGGGGAGGAGGTTTTCTCCCCCGGGCTGGGCCCCGCGGGGCTGGTTTCTGCTGCCCGAGCAGACAAAGAGGAGCTGGAAGGGACGGGGCAGAGCCGGGAAAGGGCCAGGCTGCGGCCAGCACAGGCACCGGGCCACGGTGGGGACAGGGGCCAAGACGTGGCTGGGAACCAGGGCACTGGGGCATGGCCAGGCACAGGGACGGTGTCCCCGAGGATGGGGACAGGGACGTGGCCAGAGATGGGGACCAGGGCGTGGCTGGGGACAGGGACATGGACGGAGATGGGGACCGGGGTGTGGCTGGGGATGGGGACCCGAGTGTGACCGGGAATGGGGACAACAGCATGGCTGGGGACAGGGACAAGAGTACGGCTGAGGATGGGGACAGGGGCATAGCTGGGAACCGGTGGCCAGACAGGGGGCCGGCGGTACGGCTCGTGATGGGGACCAGGGCGCGGCCAGGAATGGGGACCAGGGTCTGACTGGGGATGGGGACAGGGCCACGGCTGGGAACCAGGGCAGTGACACACGGCCAGACTGGGGACGGTGGCACAACTGGGGATGAGGACCAGGGCGTGGCCGGGCACAGCGGCTCGGCCAAGAACGGGGACCGGGACACACCGGGGACATGGCCGGGGCCAAGGACATGGGCGGGACCGGGGGTCCAGACGGCGGCGGGCAGGAACCGGCGGCTAGGCCGGTCGGTGGCCGCCGCAGCCCCCCCGCACCGCCCGGCCTTTGTCTGCGGCCCCGGGGGGGGGGCATTACCTCATCCCGCCCCGCCGCCAATGGCCGCCGCCGCCGCCGCCCCCGGCCCCGCCGCCCGCCCCGCCCCGCCGGGCCTATAAAGCCCCGCACCGAGCCCCGCGCTCCGCCGCGCCTCTTACATCGACCGCCTCAGCGTCGGGCTGTGAGACCGCCCCGGACCGACCGCCGCCATGGTGAGGAGGAGGGGGGGTTGTGTGGTACGGGGGGGGGGGGTCCCGCCGTTGTCCCCCGTCCCCCCCCCCCCGCCCCCCCCTGCCCAGGGTGGAGCCCTCGACCCCGGGGCTGAGCCCGCACCGGGTGTGGCTCCCGTTAAATCGGGCAAGGGGGGGTCGCCCGGGACACAGCCCCGAGCGTGGCTCCCGTTAAATGGGGCTGGCTGCGTCCCCCTGCTTTCCCGGGGACCAAGGCCCGAGCCCGCACCGGGCGTGGCTCCCGTTAAACGGGGCAGAATGGGACCCCCGGGACCGAGCCCTGAGCCCGCGTCAGGCGTGATGTCCGTCAAACCGGGCAGGATGGGTCCCCGGGCTGATCCCCGAGCCCGCATCGGGCGTGGCTCCCGTTAAACCGGGCGGGATGGATCCCCGGTGCTGAGCCCTGAGCCCGTACTGGGCGTGGCACCGGCTGGATGAGGCAGGATCGGGCCCCCCCCGCGCCATTCCCGGTACGGAGAAGGGTTCCGCACTGGGCGTGGCTCCCGTTAAACCGGGCAGGGCAGAACCCCCCCTCCTTGCCCGCCTCCCCCCCCCCCCTGCCCCGCCCGGAGCTGAGCCCTCAGCCTGCACTGGGTGTGGCCCCGGTTTAACGGGGCAGAACGGGTCCCCGGGGGTGGGGCGGGCAGGGCAGGACTGCCCCCCACCCCCCCCTCGGTGCTGAGCACCCTGTCCTGCACCGGGGGACAAGGCAGGGCAGGACGAGCCCCCCCCAGTCCCGCACTGGGCGTGGCCCTGGTTCAAAGGGGACCTGAGTGGCCAGGATGAGCCCCTGGTGCTGAGCCCCCCCCGCACTGGGCAGTGCTGGGTCTCAATGGGGTGGATGGAGCAGGATGGGACCCCCGGGGCTCCCTGTCTTGCCCTGGGTGTGGTCCCAGTCCCTTGGGGCAGGATGAGCCCCCGGAGCTGTGCTCCCCATCCCACAACAGGCAGGGTCCCAGCTCCCTCGGGGCGGGGAGGGGGGGGCAGGATGGGACCGTGGGAGCTGAGCACCCCCCCTGCAGCCCTCGGTGCCTGCCAGGACCCAGAACAATAGGGTGCGTGTGGGCAGGATCGGGCCCCTGGGCTGAGCTGGCCCCGTGCAGCCCTGGGGACTGGCCCTTCCCAGCTCGCTGCCAGCCCGTCCTGGGTGGGTGCCGCAGGCGGGGACACAGACACAAAGGGGGGAGCCCGGGGGTGACACGGCCACATGTCCTGCCCCCGCAGCGCGAGTGCATCTCCATCCATGTGGGCCAAGCGGGCGTGCAGATCGGCAACGCCTGCTGGGAGCTGTACTGCCTGGAGCACGGCATCCAGCCCGACGGGCAGATGCCCAGCGACAAGACCATCGGCGGGGGGGACGACTCCTTCAACACCTTCTTCAGCGAGACGGGGGCCGGCAAGCACGTGCCGCGGGCCGTCTTTGTGGACCTGGAGCCCACGGTGATCGGTGAGCGCGGGGAGGGGGTGAGGTGGGTGGCGTGAACGGGATGCCGGGTGCTAACGTGCGCTCCCTCCCCGCAGACGAGGTGCGCACGGGGACGTACCGGCAGCTCTTCCACCCCGAGCAGCTGATCACGGGCAAGGAGGATGCGGCCAACAACTACGCCCGTGGGCACTACACCATCGGCAAGGAGATCATCGACCTGGTCCTCGACCGCATCCGCAAGCTGGTAGGGGCGGGAGGGGCTCGAGGGTGGTGAGCTGAGGACAAAGACTCTGTTCTCAGTCTCGCCCTCCCCTCTGGACTAGCCAGGCTGGGTTTAGATTTAATTTATTAATTAATGTTAATCCTGTTCTGCAGCGGCTGCCATTGGCCAGCCGCGGGACGCGGCGCCGCTGGGGTGTTGGAGCCACTCCACAGCGCCGTGGTCCCCAGGCACTGGCGGTGCTGAGCTGTGCAATTCCCTCTTTGTTCCTGCTTGGCTCTCGTCGCAGCCGAGTCCAGCTGCGTGCAGCTGGGGACGGGCGTCCTGGTGACTGTGCAGCTCCAACCGGCCCATCCCAGAGCCGGGCGGCTCTGCTGGGGCTGGCGCTTTGCCCTGCTCCCTGCTCCCCAAACCCCATCCCCAAACCGGTCCCTGTTCTGCTGCCAAGCAGGTGGCACCCAGCCCCCCTACGAGGTGCTTCTGGCCACTCTCCCACCCAGGGGCCAAGGGGCTTCCCTGGGGGATTTGGCCATGACTCAGTGCCCAACAGATGGGGTGAGGGACATCCTGTCACCCATCCCGGTGGCTCCTGCTCAGCTGCTGGAAATCCCCCAAATGTCCTTATGAGGCCACAGAGAGGAAGGAGCAACTTCTGCTGCCCAGATTAAACATGCCCCCCCCCCATTGTCTCTCCTTCTTCCAGGCTGACCAGTGCACAGGGCTGCAGGGCTTCCTGGTCTTCCACAGCTTCGGGGGTGGCACTGGCTCTGGCTTCACCTCCCTGCTCATGGAGCGCCTCTCTGTCGACTATGGCAAGAAGTCCAAGCTGGAGTTCTCCATCTACCCGGCCCCACAGGTCTCCACGGCCGTGGTGGAGCCCTACAACTCCATCCTCACCACCCACACCACCCTGGAGCACTCCGACTGCGCCTTCATGGTGGACAACGAGGCCATCTACGACATCTGCCGCCGCAACCTGGACATCGAGAGGCCCACCTACACCAACCTCAATAGGTTGATAGGTCAGATCGTGTCCTCCATCACGGCCTCCCTGCGCTTTGATGGGGCCCTGAATGTCGACCTGACGGAGTTCCAGACCAACCTGGTGCCGTACCCCCGCATCCACTTCCCACTGGCCACCTACGCCCCCGTCATCTCGGCCGAGAAGGCTTACCACGAGCAGCTCTCGGTGGCCGAGATCACCAACGCCTGCTTCGAGCCGGCCAACCAGATGGTGAAGTGTGACCCGCGGCACGGCAAGTACATGGCGTGCTGCCTGCTGTACCGCGGGGACGTGGTGCCCAAGGATGTCAACGCCGCCATCGCCACCATCAAGACCAAGCGCACCATCCAGTTCGTGGACTGGTGCCCCACAGGTTTCAAGGTGGGCATCAACTACCAGCCGCCCACGGTGGTGCCCGGGGGGGACCTGGCCAAGGTGCAGCGCGCTGTGTGCATGCTGAGCAACACCACGGCCATCGCCGAGGCCTGGGCCCGCCTGGACCACAAGTTTGACCTGATGTATGCCAAGCGGGCGTTTGTGCACTGGTACGTGGGGGAGGGCATGGAGGAGGGGGAGTTCTCAGAGGCCCGGGAGGACATGGCTGCCCTGGAGAAGGATTACGAGGAGGTGGGGGTGGATTCAGTGGAAGGGGAGGGAGAGGAAGAAGGGGAGGAATACTAAACTCTCACAAGGGTGCTGCTCCTACAGGGAACATAACCTAGTTGAAGACCCCCCCGTGGGTCTGTAGCAGTGTGTGCGCCGCGGTCTGTCCTGTCCAATGGTCTGTGCTTCAGTGGAAAAGTCTGTTATGGACCCACCCGTCCTCTCCTGTGGGTCTAAATAAAAAGCATTCCCTGTCTTACCCCCTGGCTCTGTCTTTACTCTGTGCCGTCATGTCCCTCCTTGGGTTTGGTTGCTGTCCCTGACAGCCCCTGGCGTGACCCCGGGGTCCCTGGCTGCACCCAGGTCCTCGAGTGGGTGCCTGGGGTTGTGCTGAGCCCAGCACCCTACAGCCGCCCCAGCCCTGTGCTCCCCCAACCTGTCCTCCCTCCCCATCCTGCTGCTGTGCTGCCCCTGGGGTGGGCAATGTGCCCCCCTGCCACGATCTATGCCCCCCCTACACACACACACACACACTGTCCCATGGCCCTGTACCGGGGGCTGGGGGGCAGCCTTTTTTTAGGACCAGGAGCCACATGAGCCCGTGGGGGGGGATCTCCGAACCCCCTTCACAGTTGGGGAGAAGCCTGGGAGGGTCTCTGCTGTGCATAGGCAGGGGAGGGGCTGCGGAACCTCAATCCCCAGGGGGCTGAAAGTGGCCCCCTTCATCCTCCTGGGTGTCCAGGGATGGGTGTTGTTAACAGTCCCACCCCCCCCCTCATCTGGGTGTGTAGGGATGGGTGGGTGCTTCACACACACCCCCAACCTCCCGGTCATGGCGTGTCCTGAAGCCCCTCTGTTCCCTGCTGTGGGGAAGAGAAGTGGGGCAGGGGCGTCCTGGAAGCCCCGGTCAGCGGGAGTGGGAAATGGGGCAGCAGCCCCCCCGCCCCCCAGCTCTGCCTGGGCATAGGGTAGCCAGGCCCTGCTGTCCCCATCTGTCGTGTGTGTCCGTTCCCCCCATTGCTGCTGGCTGCGGTCAGGGATAAATAATGAAGGGGAAGTTGAACGCGGAGTGAAACTCGAGCGGATGCTGGGGGGGAGGGGGGGTCGTCCATCGTGTCGTGTCCCCCCCCCCCCCCACACACACACACCGGGGGGCTACTACTGTGCCAGCAACGCCAGCTCCCACTGGGGAGGGCTGGGAGGGGCTGTGCCGCGGCCCGGCCCGGTCGCCACGTTGGCAGCGCTGGGAGCCCGGCTGGTGCCAGGCTCGGGCCGGCCGCCCCCGCTCCGAGAGCCCGGTGCGACCAGAGAGAGCCGGGAGGGGGGGAGAAGAGAACTCGCCCGTCCCGCCGGGAGCGGGAGGCGGCGGGGCGGCCATGCGGCGGCGGCGCGAGGCAAATGGCGGGAGCCACGTCACCCGCTGCAATGCGGCGGCGGCGGCGGCGGCGGCGGCGGGCGCGGGGGGGCGCACGGGACGGGACACCCGGCGAAAGGGCGGCTGGGTTGTCCGCAAAGCTCCGGGCAAAACGGGAAGGCGGATTATCGGGAGCAAATAGCTGCGGGGATTAGGTGGGGGCTGGTGCTGCCCCCCCCCCCCGCCTCCTCCCCCCGCCGGCCTCACCGGCCCCCCCCGCGGCCTCGCAGCCGGGCGCCCCGGGGGCGGGGGGGGGGGGGCAGGGTGGGACCCCAGGGCATCCCGCATTCGGTGGTCCCCAGGGAGCGGGGGGGGGCGGCCCGCCTGGCTGGAGAGGGAGGCATCACGCAGGCAGACGGGGGCGCGGCTAAAACAAAGCCCACTGCAGTGAGCGGGGTCTGCCCCCCCCCCGCCCCCGGGAGATCAAAGGGGGTCTACCCACCACCCCCACCCCCGGGGCAAATAGAGCGGGGTGCGGCGGCACGGTGCCCCCCCCCCCATCGCGGCAGGATTCAGGGCTGCGGCGGCCACCCGCAGATAAGCCGGGGGGGGGGGGCCGCATGGGGCAGATGGGTCGGGGGGGGGGGTTTGGGGGCGGCTCCCCAGGGTGCAGATGGGCCGCACCGTGGGGGAGGCGGGCGGTGGGGTCCGGCCGGAGAAGCCGATTAACGGCCACGGGGAGGGGGGGGGGGCTCCGGGCGCGGCAGCACGTGCCGCCCCCCCCGCCCCCCATGTCGCAGTTTTCCTCTGCAGCGGAGCCGCACCGGGCGGGGGGAGAGGCGGGGGGGGGGGGGGGGGGCGGAAACGGCCGTTCCCACCCCCTCACCGGCAAACGCAGTGATGGGGGGACTTACGACGGGGGGGGGGGGGAGTGTGTGTGTCAGTGCCCCCCGCCCCACCGGGCGGGGGGTCCCTTCGCAAGCCCCGGGCGGGCGGCGCACCCCGCGGCGAGGGAGGGGGCCCCCCAAAGCCCCGCAGCGCCCGCCCGCCCGGCAGCTGGAGGGGGAGCTGGAGGCGGGTCGCGCCACGCGTCGCAGCCAATCCGCGGTGGAGAGCGCACGGATGGGCAGGCGCGGCGGCCAATGGGAGCGCGGGGCGGGGGCACACGGCCCACCCCCCCCGGCCGGTATATAGCGGGGCGCCCGGGGGTGGCGGTAGCCTGGTACTTGCGTCGATTCCTTGCTTGTCGGGACGAGTAACCGAGCCGCAGCCATGGTAAAGCGAGGGGGGAGGGATTGCAAAATGTTGGGGAGGCACCGGGAAACAGGGGTGGGAGCGGATGAAGGCTGGAGCTGGGGGGAGCGAGGGTTGGGGCTGGGGAGGGGAACGGGCAGGAGGGGAGGGGGAAAGGCTGGGAGGGGGGGAGTAGAGACCCCTGGGACGGGGAGCGCGAACAGGGATTAGGGGGAGCGTACGGCAGAGCAGGGACTGGGGGGGTAACGGGGAGGGATAGACCGGGGGGAGGGAGGAGTGAGGGCGACAGGGCAGGGGCTAAAGGAGGATGGGGGGGACAGAGTGGGAGCTGGGGGGACAGAGAGGGGCCGGGGGGCCGAACTTGCCGGGGGGCCGAACTTGCCGGGGGAAGCACCACTCGGGGGGGGCAGCACCTGGTCTCTGGTAGATTCCCCCACCACCACCAAGGCGGGGGCGGGGCTGTCCCGCTTTTGGCGCCCAGCCCCGACCGTTACCCTTCCCGCGCGCGGGAAGGCGCGGGGCGGGGGCAAACCCCCACCCGTTCGCAAGGGGCTCAGCCCCACCCCCTCGGCTCCACCCAAATCCAGCCCTGAACCCCCAACCTCACACACCCCCCCACCCCCCCCCCCGCCGTGGCGAGCGTAGAGGGTCCCTGCGGTCTGTCTGACACACCTTCCCCCCCCCGCGTCCGACCCCCCTGGGGCTGATCCTGCTCCGTGGCTCCTCGCGGAACCCACATGGGCCATGTCCCACGCCCCCCCCAAAAATAAAACCCCCGGGTAGTGTCGTACCCCCCCCCCTGGGTGGGAGGAATGCGCAGGAGCAGGTGGTGCGGTGCAGGGTGCGGCCGGGAATGTGCTGGACCCCGGGGAAGGGGGGTGGGGGGTGGATGGAGCAGAGGGACCCCCCCACCACCCCCACGCCGGGGCTGACGCCATCGTCCCTCCCCGGTGGTTTCGGGTCGGCTGGTGCAGTCGCGTCCCCGCCGCTGCGCCCTGCGCTTCCTCTTCCTCCTCCTGCGGCGCAGCCTCGCCCTCCCCGTGCTGTGGGGCGGGAAAATGTCCTCCCCGCGCGCCATTTGGAGGCAGATGGAAGGCTGATGGTACCCCCGGTACCCCCAGCGCTGTGCCAGACGGTGGCTCTGCTCTGTCCCCAAACATGTGTCACACACACAGACACACACCCACACCCCCCAATCCTGGGGCAAGCTCGGCTCCTGGGCTGCCCCCACCCTGCTCAGCCGGAGGTTTGGGGTACTGAGTCGACAGTGGCCGGGCTGAGCCTGGCCACAACAAGTGTTAGGGTGGGGGCTGCTCCCAGCCTGACAACCCCCCCCCCCAACCCTCCGTGTCCCCCGCAGCGCGAGTGCATCTCCATCCATGTGGGCCAAGCGGGCGTGCAGATCGGCAACGCCTGCTGGGAGCTGTACTGCCTGGAGCACGGCATCCAGCCCGACGGGCAGATGCCCAGCGACAAGACCATCGGCGGGGGGGACGACTCCTTCAACACCTTCTTCAGCGAGACGGGGGCCGGCAAGCACGTGCCGCGGGCCGTCTTTGTGGACCTGGAGCCCACGGTGATCGGTGAGCGCGGGGAGGGGGTGAGGTGGGTGGCGTGAACGGGATGCCGGGTGCTAACGTGCGCTCCCTCCCCGCAGACGAGGTGCGCACGGGGACGTACCGGCAGCTCTTCCACCCCGAGCAGCTGATCACGGGCAAGGAGGATGCGGCCAACAACTACGCCCGTGGGCACTACACCATCGGCAAGGAGATCATCGACCTGGTCCTCGACCGCATCCGCAAGCTGGTGGGTCCAGGCCCTGGGTGGGGCTGGTACCACCGCAGCCAGTGGAGAAAGGGGAACCCTCTGGTGGGACCTGGGCAGTAATGAGGAGCTGGGCTGTGCCTCCAGGCGCGTTTTAGGGTTCTTGGCACCCTGCAGCAGGTTGGGGCTCCCTGTGGGGAGTGAGCGGGGATCAGGATCAGTCCCCTCCCCTGGGCTGAACTCCCTTCCTCAAAACCCTGCAAGCCCAGAATGTGCCCCCCGAGGGTGGAGAGTGCCTGGGGGGAGGCTGGCTCCTTTCTGCCCTTGGGAAAACCTTATTTCATCCGTTTTCTAGGGTCACGTGAGGTTTCTCCTAGATCTGGACTGTGATCCTTCTTGAGTAGCTGCTTAAGAGCAGCTGTGCCAAGGGTTTAACTCTTGCTGGGGCAGCTGGTGTGGATTCCCTCTTCCCCTGATGCATGGGTCACGCTGCGTGCAGGCACTTGCAAGAGCTAGCTCCTGGGCAGGACGGAACCAAGTGTCCCCCAATCCCTGCGGGAAGGTGCCCCTTCCTTCGAGGGCTGGTTGTGGCGATGCACAGGGCGCTATGGCCGGAAACAGCTGGAGCACCTGGGCAGATGCCTGTCCCTGCCTGTGTCCCTGAGACAAGAGTCCGCAAAGGCCTGAGATCTTGGGGTGAATATTTGCTGCCCTGGGCAAGTCGGTAGCAGCTTAATGTCAGAATTAATGACAGATTGGTCTTGTTTTCTCTTCCCTTCCAGGCTGACCAGTGCACGGGGCTGCAGGGCTTCCTGGTCTTCCACAGCTTCGGGGGTGGCACTGGCTCTGGCTTCACCTCCCTGCTCATGGAGCGCCTCTCTGTCGACTATGGCAAGAAGTCCAAGCTGGAGTTCTCCATCTACCCGGCCCCACAGGTCTCCACGGCCGTGGTGGAGCCCTACAACTCCATCCTCACCACCCACACCACCCTGGAGCACTCCGACTGCGCCTTCATGGTGGACAACGAGGCCATCTACGACATCTGCCGCCGCAACCTGGACATCGAGAGGCCCACCTACACCAACCTCAACCGCCTCATCAGCCAGATCGTGTCCTCCATCACGGCCTCCCTGCGCTTTGATGGGGCCCTGAACGTCGACCTGACGGAGTTCCAGACCAACCTGGTGCCGTACCCCCGCATCCACTTCCCACTGGCCACCTACGCCCCCGTCATCTCGGCCGAGAAGGCTTACCACGAGCAGCTCTCGGTGGCCGAGATCACCAACGCCTGCTTCGAGCCGGCCAACCAGATGGTGAAGTGTGACCCGCGGCACGGCAAGTACATGGCGTGCTGCCTGCTGTACCGCGGGGACGTGGTGCCCAAGGATGTCAACGCCGCCATCGCCACCATCAAAACCAAGCGTAGCATCCAGTTCGTGGACTGGTGCCCCACAGGTTTCAAGGTGGGCATCAACTACCAGCCGCCCACGGTGGTGCCCGGGGGGGACCTGGCCAAGGTGCAGCGCGCTGTGTGCATGCTGAGCAACACCACGGCCATCGCCGAGGCCTGGGCCCGCCTGGACCACAAGTTTGACCTGATGTATGCCAAGCGGGCGTTTGTGCACTGGTATGTGGGGGAGGGCATGGAGGAGGGGGAGTTCTCAGAGGCCCGGGAGGACATGGCTGCCCTGGAGAAGGATTACGAGGAGGTGGGGGTGGATTCAGTGGAAGGGGAGGGAGAGGAGGAAGGGGAGGAATACTAAATGCCGGGTTCCTTCTGTCGCTGTAGCATGTCCACAAAATGTCTGCTTCAAACACTTCAGCTTTCTTGTGCACTGGGTGGGTTCAGCCTCGTGGGCCCGGCTGGAGGGACGCACTGCTCTGCCTGGGCTCGTGCTCTCTGGTGTGATCTCGTCGGTTTTCCATGTGTCTGTAACATGTCTGTGAATAAAAGGCTTTAAGAGAAACGGCTGCTGTGTCGGATACAAACCCTCTGTGTCTGAGTCTGCAGCTCCCCAGGGCCGCCTGGCCCCGTCCTGTGGGAACAGAGTGTCCCCATTGTCTGTGCCCAGTGAGATGGCAGCGCTCCTGCCTGGAGCTGGCTCTGGCCAGCCCTTCTCGTCCCTCGGGGCTATGGGTTGGGAGGCTCTGCCAGGCCCCCCCTGGGTGATGCTGCTCCGTGGGGCCCGAGAGCCTGGGGTGGGGTGGGGGGCGGGCTCCTGCCCTCCACGGTGCCCCCAGCTCTGGGGCAGCCTGTCCCTGGTTCCCCCCGCCCTCGCCCCCGCCGGGGATTAACCCGCCGGGGGATTAGCCCCGTCCGAGCGCCCGATCCCGGCTCCCGCCCCGGGGAGGCGGCGGGGGGGGGGGGGGGGACGGACGACGACTGCCCCTGGGGGAGCGGCGGGCGGGAGCGCGGCCGCGCCCTCAGCCTATCAGCGCGCCCCGCGCTGCCATCGACCAATGAGCGGCGCCTCATTCACATCCCGCGGCCAATGGGAAGGAGGAGGCCGGGCCCGTTCAGGCCAGTGGGGCGCGGATACATTGTAGCGAGGCTCGGACGGGAGGGGCGGGGCGGGGCGGGCTCGGCGCTTTCCCCGCGGTCCCGGCCCGGTTGTACCGGCCCCGCTCGGCCCCGGCCCGGCCATGCTGGGCGCAGCATGGCCCCAGCGGAGCAGGACGCGCTGGCCGCACGGGAGCAGCTCTTTCACGAGCGGGTCCGCGAGTGCATCGTGAGTGGCGGGGGCCCGCGGGAAGGGGCGGCGGGCGGGGGACGGGGCCCGGCGTGGCGGCGGGGGAGTCGCGGGTGAGGGGCTGGGAGCCCGCAGCCCGCCGGGAGGTGGGGGGTTGCCCCGGCGCCCGGCCGCCGCTGTGCCCCACGCCCGGCCCTTATCGGTGGCAGAGCCGGGGCGGGCTGCCGTGAGCCCCGCAGATAGCGGCGTCCCGGGGCTGTGCTGAGCCGTGCTGCGCTCCGGGAGCGACCCCTCCGCCCGGTCTGGCCCCGCTTCTGCCCAGCCCCTGCGCCATTCCGTCTGCCCCCCGCGGCACTGGGGTCCTGCCGTGCCCCGGGGCCGGGCTCTGCCTGCCCCACCTGCCACCCCCTGGGCGAGCGGGAGGGCTGCGGGTGCTGGGGTGCGGTGGTGTCAGAGCCAGGCCGGGCTCCTGGCTTTGTCCCCGTCCCCATGCCTGCAGCTCTTCCCAGGGTGCTCGGTGTCAGCGGGAAGGGGTCCTTTAAAGCCCCCCCAGACTGTGGGCACCACGGAGGGAGGTGGCTGGGTCTGCTCCGCCGGTCCTGCTCTGCTGGCCAGGGCAGCCGCTGCTGTGGGCTCAGGGATGGGGGTGACCTGGGTGTCCTGCTCCTGGCATCTCCCAAGCGATGCCGTGTGTGGGGTGGCCAAGTGGGCTGTGACCGGCAGTGCCCGGGCCATCTTGCCGGAGCCCAATTCAATGCTGCAGGGAGGAGCTGGTGTCTGGACGCCGGCATCTCTACCCTGGAGCTCCCCAGTCCCCTGCCCTGACCCTTCCCAGGGAGCTGTGTCTTGCCATGGAGCTCCTGGCTCCGCACGTCCAGTGTGGAGCTCGCTCGGCCTGACTTCGCTGAGCGCAGGAAGTGTTGGGGATCCCCCAACCAGGCAGAGCTTTGGGCTGTGGGGTACAGCCCGCGGCAGGAGGGGACCTGCGGCCTGAGACCCTTCCCTGGGTGGAAGCAGGAGAAGGAGGACATGTTTGGCACTGCTGCTCTGGGAGTCCTGAGCTGGGCTGGTTCCTGGGGCTCCCTGCCACCCCACCAGGCAGATCCCGGGGACCCCCCACCAGCCGAGCCCCCCAAGCCAGGCAGGAGGGAGGTGCTGTGGCTGCTTCAGTCCGCCTGTGCCAAGGTGGCGGGTTCAGGCGACCTTTCCCCGTCCTGCCGCGTACCCAGCGGGATGAAAGGTCACCACGTTCCTCGAACATCACCTGCTCCGTCCGGACCTCAGCGTACTGGCAGGGGTGGGAGAGACGGCACAGATGGCCTTGGCGCCCGGCTCAAGGCTGTTCCCGTGGCTCTGCTGGGTGCTGGTGCCAGCAGAGACAGGGCTGCAGGGTTGGGCGATGCGAGGGCATCCCATGGGGTCCGACTTCCAGGTGTCTGCCAGCACAGGCTGACCCGGAGCTGCTGGGTGGGCTCTCCCGGTGGTGTCAGAGCCCCCTGGCCCGCAAGCTGTGGCAGTTTGCGGTCACCCATGGGTGAGCCCTGGACAGGACACGGACAAGGCTGAGCACACATGTGGGGTGTAACCAGGGCTAGGAGTGGAAAAACAAATAGGGTGGAGCTGACGGGCCCTGGGGCTGGTGGCATTGCATCGCTGGGGGTGGGAGCGCTGCCCTCTGGGGCCTGCTTGTGCTGCCCTCCCTCCTCTGCCTGCAGATCTGCGCCCTGCTCTTCGCCAGCCTCTACATCCTCTGCCACTTCATCATAACCCACTTCAAGAAGCACACGGACTTCACAGCAGGTAGGAGGGCGGGAGCTGCCGGAGCCGGGCAGCCGTTGGCAGCCGTGTTCCTCCTCCCTGGAGCTTGTTTCAGCCTCCCCCAGGAACCCCGGTCCCGCTGTAGGCCAGGTTGCTGTGGCATCAGTCGCTGCGGGGCACCTCCCCAGCTGCCACGGGAGGGGAGCAGAGCCCAAGTCCTCCGGGAGGGTTTGTGAAGCATTTGGAGCAGGGGGAGGTTTGGGAGTAGGCAGAGAGCGATGCTCTGGGCAGCCCTGCCTCCCCCAGCCCCAGCAGTTTGGGTTTTCACCCCCCCGCAGTGCATGATGACGAGGATGCTGCTGTCAACAGGATTGCGTAAGTTCCTGCCCATCCCGCTCCCTGTCTGTGGGACGCTCGGCCGCTTCCTCTCCCTGCCTGGCCAGGACACTGGGTCCCCCCAGCCTGCGGGGGCCGGTGCCCCTTGGGGGCCGCCAGCCGGGCTGTGACACCTGCGGGGGCCCGGACCCAGAGCTGACCCTTGTCCCTCCCGCAGGCTGGGGCTGTGCACCTTCACCCTGGCCGTGGCGCTGGGTGCCGTCCTCCTGCTGCCCTTCTCCATCATCAGCAACGAGGTGCTGCTCTCCTTCCCCCAGAACTACTACATCCAGTGGCTGAACGGGTCCCTCATCCACGGTGGGTGCACGGGGCAGCCCCAGGGTGCCCCAAGAGCTGTGGGTCAGGATTTCCCTCCCCCCCACCCCCGGGAGCTCACCGCAACTGTCCCCCCCTCCTCCAGGCCTCTGGAACTTGGTCTTCCTCTTCTCCAATCTGTCCCTCGTCTTCCTCATGCCCTTCGCCTACTTCTTCACCGAGTCAGAGGGCTTTGCAGGATCCAAGAAGGTAGGTGGCCCTGCAGGTGTGTCCCCCCTGCTCTGTCCCCCCTGTGCCTGGCTCCCTGCTAACCCCGCTTCCGCAGGGCATCATGGCCAGGGTGTACGAGACATCGGTGGTGCTGCTGCTGCTGACGCTGCTGGTGCTGGGCATGGTCTGGGTGGCCTCCGCCATCGTCGGCAACGACGCGGCCAGCCGCCAGTCGCTCTATGGTAGGCGCCGACGGGGTGCGCTGGGGCTCTCCCAGCTCTGCCAGGGCAGGATCAGGCCCTGGTGCTGAAGGGGAGAAGGGATGTCCGGTGCCTCTGGCCTGACCCTGCCATCTCTGCAGACCTCTGGGAATACTACCTGCCCTACCTCTACTCCTGCATCTCGCTCTTCGGCGTGCTGCTGCTGCTGCGTGAGTCGTGAGACGTTCCCCCGTGGTGCCCTGGCCCATCCTGCGCTGGGTGTGGGTCCCCTGGGGTGCCCGTCTGGGAGTAGGGACTGCTCCCGGCAAGTTGTTCCAGGGTCCAGAGGGGTCGTTTTGCAGGGCTGAGCCCCCAGTCCCTATCCAGGACCCTTCTTGGGGTGCGGGGAGGGGTAGGATGCTGGGACACCCCCTGCTCAGCCTCCCCTCCCGCTGCAGTGTGCACCCCCTTCGGCCTCTCCACCATGTTCACCGTCACGGGGAAGCTGCTGGTGAAACCCCGGGTAAGGCGTCCCCCCTGATCCCGCTGCCCCAGCCTGGGGACTTGCTGTCCCCAAGGCTGCCTGGTCTTCCATCCAGGGCATGGGGGTGCCAGTCACACACCCCCCCACCGGCTTCTCACGGTTTCCTTGCCCATCCCCAGCTCCTGGAAGACCTGGACGAGCAGTTGAGCTGCACAAGGCTTGAGGAAGCCGCTGTGTCCCGCCGGATCTCCTCTGGTGGGTGTGCGGCACGGCCGCTGGCCAGGAGGGGGGTCTCGGGGCAGACCGAGGACCCCTCCGCCCCACCACATGGGAGTCCTCAGCCCCCACGAGCCCCTTGGCATCTCCTCCCTGGCAGGCAAAGCTTCCTGCTGGCTGAACTTGAACGTGGAGCTGCTACGGGAGCAGTTCTTCACCATCCGGAGCAAGAGGCGGAAGCTGGGTAAGGAGCCCTGGGGGGGGCAAGCCCAGGACGCCTGGGTTCTCTCCAGCTTGGCACTGGGAGCACTGGTTCCCTGGGAACCTGTGCCCCATAGAGGGAGGGTGGGTGTGAAATGGGGTGGGGCTGTAACCCTCTGTCCTGGCACCTAAGGGCTCCCCCCCCGACAGTCTCCCACCCTGGGGTGGGGGCTTGTGCTCCCCTCTTATCCAGGGATGTTCCCCCCCCCCCCCCCCCCAGAGCTGCGGCACCGAGCGTCGCCCTGGCAGAGGAACCTGGGCTACCCGCTGGCCATGCTGGGCCTCCTGGCACTGACGGTGAGTGTCCCTCGGTCCCCAGGGGAACTGGGGCTCGTTCCCACGTCCCAGCCCAAGCTGCCCTCGCTCCCTCCCTGCTCCTCCCAGGGTATCTCCGTGCTCATCGTCTGCTTCCACGTCCTGGAGCTGCTGCTGGATGATGCTGCGATGCCACGGGGCATCCAGGTACTCAGGCGGGGGGACAAGGGACAGTGAGGAGTTGTGTCCCACGCTGGCTCGGGGACCGCTCCTCCCCGACGTGCCTCCTCCTCTCCCGGCAGGATGCGTCCCTGGGCCAGGTCTCCTTCTCCATCTTTGGTTCCTTCGGAGCAGCCCTGCAGGTCGTCCTCATCTTGTATCCTTCAGGCGGGCACTCGTTGTCCCCAGTGCTGTCCCCAGTGCTGTCCCACCTCGTTCTCCTCCTTAACGCCCCTCACAGCTACCTGATGGTCTCCTCTGTGGTGGGCTTCTACAGCTCCCCCCTCTTCACCCGGCTGCTCCCTGAGCGGCAGGATACCCCCCTCACCAAGGTGGGAGCACTGGGCTGGAGCTGGGGGGGCTCCTGGGCCCCCTGTGGGTCCGGTCCCCACAGTGTGCACTCGTGTGTCCCTGTGGACTGTGCGGTGTCCCCATACGAGGGCATCATGCGTCCCCCCCGCCTCCAGCGCAGCCCCAGGCGGGGGCAGGGGCCTGGTTGGGGGCGGGGGGGGGGGGGGGGGGGGGGGGGGTGGTGTCTCTGGCACCAGGGAACCCCTCCCCCAGCCTGGGACCTGGACCAGGCCCTGTGGCAGTGCTGCTCCCCGCCCCCGCCTCCAGCAATGCTCCTTCCTCCCCCCCCAGATCATCGGGAACTGCGTCTCTTTGCTGGTGCTCAGCTCGGCCCTGCCCGTCTTCTCCAGGACACTGGGTGAGGCCCCGGCGGGGGGGCAGGGTGACCCCAGGGACTGGGGTGTCCCCAGGACTGGGGTGTCCTGACCAGCCCCCCTCCCCCCCCGCCTTACAGGGATCACCCGTTTCGACCTCCTGGGGGACTTTGGCCGCTTCAACTGGCTGGGGAACTTCTACATTGTCTTCCTCTACAACATGGGCTTCGCAGGGCTCACCACCCTCTGCCTGGTGAAGAAGGTCTCCTGGGCCGTCCAGGCCGAGCTCATCCGCGCCTTCGGTGAGGACGGGGACGTGGGGACAGGCGCGGGGGGTGATGAGGGGGGGGGTGTCCCTGTCCTTGGCTCTCACGCTCTCCCTCTACCCAGGTCTGCACAAGCTGCCGCTGCCCGTGACCCGCTCCCGGCCCCCTGGCAAGCCCGGCTAGGGGATAGGGACGTGTGGCCCACAGGACGACCACGGTGGCCCCCAGGACGGCCACCAGCCACGGATCAGACCCTGATGGCACCTGGTGCTTCAGGGATGTCGGAGCACCCCACCCATGGGGGGGGCTTGCTACCCCCTGCTCTGTCTCAGCCTGTCGCGCTACAGAGCCTTGGCCTTGAGTCGTGTCCCCGTCACAGCCCCCCCCCGGGGCGGGGGCTTCCCCAGGGGCTGTGCTGGCTGCAGCCCCCCGCCTTGTTTACATTCCTGTTTACGGACAGGCTCCCCCTCGCCCCCCCCCCGCCCCCGGTGCTGCTCCCTGGGGTGCAGTTGGGTTTTAAATGTCCCCCCACCGCAGGGACTGTCATGACACTATGGGGGGGGCCCTTTGTCCCCTTGCCCAGTCACTCCACACCCTGTCCCCATGTCACCCTGGGGCTGCTGGAGGACACTGGTTGCCCCCTGCTCCAAGGCCTTTGGTGTCCCCAAGGGAGGAACAGGGGCTGGAGGGTCCCAGGCCGCTGGGGATGAGCCCTGGCTCCCTGGAAGCTTGGTGTGACGAGTCTGTCAGGTCTCTGTTACCATGGAACTTGTTTGGAGCAATAAACAATCTCTTTTTATATATAAAATACCTGAATTAGGGAGGTTTTATTCCCCTTGAGGGCAGGGCCGAGCTTGGGGGGGCAGGGGGGGCTCCCTGCCTGTGGGGCTCTCAATCCTGCCCCCCCCCGACCCGGTCTCCCTGGGGACCATAATTAACCCTCTTCCTGGCTGGGGCTAATGAGCCCCTTCCAGGAAGGGCCGAAGGTGAGGGCTGCGGGACCCCGGGGGTGGCGGGGGGCACTGGGCTGTTTTGGGGTGAGGGTGGTGGGGGGTGAGGTGCCCCCAGCAAGGGGCATGGCGGAGGGGGGGGTGTCCAGCTCCTGGGGAGAGGGGGGGTCGTGCGGACAGAGCGGAAACTGCCCCAGGAACCAGCCCCCCACCCATCCTGCCCCGGCTGGGGCCGAGCCAGGCTGCCCCCCCCCCCCCCCCCCCCGCCATGGCGGGGGTGGGGGGCCCGGGCCCCCCCTCACACCCCACACCCCCCCATCGGCCGGGGCCGAGCAGGAAGCGCAGGAAACCTGGTTTATATTGCAGGAAATGAGGCCATCGGTGCCCGCGATTTCCCTGTGACCTGCTCCCCTCCCAGTCACCCCGGGCTGGCACCGGGGCTGGGGGGGAGGGGGAGGCCGCGGGGGGCCGGCCCCCAACCCTCCGCTGCCTCCTGCCCTCGCCGGGACCTTCGTCACCCTTGGGTGCTTCGCCGGGGACTCCGGGGGTGCTGGAGGGGGGGGGGGAAGGCCCCAGCCCGGGGGGAGCCCGGTCCCCGGGGGTGCCCTGTTCCTAGAGGTGTCCCTGTCCCGGCGGGAGCCCGGTCCCAGCCCCGGGGATGTCTCGTTCCCTGACGGAGGCCGGTGGCGGGGGTGTCCCGGTCCCGGGGCGCGGAGGGGCCGTCCAGGGCAGGGCAGCGCGGCGGGGCCCCGGCGGGGGCGGCCCCGGGGGATGTGGCCGCCGCTGCCGCCGCTGCCGGGGGCCGGGTCCGAGGCGGGGCTGCCCAGTGCCGGAGCCGAGCGGCCGCAGGCGGGGGCAGCCCGGCCGGGGCGGCTGCGGGCAGCGCACGGTGCCGGCCGGCACCCAGGGGAGCCGGTAACGGGGGCTGGGCCAGGAGCGGGTACCGGTACGGGGGATCGGACCGAACAGGGGGGACTGGGGTAGTGCCAGGTAGCGTGTCCCGGGAGCGGGGCTGTGCCAGGGGACGGAGCAGGTGCCGATACCGGCGGCATTAGGATAACGGGTGTCCCCGGTGCCAGGGGCTGCGATGGGAGAAGAGAGAACGGAGCCGGCGCCAGGAGAGGGGGTCCCCGGTCCCGAGAGGCGGTGACAGGAGAAGGGAGAGGTCCCGAGACTAGAAGCGCGGTGTTAGGACCAGGATAAAGGAGGTCCCGGTACCGGAGAGCGGTGCGGGAGCCGGTACCGGAGCTCAGGGTTCAGAGGGGAGCGGGGAGCGGGGAGCGGGGGGCGGGATAGGGGCGCGGGGTCAGGAGCGGGGACAGGTCCCGGTGCCGGTCCCGGGGCAGCGCCAGGAGGCGGGTGCCCGGTGCCGGTACGCAGCGGTAGCAGGGCTTTCCCTGAGGCTCGGGCTGGGTCGGGGAGTCCCTGGGGCCGGGTCGCAGCGGCAGGCGAGGGGGTGCCGGGCCCGTGGGAGCGGAGCCGGCGGCGGGGGGGCAGTCCCGGTGCCCGGGCACCGCGCTCCGAGTGGGTGGCGGCACCGACGGGAGGGCGGGGGGAGGGGGTCAGTCGTCTCGGGCAGCCACGGATCCCGCAGCGGCGACGGGGCCGTGGGTGTGAGAAGGAAACGGCGCCGACCCGCCCCTGGCACCGCGACCCTCTAAAAGCCCCGGGACCGCCGCCCCGGGACCATGCCCGCTCCGGCCGCCCGTGCCCCCGGCGACTGAGCGGGGCCCGCGGAGGTAGCGGGGCCCGGTGGCCGGGATGCCCCGGCGGAGCCCGCTCGCCCTCGGCCTGCTCGGCCTCGCCGCCTGCCTGCTGGCCGCGCCGGTGCTGGGTTGCGGCCCGGGCCGGGGTCCGGTGGGGCGGCGGCGGTTGGGGCGGCGGCAGCTCTCTCCGCTGCTCTACAAGCAGTTCGTGCCCAACGTGCCCGAGCAGACGCTGGGGGCGAGCGGGAAGGCGGAGGGCAAAGTCCTGCGGGGCTCGGAGCGCTTCAGGGACCTGGTGCCCAACTACAACCCCGACATCATCTTCAAGGACGAGGAGAACACGGGGGCGGACCGGCTCATGACCGAGGTGGGGGCTGCGCCCGGCCCGGCCCGGTCTCGCTCCCGGGGGTGCGGGGACGCGGGGGCGGCGGGGTGGGAGGAGGGAGGGGGCGGGGGGGCGGGCGGGAGCGCAGCGACCCTCCCCGGGGGGCACGGACTCTCCCCGGGGCGCACGGACCTTTCCCGGGCGGCACCGACCCTCCCCGGGCGCACAGAGTCTCCCGAGTGCAGGGTCTCCCCCAGACCGCACGGTGCCTCGCCCCGGTCGCCGTCTCCGTTCCCCGTCCCTTGGCGGCGGCGCGGCAGCACCGGGGCCCCGGGACGGGGCGGTCACGCCGCGTTGGGCATTAAGGACCGACCGTCGGGGATTAACAGGACGGAGACGGCCCAGGGTCCGGGCGCCCCACCGGGGGCACGAGGTACCGGCGGTTCCGCTCCCCAGCGCCCCCGCGCCCCGGCCCCGCGGCGGTGCCGGCGGGACGGGTCACCGGGGAAGGGGCGGCCTCGGCCCCGTCTTCCGGGAGGGATCCGGGGCGGCGGGAACACGGGCTGCGCCGCGCCCCGCCGGGATGCTCGCTGTTGTCATGGCGAGGGGCGGCACCGTGGTCGCCATGGCGACGGGGGATGCTGCGAGTGGTCCAGGCGGCGCCGGCGGCTCCCGCGGGCCGGGGCGGCGGGGGCGGCGGGGCCGGGGCGGCCGGTCCCGGCGGGGCCGCGGGCACGGAGCCGGCCCGGGGTGCGGGCGGCTGAAAGGGCCCTTTGTGGCCGTGCCGGCATTCCCGGGGCCTGAGGTCAGCGCCGGGCTGGAAGGCGCCTATTGTCGCCGGGCCGGGCCGGGCCGGGCCGGGCGCATTCCTACCCCCCCGCCGCTGCTGCCCCCCCGGCCCCGCGCTCCCGGGAGCGGCTTTGTTGCACGGGGGAGCCGGGGGCACCGGGGTGCGGAGGGACGCTGCGACTTCGCCGGCTACTGGGGGGCAAGGAGGGAAGCTCCGGTCCCTGCACCCCACATCGGCTCTGCCACTGCTGATGGGGAGAGGCAGCCCGGAGCCGCCCGGGACCCCCCACCATCGCTCTCGGCTCTGGGCACTGGAGCCCTGATCCCCCGGTGCTGCCCCCCGGGCCCTGCTCCCCACCCTGCCCTGCTGACCCCCCCTCCCCAGTGCTGCTCCAGGACTCGGGTCTAGTTCAGGGTCAGCTGCGCCCCCGGCTCCGCCCCCCCCGCCCCTCTGCCCCCCCCCACGTTAATCAGTCATGGCCGTGGCTGCGGGGAAGGTGACACTGTCCCGAACCCTGCCCGTTCCACCTGGCTGCCCGTGCTGGGGAGCGACTCCACCACGGGACCCCGGGGCACGTTAACATTCAACCCGGGCCCACCCGGGGGGCGCAGCTTGGCCATGGTGCTCTCTGCGCCTGGGGGACACACACCCCGTCTGCCCCCCACCAGCAGCCCCTTCGGGCTCCCTCGAAGCCCCATGAAGGCCCGGTGTCTGTCTGTCTGTCCGTCTGCGTGCAGGAGCCCCCAGTGAGGGGACTGGGTGCTATGGCGGGGCTGGGTGTGACGCCGGTGCTGGTCGTCCCCCCGTCCCCGTCCCCCCCCCCCAGCGCTGCAAAGAGCGGGTGAACTCGCTAGCCATCGCGGTGATGAACATGTGGCCGGGGGTGAAGCTGCGGGTGACGGAGGGCTGGGACGAGGACGGGCACCACCTCCCCGACTCACTGCACTACGAGGGCCGGGCGCTGGACATCACCACCTCCGACCGCGACCGCCACAAGTACGGCATGCTGGCGCGCCTGGCCGTGGAGGCCGGCTTCGACTGGGTCTACTACGAATCCAAGGCGCACATCCACGTCTCCGTCAAAGCAGGTACCACGCGACGGGGGTGGCTGCTGCTGGGGTGGGGGGGGCTGCCGTCCCCGTAAGCATCCCAGCCGGTAGCTCCGCAGCCCACTCTGCTCCCCCTTAAGGTCCCGGATCCATGTGGGATGCAGCCCTGCTCTGGCTGGTGTCCGTCCCCGGCAGATTCAGCCTTGTGTCTGGCCCCAGCCCAGCTCCCCCCCCAGCCTTTCCGGCCACCAGATTGGCAAAAAACCACACTTCCTCCACCAAATTTTGCCTGCCTTGTGCTTCAGCTCCTGTGCCGGGCACAGCGAGGGTTGTTAAACTGGTCCGGGCAGACACAGCCCAGTCCGTGGCCCCCAGCCCCGCGGCTGCTCCGGCCAGCAGCCCCTGTCCGGCCCAGAAGTGACAATCGTCAGAAAATGAAAGTGGCCATAAATGTCACCGTCCCCAGCCCCGAACAAAGGGCGTCAGTGCAGGGTGGACAAAGGGACCCTGCAGCGCCCGGCCTCCCCGGGAGCAGTGTGCAGGAACCAGGGGGGGCTTCAGAAAATACCCGCTTTGTTCTGGGGGTGGTTTGGGAGCCCAGGGGGGGTGGCTTCACTCAGGGCGGTTTCCCCTCTGGAGGTGGTGGCTGGTGGAGGTGACTGACGGGGACAGGGGACCCACAGCTTTCTCCATCCACCCAGATAACTCGCTGGCCATCCGCACCGGTGGCTGCTTCCCCGGCCATGCCACCGTGACGCTGCAGAGTGGCGAGCGCCGGGGTCTGGCCGACCTGCGCCGGGGCGACTGGGTGCTGGGCGCGGAGCCGGGCGGGCGCCTGGTGCCCACTGAGGTGCTGCTCTTCCTCGACCGCAACCTGGGCCAACGTGCCTCCTTTGTGGCCATTGAGACGGCCAGCCCAGCACGCCGCCTGCTCCTCACCCCGTCCCACCTGGTCTTCGCAGCCCGTGGGGCAGCCAACGGCACCGCCACCTTCCTGCCCGTCTTCGCCCGCCGCGTGCGACCGGGCGACGCGGTGCTGGCCCACGGGGCCGGCGGGCAGGGGCTGCGCCCCGCGAGGGTGCTGCGAGTTTGGCGGGAGGACGGCGTGGGGGTCTTCGCCCCTCTAACTTCCCACGGGACCCTGCTGGTCAACGGGGTGCTGGCATCCTGCTATGCCGTCCTGGAGAGCCACCGCTGGGCCCACCGTGCCTTCGCCCCTCTCCGCCTCTTCCATGGGCTCCTCTCGCTGCTGCCCGCCCGCACGGAGGCGGGCAATGGGACGGCGCTGGAGGCGGGCATGCACTGGTACTCCCGCCTGCTCTACCAGCTGGCCGGGGGCGTGCTGGGCCAGGAGGTCCTGCAGGTGTAGGAGTCCCTGGCCCGCCCCAAGTCACCGCACTGCAGACAATGCCACGCACTGGAAGCTGGGGGCTCCGGCCCTGGGGCCCCCTTGGACCAGCAGGTGCTGGGGAGGAGGGTCGGCAGCACCCCCAGCCCTGTGGGGAGGTCGGGGCGTCTCTCTGCTCAGCGCTGCCCGGGGACGCGGCGCGGTGGGGACAGGGTCCCTGGGTGGGGGTGTGGTGGGGTGGTCCAGGGACTCGGACTCAGCTCCTCCCGTGTCCCAGAGCCCCCCCGCAGCACTGCTGGGTGCCTGGCCGGACTCCCAGGCCCTGGACCCCCCTGCGCTCCCTCTGTATTTATTGCTTTATTAACCGCCGGGGCTGAGGCCAGGGTCGCTCCCTGTCAAGCCCAGGCTGGGGCATCACCGGCCTCTGCCCCAGGGCCAAATCCAGCCCGGGGGATGCCGAATCACTCCAACACCAAGTACCTGGCAGCAGTTCCTGCCCGTCCCCCAGCTCTGGGTCTGTCCCCCCCATCACCTGTGCTGTCACTAGCCCCATCCCCGTGCAGCTCAGTGCCGCAGGGCAGCTGGACGGGGTGTCTGCCACGGGCATGGGCACCCTGCGCCGGGCCTGGCTCTAACCGCGCTAACCGCTAACCTGCCCTGCTTGAGAGTTTTATTTTTCTATTTATAAAGGGTAATATAAATGTCCCCCCGCGCCCACCTGCCCTGGCAGCGGGGCCTGCCCCACAGGGCAAGGGACCGGTCTGCTTTTAACCACTTCTGTTTAAAAAAAAAAAAAGAAAGAAATACTACTATTTAATTGTTTGGATAAATAAAGAGACTTTATGGCCCTGGTGGAACTATGAGAGGGTCTGCGCAAGGCCGGGCCACGGTGGGGGGCGAGGGGGCTGGCGTCGGGCATCCCTGGGGAGAAGGGTCATCCCTGGGGGGGCTGGCTGTCCCTGGGGCTGGGGGTCTCTGGGGCCAGGATGGGGCATCTCGGAGTGGGGGCTGGGGGTCCCTGGAGCTGGGCATCCCGGGGGGGCTGGGGGGTCTCTGGGGCCGGGATGGGGCATCTCGGAGGAGGGCTGGGGGTCTCTGAGGCTGGGGCCGGGCATCCCGGGGGAGGCTGGTGGGTCTCTGGGGCCGGGATGGGGCATCTCGGAGTGGGGCTGGGGCCGGGCATGCCGGGGGGGCTGGGGGGTCTCTGGGGCCGGGATGGGGCATCTCGGAGGAGGACTGGGGGTCCCTGAGGCTGGGGCCAGGCATCCCGGGGAGGCTGGGGGGGGTCTCTGGGGCCAGGATGGGGCATCTCAGAGGGGGGCTGGGGGTCCCTGGGGCTGGGGCGGGGCATCCCGGGGAGCTGGGGGTCTCTGGGGCCGGGATGGGGCATCTCGGAGTGGGGCTGGGGGTCCCTGGGGCCGGGATGGGGCATCTCGGAGTGGGGCTGGGGGTCCCTGGGGCTGGGGCCGGGCATCCCGGGGGGGCTGGGGGGTCTCTGGGGCCGGGATGGGGCATCTTGGGGGGGGGCTGGTGGTCCCTGGAGCTGGGGTCGGGCACCTCGCGGGGGCTGCGACATTCCAGGGGGGCTGGGGGTCCCTAGGACTAGGGGAGGTCAGGGTGGGGACCTCGGGGGGGCAAGAATTGGGGGCGGGTGTTCCGGGGGCGGCCGCGCCCCCCTCCCATCCCACTCAGGTGCGCGGCCACCACGTGGCCCCGGCCGTTCCCTCCGTTTTATGAATGGAGCCCCGGCGGCCAGCGCGCCTGCGCCGCCGCCGCGCCCCGCCCCCGCCGCCGCCGCGCGGCCAATGGAAGCGGGCGGACGGGCGGTGTTGTGGTCACGTGGAGCCGCCGATGTAGTGGCGGCGGCACCGCCCCTCCCCGCCGCGGCGGGCAGTTTATAGCCCCGTGTGCCGCGCCCGCCCGTACCGCCTGTCCTCCCCCTCGCCACCCCACGCCCCCCCCTCCGCCGCGGCGTGGGCCGTGCCGCCGGTGCGACACCGCAAAGTGCTCATCCTCGGGTACCGCGCCGTGGGTCAGTGCGGGGGGGGGGCTCGCGGTGGAGCTGCGCCCTCGGCCCTATACGGTTCTGCGCCCTGCCCGGGGGGTGGGTGGGAGCGGGGGCTGCCCCACAAGGGCAAGGGGTGCCCCGCGGGGCCTGTGCCGGATCCCTCGTGGGTGCTTCCCGTGCTCAGAGAACGGCGGGTCCCCACTCGGGGCGGGGGCTGTGGGGCCGTGGCTCAGTCAGGCTGGACACCCACCCCAGGAGCACCCATCACCCCGGGTCCCCTAGACACCCCCCACCCCGGGAGGGGCCCTTCCCCTGTCCCAGGGTGATGCTGGGACCCCGGGCCCCAGCCCTGCGCTTTCCTGCCCCCCGGGCACAACCTCCCTGGCTCACCAGTTCGTGGAGGGGAAGTTCGTGGAGTGCTACGAGCCCACGGTGGAGAGCAGTAAGTGTCGCGGGGTGGGGAAGCCGCCTGCCCGGAGCCCCCTCTTTCTGCTGCCTCCATGGGCCCACGGGGGATGAGGACAGACACGTCCCCACTTCTGGGCTGTGCCCCACAGCCTGGTGCCAGGGTCTGAGGCACCCCCAGAGGCGGGTGGGAGGGGAGGCTCATCCCTTGGGGGGGGGGGGGTGTCAGGGGAGGCTCATCCCTTGGAGGGGGGGTGTCCTGGGCAGCCCTGTTAACCCGGTGGCACCTCTGCAGCCTACAACAAGGATGAGTTCCAGCTCCAGCTGGTGGGCACGGCCGGGCAGGTAACGCTGGGGGGCAGGGGGACCCCAGGGTGGGGACACACACACACGATGGGCTGCTGGCCCCCAGAGCCACCCCCAGCATGGGTCCTGCCCTCCCCCAGGAGGAATACGCCATCCTGCCCCACTCCTTCATCATTGGCGTCCACGGCTACGTCCTGGTGTACTCGGTGACATCCCTGCGGAGGTGAGGGACCCTGCCCAGCTGTCCCCACGCCCTCGGGGCTGGGTCCCCTCGAGGGGCAGACCCCAGTGGGGGGCAGTGCCCACAGCTCCCCTTCTCCCTCCAGCTTCCAGGTGGTGAAGACCCTTCACAAGAAGCTGTATGAGAGCTGGGGGAAGACGCGGTAGGTGCTGTCCCTCCTGGGGAAGGGGGGGGCCTGGGGGGGGCCAGGCCCTCACCCTCCCCATGCCCACGGTGTGCCCGTGGTGCTGGTGGGGAACAAGGCGGACCTGTGCTTGCAGAGGTAAGGAAGGCTCTGGGGGTCCCCATCCCCTCCCACTGTCCCCCCCCCCACCTGGTGGCCCATCCTGCTCATCCTCTGCCGTGTCTCCAGACGGGAGGTGAGGACGGATGAAGGGAAGAAGCTGGCAGAGTCGTGGGGCGCCGTTTTCCTCGAGTCCTCAGCCAAGGAGAGCCAGGTGTGGGGCAGGGTGACGTACCCCACCTAGGGCTGGGAGGGGGGTCCCCCGGGGTTCCAGGGCTGATGTCCCCTCGTCCCCAGGTGACCCAGGAGGTCTTCATGAAGATCACCAAGGAGATGGACTGGGTGGACAGCTCTTACAGCAGATCCACCGGCTGCCGCCTGATGTGAGCCCTGCCCGGGGCCAACCCCCGGGATAGGACAGACCTCCCACGGGACTGTCCCCCCAGCCCCAGCGGTGGCTTCAGGGGGTGTCCAGGGCCACCTGGCCCCACTGTTGTATGGGACCCCTCACTTTGCACAGGCTGTGGGGCTCACGAGGGGCTGGGAGTGAGGCGGGGGGCCTGTTCCAGCTGGGGAGCACCCCCTGCTAGTAGCTGCCCCCCCCACCCACCCCCCAAGGACGCGTGGGGGCCGTTCCCCCTCCAGGCGTGGGGAGCCGGGGCTGAATGCGGGTGTTGTTCCCGGCGCGGGGCCGCAGACCGGCTGTGCCGCGTTGGCAGCCATCACTCGGGGGAGTCGAGGCCGTGGGGCTGGAACAATTAAACATTGTTTTGTCCGTGAACCCCCTCGGAGCCCTGGGGTGGCTGTTCCTGCTCAGGGGCGGAGTGGGGAAGGTGAGGCAGCGTGGGGGGGATCCCCTCAGCACGGGGCTCCCCCCGACCACAAATGCACTGTGGGGCAGAGCCCCCCCATCCCATTGGGCTGAGCACCCCGGGGTGTCACTGGGTTCCTGGGGGGGGCTCTGCAACCCCCTTCCCACTCCCCCACCCCCTGGAGAGCCACAGCCTGGGCTGGGTGAGTGGGGGGGGGCTCTGCCGGCGTGCCCAGCCTGGCTGTGGTTCCCCGTGTGGCTTATCTCCACCCAGTCAAGCTAATTACTGCTAATTACCCAATTACACTGCTGGGGAGGAGTTAGGGAGCTGCTGAGGAGGGAAAGGGGTGTCGGGGTGCGGGGAGCCGGGGGGGGGGGGCACTCTGCACCCCGTGGTCGGTGTTGGGATGGAGAGGGGGGTGGGCGCTGGGGTGTTGCAGCCTGGGTGGGCTGGTGGGGGTCGGCGCTCTTAGGGTCGTTGCGTGTCGTGTGTGTGTCCCCTCCCCGGACCCCCCCCATGTCTGGGTCTGGGGGCTTCACCTACCCGTGTCCTTGGTTTTCCCCCCAGGGGCTGTCCTGTCCCTGCCGGGGATCCCGGGCCGGGACAGAGGGGAGCCGGTGCTGCTTCCCCCCGCCCCCACCGGAGCGGGGTCTTCGCGCTGCCCCGGTGGGGCTGATCCGGGACCGGGGAGCGGAGCCACCACCCTGATCCGGTCCCGCTCGGTTCGAGGGTGACCCCCAGGGCGAGGGGGGGCGAGGGGTGACGGGGCGGGCATGGGGGCTTCCCGTGCGCTTGGTCCCGGCTGCCCGGTACCGGGAGGCGGGGGGGCTCAGGCCCCCCACCCCCAGGGCCGCCGCGGTGTCCGAGCGGGCGGGGCCGGGGGGGGCGTGGCCGCCGGTGCCGCCCCGCCGTGCCCACGTGCGCGCCGCCCGCCCCGGCGCCGGCGGGGTTAAGCGTCGCGGAGGGATCCCTCCCGGCAGCGTGCGCTGCGGCCCGCGCCGTCACACCCCCTTGCCGCCGCATCGCCCGCCGCGCACCCGTCTCCCTCCGCCCGAGCCCCCGCCGCCAAGTAGTGCGGGCGCGGCGGCGCCCCCCGGCCGCGGCCCCCAGGGCGCAGCGCGGCGGCCCCGGCGGGGCGGGCGGGCGGGCGGGCGCGGTGCGGCGGGGCGGGGCGGGGGCGGGCGGCGGGACCTACTTTCCTCTGGAAATGGCCGCGCCGGGGAGCACCGTCCGCCCCGCGCCCCGAGGCCCGTCGGCGTAGGGCGGCCGCGGGGGTAAGAGCCGGGTGGGGGGCGGGGGGCGGCCCCGCTGGGGCTCCCGCGCGTTCGGGCCCGGACCCCGTGGCCCCGGAAGGGAAAGGCCCTGCCGTTCGTCCCCGGGCCGCGCCGCCTCCGCCGGGCCGCGCCGCCGCCTCCTCCCGGCCAGGCCTCCCCGGCGGCCGGGCCCGGAGCGCGGCCCCCGGCTCCCTTTGTGTCCGCTACCGGTAGCGGCGATGCCTGCCGCCCAGGGAGCCGGCGGGGCCCGGGCCGCTGCGCCGCCGCCTGAGCGCAGGTACGGCCGGGCCCGGCGCTCCGGGGCCCCGGTGCCGGTGGCCGGGTAGGCCGCGGCGAGCCGGGGCACCGGGCCTGGCTGGCTTGGCCGCCCCGGGGGGTCCGGTTGCACCGGGGAGGGGGGGAGCGCGGCCGAGAGGCACGGGGGAAGGTGGGGGGGCGTCCCAGCGCGGTGCTTCAGCCCCCCCGGAGCCCCGGGCAGGGCTGGCCGGGCCCCTCCGCCGCCCCCCCTGTCCCCGGTGCACGCCGGGGCCCTTCCGGGGAGCGCGCAGCCGGCCCGGGGCGGCCCTAATCCCGCCGGGATTACCGGGGAACTGGAGGGGATTTGCTGGGGGGGGGCGCCACCCCTTCGTGGGCCGGGACCCTGCTGTGCCCGGCCGGGGGCTCTCTCTGACCCCCCCGCAACGCCTCGGGGGGCAGCCGGGGTTTCGGGGTGCCGGGGGCTGCCCCAGCGCGTTCCCCCCTCCCTGGTGCTTGGGTGGGGGGGTGTCGGTACGTCGGGGGGGGGTGGGGGTGTTCCCTGGGCCTCTCCCCTGGGCATAGTTTACAGTCGGGTTTGGGGTGCCCCACCCGCAGCCCCCTGGCCCCCCCCCCCAGGTTTTTGGGGTGCACGTGAACAACTGGGGGACAGGGGGCTGAGGGTGGGGTTATGGCCCCCCCAGCTTTGGCCATGATGTTTAGGGGTGAACCCCCCTCCCCCTACACCTATCCTGGGACCGCCTCCCAGTGCTGGGGGGGGGCTCAGCCAAATCGATGCTCACCCTGGGGAAACTGAGGCACGGGCAGCGGCCAGGTGCTGAGGGGGGGTACCCCGGGCACCTGGCTTTATTGCTGCACCCCAAATCCCACCTGGCCCTGCAGCAGGCGGCAGTGGGGGGGGTTCCAGCTTCGCCACGGGCACTGGGGGTGCTTCCCCCTCCTGCCCATTGAGCCTGTGCTGCCCCTGCTGCAGGGGTCTGGGGGCTCCCCAGGGGTCCCAGTGTGCCCCCAGGGCTGCATGCCCCCACATCCCCTCCCCCCTCAGGGTTTAATCTGGGTCACGTACCCCCAGCCCTTGCCTGGCCTTGTCGATGGGGAGCGGGCTGCCCCAGGACGTCACTGCGCCGTCCCCACCCTGAGCTGGAGGGGACAACCTGGGAGCCGGTGGATGATGAGGGAGTGGGGGGGACCATCCCCGCTGTGGGGCATGGGGTCTCGTGGAGCCCCGGGGAACCGGGACCCACCACCCGCTCCTGGCACGTGCAGGGAGGGGTGCTCCCACTGGGCTGAGACCCCACGAACTTGCCTCAGGGGGAGCAGCTGGAGGGGGCTGCCCTGTCCCTTGGGCGGGGTGTCGTGGGGGGCTGCGAGGGGGGCTGGGGAAGGGCCTCTACATCCCTATGCTGATGGATCTCGCCCCCCTTGCAGCCGCGGGCCTCCCCCGAGGGACGCCGCAGGCAGGATGGACGAACAGAAGCCGCCCAGCAAGGAGAAGGACCCGGACGCTCCAGGTGAGTGTGGGGCATGGCAGGGTGCTGAGGGAAACTGGCGCTTTCCCGTGCGCCCCCCCACCTCCCCCCACCCGAGGTAGCTGACACCCACTTTGCTGGCAGCCGATGGGGCCGTGCCCTCAGAGGAGATGGGCAGCGCAGAGGGGGACCCCCTGAAACCCCCCGAAGGAGCCTCTGTGGGGCCGGAGCTGGAGAGCACAGACACAAAGGGGCCTCCCCAGGCTGGCAGGTGAGGACAGGGGGGCTCAGGGGGTGGCATGGAGCTGGTGGCGGGGTCCCGCATGTCCCTGACACCCCCTTTTCTCCCCTAGCATGCCAGCCCGCCGCTGTGCCCTCTGCAACTGTGGGGACTGGAGCCCGCATGGGCAGCGGGAGCTGCAGCGCTTTGAGCCGGCACCCGACTGGCCCGAATGGCTGGTGGGCTACGAGCCCCCCGAGGGTCCTGGCCAGTCCCCCCAGCAGCTGGAGGCGGCAGGCAACGACTTGGCGCAGATCGGCTTCTCCAAATGGGTGACTCCGGCGCAGCTCTTCGAGCCGACGGGTAAGTGCAGTCGCAGCACTGGGGTCCCTATCCCCCCTCCCTGGGTGTCCTGCCCAGCCCGGGGACACCCCCTTGTCCCTGACACCCCCTTCCCACAGGGCACTGCTGGGTCCACCGCTGGTGCGCAGCCTGGTCGGCCGGCGTGGAGCAGGAGGCGGCGGGGCTGGCCGGTGTGGACAGAGCTGTTTTCTCAGGGATCTCACAGGTGAGCGGGTCGCGGGGGGGCGGTGGGGGCTCGGCCCAGCCCCGGGCAGCATCTCTGATCTCGCCGGGCTCCTCTGCTTTCAGAAATGTGAACACTGTCGGCGGATGGGGGCCACCATCCCGTGCCGGGCTGCCGGTTGCCCCCACCTCTACCACTTCCCCTGCGCCGCCGCCAGCGGCTGCTTCCAGTCCATGAAGACCCTGCGGCTCCTGTGTCCCGAGCACGTGGCTGAGGCCGTGCAGATGGGTGCGTGCGGGCTGGGGCCGCCAGTCCCAGGTGCTGGGTCCCCTCCTGCTCTGGAGAGGGGTCCTGGGGGGGGACAAAGCCTGGCAAGGAGGTGGCCCTGACAGCCCTCCTCTCTCCCCCTATCCAGAGGACGCACGGTGCTCGGTGTGCGATGGGCCGGGCGACCTGCGGGACCTGGTTTTCTGCACCAGCTGCGGGCAGCACTACCACGGGGCCTGCCTGGACATCACCCTGACGCCCTGCAAGCGCTCAGGCTGGCAGTGCCCCGAGTGCAAAGTGTGCCAAACCTGCAGGTGAGCCCACGTCCCCATGGCAGGGTGGGACAACGAGGGGTGGACGAGAGGGGGATGCAGCCCTCACCCCTGCCCCTGCACCCCACAGGCAGCCCGGTGAGGACTCCATGATGCTGGTCTGTGAGGCTTGCGACAAGGGCTATCACACCTTCTGCATGGAGCCGGCCATCGAGGGGCTCCCCGCCGACTCCTGGAAGTGCAAGGTGTGTCCTGCTCTTACTGAGGGGGTACAGGGGTGCCCCCTCCCTCCTCTCCCTAACTCTTTGATATGCCTCTGCATCCCCCACAGAACTGCCGGGTCTGCTCCGACTGTGGCCGGCGCCCGGCAGCGCTCGACCCCGGCTGCCAGTGGTACCGGAGCTACTCAGTGTGCGAGGGCTGCCAGCAGCGCCGCGACGCAGAGGATGCCCATGGGACACCGGCACACGCGCCACCGATGGACCCACCCACCCAGACGTGAGTGGGGATGGGGGGACTGGTTGGGGAGGTGTCCGGCTGGGTGTCCCCTTTGTGTCCCACAGCCCTGGGGAGGGGGTGGCCTGAGCCCCCCTCCCCTCACCTGGTCCCCCCATCCAGGTTGGCGGCCCCTAACTGCAGCGAGCCAACGGATGTGCCCGTCCCCCCACCTGAGCCGGAGCCTGTGGGGTGCAGTGAGGAGATGCAGCCAGGGGGGAACCCCGAGGAGGCACCCCCAGGTGATGGCAGGCTTCCTCCCGGCGAGCCGACTCCTGTGGAGGTGCCCCCCAGCGAGGTGCCCCCTGATGAACTGCCCCCCGAGGAGCCCCCTCCTCTCGTGCAGCCCCCCGAGGAGCCCCCTCCTCTCGTACAGACCCCCGAGGAGCCCCCTCCTCTCGTGTTGCCCCCTGATAAGCTGCCCCTTGAGAGACCATCCCTTGACGAGCCACCCCTCGAGAGACCCACCCTCGAGGAGCTGCCCCCCAGTGATCCACCTCTTGATGAGCTGCCCCTTGACGTACCTCCCCTCGATGAACTGTCCCCCAATAAACGACCGCTCGAGGAGTCGCCCTCTGACGAGCTGCCCCTTGGCAAATTGCCCCCCAATGAGCCACCCCCCAACGAGCTGCCCCTTGACAAATCGCCTCCCGACGAGCTGCCCCGTGACAAATCGCCCCCCGACGAGTCACCCCCTGAGGAGCTGCCCCTTGATGAACCGCCCCCCGATGAACCACCCCTCGACAAACTGCCCCCTGAAGAACCTCCCCCTGACGAGCTGCCTCCCAAAGAGCCGCTCCCCAGCGAGCCACCCTCCGAGGAGGACCCTAAGCCACCAGGTAATAAATGGAAGACCCTCTGGGTCTGTCCCCTTTCCTCTCCGGTTGTCTCCCATGGGTGCAGGGGTCTCGCACCTGGGTCCTCTCCCAGCACTGGTCTTGTGTGACCCTCAACCTGTTGACCCTGGTTTCATGCTTCAGTGCCCCATTTTGGGGGTACGTTGAGGGCTGGGGGGGTGTCCCTGGGCCAGGTTGAGGCAATGCTTGTTGCCTCTCGGTGCCAGCCTGGGTGGCACAGGGGGTGGAGGGGACCCCTGCGTCCCCCTCACCCATGGCCCCATTCCGCAGGTCTCCTCCCCGAGGTGGCTGTGGCGGAGGAAGCACCAGCCCTGGCCCCAGAGGTGCCCCCTGAGGAGGAGATGGAGCTGGAGCCGGAGCCCTTGCTGCCCCTCGAGACGGCACCCCCACCCACGGCTCCCCCAGGTAGGTCTGGGGAGGTGCTGGGGTCGGGGAGGTTGTCTCTTCTGGGGGCTGCAGCGTCACCATCCTTTCCACTCCCCCAGATCTCCGCGCTGTCTCACCCGCCTGCCCCCCAGACCCCTCGCCCGATACCAAGGAGCATGAGGTGCCTGGGTCACCCACCCCAGCCCTTCCCGAGCCCCCTGGCAGCCCCGGCACCGCCATGGACACTGAGCCCCCTGGCTCCCCGCCACCCCCCCTGGGCTCCCCTGCCTGCACCCCGGCTCCCACCGAGCGCCCTGAGGATGAGGAGATGGAGACAGCCGCTGGCGAGGGGGAGTCACCAGCCAGCCCCCCCAGAGATGGCCCCCATGCCAGCCCTGCCCCAGAGCTGGGGCCCTTCCCAGGCCTGCCTGAGGAGGAGGAAGAGGAGGAGGAAGAGGCACCGAGGCTGGAGCGGGAGGGCACCAGTGGAAGCTCCCCACCACTGAGTGAGGAGGATGCGCTGGAGGAAGGTCGGGCTGGGGGGGACCCTGAAGCCAAGGGGTCCCCATTGCTCCTGGAGCCGGAGGAGCTGGGCCCCGAGACCCCCATGGAGGTTTGCACCACTGGGGAGAAGCTGCTGGGGCGTGGAGACGAGGGAGGCCCTGAGCCCCCAGCCCTGCGCCCCCGCCCTGACATCCTCAACGAGATCTCCAACCTGAGCCAGGGGGATACGAGCAGCAGCTTCCCAGGCTCTGAGCCGCTGCTGGGCTCCCCGGACCCTGAGGGCGGAGGTTCCCTGTCCCTTGAGCTGGGGCCGGCCTCGGCTGACGCCAGCCTGCAGAAGGAGGACGCCGGGTCGCTGCCGCTGGGCGCTGAGACCGACGATTCACTGCTCTTCGAGCCGGCTACCAAGGGGGACGGGGACAAGAGCCGGCGGCGCAGCTCCCCGGGGCGCTCCCGTGTCAAGCAGGTATTGGAGGGACCCTGCCAGCCCCGATCTCGGGGGGGGGGACCTACAACCCTGCTGGGGCGTCCAGGCTGCCCCTGTGGCGAGTTAAGAGAGGGCCGAGTGTGTGATGGGGGTGGGATGGGGACTGTGCCCCTCCGCTGCCCCTGCCCTGGCTGGGATGCGTGGCAGGGGTCCGGCTGGGCCCCCCTGGGTTGCTGTAACCGCCCTCTTCCCTTGGCTCTAGGGTCGCAGCAGCAGCTTCCCCGGGCGGAGACGCCCCCGAGGTGGGTCCCACGGGGGCCGGGGCCGGGGCCGTGCACGCCTGAAGTCGACCACCTCATCCGTTGACACCCTAGCAGTAAGGCTGGGCTGGCAGAGGCGGGGGGGCTGGGGTGGGGGGATGTCCCCAAGCTGTTAGATGGCAGCGTTGAGAGCCAAGCGTCCCCCACCCTTCCCTTTCCCTGTATCCTGGTCCCTGGGAAAGGCTCAGAGTGGGGTGGGGTGGGTGGAGGTCCTCGGAGTGGGGAGGAGACTGGCTGGGGCTGTGCTGCAGGTCTGGGGGGGTTCACCCCACAAGCATAGGGATAGTGCGGAGTTGCCCCCCAGGAAGGGGCTGGAGTGCAGGCAGGCAGGGGGTCTGCTGCCCCTGGCATGTTCCTGTGCCCCCCTGGTTTGGTACCAGGCTGTGGCTGGTGCCCCCCCCTCACTGCACGGAGAGTGAGGGTCCTTGGTGTTGAGCCCCTTCTTTTACCCCTAGCTTGCTGACGTGGAGAGCTCACCCAGCAAGGAGGAGGACGAGGATGATGACGACACGATGCAGAACACGGTCGTCCTCTTCTCCAACACCGACAAGTTCGTGCTTATGCAGGTAACCAGGGTGCTGCGGGCTGGACAGATGGACAGGACAGGCTCCTGTCCCCCCCCCACACCAGCTCCTGCACCCCCTCGGCTCCTTTCATGGCCTTGCTCCCTTAGGACATGTGCGTGGTGTGCGGCAGCTTCGGGCGTGGGGCCGAGGGCCATCTCCTTGCCTGCTCCCAGTGTTCCCAGTGCTACCACCCCTACTGCGTCAACAGCAAGGTGAGGGTAACTGGGATCCCTGGCCCCACACCGGCTGGGCATCAGGGACCTACAGAGCCAGGCCGTGTCCCTTGGGGCACGCGCACGATGTCATGCCGAGCATGTCCGTGTAGTTGTGCTGTGCTCTGGGGGTGTCCCCTGTGGCCGTGCCGAGCCCAGGGGTGCCCCCGGCCCTTCCCATGGCTCACATGGCTGTCCCCCTTTGTCCCCAGATCACAAAGGTGATGCTGCTGAAGGGCTGGCGCTGCGTGGAGTGCATTGTCTGCGAGGTGTGCGGCAAAGCCTCCGACCCCTCCCGGCTCCTGCTCTGTGATGACTGCGACATCAGCTACCACACCTACTGCCTGGACCCCCCCCTGCAGACTGTGCCCAAGGGCGGCTGGAAGTGCAAGTGGTGTGTGGGGGCGCGAGGGGAGCCCTGGAGGAGGGGGGGCTCAGGGCTGCTGCTGACCCGTCGTTTCCCCCCTCCCCAAAGGTGCGTGTGCTGTGTGCAGTGTGGGGCAGCTTCCCCCGGCTTCCACTGTGAGTGGCAGAACAACTACACCCACTGCGCGCCCTGCGCCAGCCTGGTCGTCTGCCCCTTCTGCCGCGAGAAGTACGTGGAGGACGACCTGCTCATCCAGTGCCGGCACTGCGATCGGTGAGCACGCGGCCCTTAGGATTCCCAACGGGGGGATTCCATGGTTCTCCGCGCTTGGGAATCGCTGTGGGGGTGGTCAGGGTGCGTGACGGGTCCCCGCTGCCTGCAGGTGGCTGCACGCGGCGTGCGACAGCCTCTTCACGGAGGAGGAGGTGGAGCAGGCTGCGGACGAAGGCTTCGACTGCAGTGCTTGCCAGCCCTATGTGGTCAAGCCAGCTGGTGAGCACCCGGGGCCGGGGGGAGCCTGTGGGGTTTGGGGGACTCTGGAGGACGTGGGGACTCACCTCCCCATCTGCTTTTCCCTCTGCAGTGCCTGCTCCTCCCCCAGAGATCGCCTCGGTCAAGGCCAAGGAGCCAGGTACGTGTGGTGCCGAAATCAGTGCCCAGGTTGGTGGTGTGGGTCATACCCAGTGCTCTCCGTGCAGCCAGCCCTGGCTTTTGTCCCCAACGTTGGCTTTTGTCCCTACAGAGCCCCAGTATTTCCGCTTCGAGGGCGTGTGGCTGACGGAGACAGGGATGGCGGTGCTGCGCAACCTCTCCCTGTCACCCCTGCACAAGCGGCGGCAGCGCAAGGGCCGGCTGGGCACCCTCAACGGGGACGGGGGGCTGGAGGGGGGCGACCCCCTGGGCCCTGACGACAAGAAGGATGGTGACCTGGACGCCGACGAGCTGCTCAAAGCCGAAGGTGCGTTTCCCTGGCAGGCGAGGTGGGGGGGGCTGCAGTGTGGGGCTTCCCGCTAACGCGTTCCCCCTCCGCGGCAGTGGGTGTGGAGCACATGGAGTGTGAGATCAAGCTGGAGGCTCCAGCCAGCCCCGACCGTGACATCGGGGCTGACGTGGACTCGGGGAAGGGGCTGGAGGACCCGGAGGAGTGCAAGAAGAGGAAGCGCAAGCCATACCGGCCTGGTGAGTGCTGCCCAGGGCCATCCCCTAGGGCTGGACACCCCCCCCCAGGCCCCGCTGTGACCCCCCCACCTCCTCTTTCTCTGCTTACCAGGCATTGGTGGCTTCATGGTGCGGCAGCGCAAGTCCCACACCCGCCTGAAGAAGGTGTCGGCGGTGCTGGCCGAAGTGGGGCGTGAGGGGCTGAGCGCCGAGGGGCACCCGGAGGAGGGTAGGGCCCAGTGGCACCTGTTCCCTTCCTCATCCCCCTGCCCTCTTGTACCCTGGGGATGGAGAGGGACTGCGGGGTGCACCCCGTGGTGCTGTACCCGAGCCTTTCCTGTGCTACAAGAACAGCCCCAAACCCCTTTGGGGGGAGGCGTTAACGGGGGTGGTTGTTGCAGGGGCTCCAGGGGACCTACCAGCCGAGGGGAGCCTGGATCCGGGCTCAGCAGAGGGCGATGAGAAGAAGAAGCGCCGAGGAAGGAAGAAGAGCAAGTTGGAGGACATGTTCCCCCCATACCTGCAGGTGGAATGGATGAGGGGGTGGAGGTGGCCCTGGGGGAGGGACACGGAGGTGGCCCTGGGCTGGGGGAAACAGAGGTGTCCCAGGGGTGGGTGGAGGGTGGGGGTGGACGGAGGCGGTGGAGGTGGCCCTGGGGTGAACGGATGTGGCGCTGGATGAGGGGCACGCCCCGAGGGACGCTGTGGCACTGACAGCAGCTCCCCCTTGGGCAGGAGGCATTTTTCGGGAAGGCGCTGATGGACCTGAGCCGGAAGGCGCTGCTGGCGGCGGGCGGCGTGGGGGACGGGGCTGCCCGCCCCTCCCTGGGCCAGGGTGCCCCACGACCCAAGGGGGACCCCAACCTGGCCGGGGCACTGCAAGGTGCCCCCCCCGAGAGGAGGGAGACCCCCACACACCCCCGAGGTGAGTGCGGCCGGGAGCCGGACTGGGGGCCCAAACCCCGGCCACTGTCCCTGAGAAAAGAGGGGTCACACGGGGACTTGGGGGCTGCTGGGGGGCCTTTGGGGGGCTGTTGGATGCGGGGGGTTGTTGGAGGATGCAGGGGGTTGTTGGGGTTGCCAGTGACACCGAGGGCTGTAGGAGGGCACCCGGGGGCGGTCGGGGCGGGGGGGGTCACTGGTCTGCCCCCACTCCCCCGGGAGGCCCGGCCCCACTGAGGCCTGGTGCTCCGCAGGGGATGACAGCACCGACGGCAGCGCCGCCGCTCCTGACGATGACGGCAAGGACGACTCGAAGGCCGAGGACCTGGGTGAGCTTCGGGGACGCCCCCGGCCATACCGGCGGGTTGTGCGGGACGGACCGAGTCCTCCGCGGGGGCCTGGCGGAGGCGGCCTAGAGCGCCTGCGACCATCGAGACGGAGCCGCTCTATGGTTGAGGAGTACGCTCTAGGCGGGGGGCGGGAAGGGCGGCGGGGAACTCTATGGTTTCCCCGGCTCGCGTGACCATAGAGTGGCGCCTAGAGCGCCCTCGCGTGGCGCGGCGGGCCTGGCGGCCGGGGGGCCATGGCGGGGTCCCGGGGTGCTGAGGGCTCCTGCCGGTTCCTCCTCGCAGGGACCGAGGAGCCGAAGGATTCCCCGGACCCCGGGGACGCCGAGAAACCGGCCACCCCGGGCGAGGGTGCGCTGAGTTCTGACCTCGACAAGATCCCTACAGAAGGTGAGCCCCCTGCCCCCTTGGCAGCCGAAGTGAGGGGGGTCCCGGGGCCGAGCCCCCCGCGTTTCTCCCCGTCTCCCGTCAGCGTGAGATTTGCACTAGATGCTGCCTGCAATGGTTCAGCTCTTCCTTTCCCCCCCCCTCCCCGGCCCCGCAGAGCTGCCCAAGATGGAGAGCAAAGACGTCCAGCAGCTCTTCAAGGACGTGCTGGGCTCGGCGGAGCGCGGGGAGCAGCCCCTCAACTGCGTGGCCGCAGGGATGGAGGCCAGCAGCGCAGGGCAGGACCCCAGCCGGGCGCAGCGGCCGTTCCTGCAGGGAGACCTCCAGCTGTCAGGGCAGGGTGGGTGGAGGCGGCGCAGCCCCCAGCCGAGATGCGGGGGTCGGGGGAGTCCTGGTGGGTGGGGGAGAAGGGCAGGACTCACCGTCTGCCCTGGGAGAACCAATGTGTTGTGTCCTTGTTGGGGCTGAGCTGTTGGAACGCTGCAGTATGGGATTCCTGGGTCTTCCCCCTTGCTCTGGAGATTAATGTTGAAAGTGTTTTGGGGGTGTATGGAGGAATCTCGTATTGTCAGAGGGCTGCAGGGGCCCCCAGGGCACGCGCAGGCTTGAGCCCCAGCTCTGCCTTCCCTGCAACACCTCTCCTTTCCCTCGCAGGGAGCGTTTCCCTGGGCTCGCTTTCCGGAGCCATTTCCCTGGAGTCATATTCGGGAGTCTGCCAGTCTCCGTTCCTCGATAACAGGTATGAGGGCGCCTGGGGGAGCTGGGGTTGGTCTTCGTAGAGAAAGCCAACCCTGGGGTGTTGTGGGACCATCTCTTTACTCACACCCTGCCGGTCCATGATGCGTTCTCCCAACGCAGGGAGCGTAGTGGCTTTTTCAGCCCAGACCACTGCGAGCCTGAGAGCCCCTGGGCCAGCAGCTCGGCTGCCACCACCCCCTCGACACCCACGACGCCCACGACAGAAGGCGAGGGTGATGGGCTGTCCTACAACCAGCGCAGCCTGCAGCGCTGGGAGAAGGACGAGGAGCTGGGCGAGCTCTCCACCATCTCACCCGTCCTCTACGCCAACATGAACTTCCCCAACCTCAAGCAGGATTATCCAGGTAGGGCTCTGGGGGGGCTGCGGCCAGGGCAAGGGCAGGGGGGGAGCTGGATGCAGCGTAACATCCCTAGTCCCTGTTTGGAGAGGAGATCCTGTCCACTCTGGCACAGGGCTTGGCTGTGGGACTGAAGCGCTCCTGGTAGCGATGGTGGGGGCTCTCAGTGCCAGCTACTGGGCAGGAGACCATCCCCACACATAAAGGGGGGTGGGCACCTGCTGAGAGTCTGGGTGGGCTCATCAGATATGGACTAACGTCACTTTTCTCCTCTTTGTCTGCTGCTACCGGACTCCCAGACTGGTCGAGCCGTTGCAAACAGATCATGAAGCTCTGGAGGAAGGTCCCCGCCACAGACAAAGCCCCCTACTTGGTGAGTGCTGGGGTGTCGCTGGGACGGGGGGCCTGGGCGCCGGGGGGCTGTGAGTCAGCTGGCTTCGTGTTTTTGTTAGCAAAAGGCCAAAGATAACCGGGCGGCTCATCGCATCAACAAGGTGCAGAAGGTACGTGCTGGCGCGGGGAGGTGCCCGGCGGCCCTGGCCCAGCCCTGGGGGATATGGTGGGCCTGCCCCCTTAGCCCCTTCCCCCGCTCACTGGGAGGACAGGCATGGGTCCCCTGACGGCTGGGCTCTCTCTGCAGCAGGCCGAGAGCCAGATCAACAAGCAGACCAAAGGGGAGGGACTGCGCAAGACAGAGAGGCCCTCGCTGCACCTGCGGATCCCAGTGCCGCCAGGGGCACAGCCCGTCTACATTGGCAGCCCACCTGCCGCCGGCGAGGGTTTCCTGAAGCCCCCGGCAGGTGCTGGAGCAGGCCCAGAGTCACCCAGCGATCTCTTTCTCAAGCTCCCCCCCCAGTCCCCTGCCCAAGTGCCTTCGCACGATCCCTACAGCGCAGCACCTGCCTACGCGCTGGAGCCCCGCTTCCCCTCGCCCCTGGGCCAGAGCCCCACAGCGGGCGCTGCCTTCCAGCCCTTCCCTGGCCAGCCCCAGCCCCTCGCCGGACCCCGTCCTGTCCCTGGCTCCCAGCCCCCTGACTTCCACCCCACGCCGCCTGGCACCCCCCGGCACCAGCCCGGCACCCCTGACCCTTTCTTGAAGCCCCGGTGTCCCTCTTTGGACAACCTGTCAGTGCCAGGGAGCCCCGGGGCTCGCCCCCCTGAGGCCCTGCTCTCTCCCCTGCCTTTTGGGGAGCAGAAGAAGGGTCTGGAGGTGAAGAAGGAGGAAGGGGGGAGCCTGGGGGTCTGCTCGCCTGGTTATGCCCCCACCATGGGCTATGGGGACTCCCCAGGCGGCCCCCACCTCTCCGCTGCGGATTTGAAGGCGGCCGACGTCTTCAAAGCCCCCATGACCCCGCGGGTCTCTCAGGTAGAGCCACAGAGCCCGGGGCTGGGGCACCGGCCCCCTGACTCCCATCCCCTGGCCCCCTCGCCCCCCAGCCACCCCGATCTCTACCGCCAGTCGCCCTACCCGGACCCCTACTCACAGCCCCCGCTGACACCCCGTCCACAGCCTCCCGAGACCTGCTGTGTCCTCCCGCCCCGCTCCCTGCCCTCGGAGCCCTTCTCCCGCGTCCCTGCCAGCCCCCAGTCCCAGTCCAGCTCCCAGTCCCCCCTCACCCCACGACCACTCTCCAACGAAGCCTTTTGCCAGTCTCCCGTCACCCCCCGCTTCCAGTCTCCAGACCCCTACTCCCAGCCACCCTCCCGGCCCCAGTCCCGGGACCCCTTCACCCCCCTGCACAAGCCCCCCCGGCCGCAAATGCCAGAGCCGGGGTTCAAGTCGGTGCCGCTCTCGCACAGCCCGGCAGCCGGCGGGGGCTTTGGGGGCACCCCAGTGGGTGAGCCCCATGCCAAGGCGCCAGGTGGGCAGCAACCCCCCTTTGCCCGCTCCCCTGGTGCCAGCGTCTTCCCGGGTGGCCAGCCCCCTGTGCGCTTCACCTTCCCCCCAACTGTCTCAGAGCCGCTCAAGGGCTCCCCGTCCCACCAGCCCCATGGGATCAACAGCCATTATGTCCCTGGCAAGCCCCAGAGTTCAGCTTATGCCTCGTCCCCTGGTTTCCACCAAGCCAGCAGCCCGCTGGGGCCAGGCACTGCGGCTGCTGAGACCTACAGCCTCTCGCCTCTCCGGCCGCCCTCGGTGCTGCCGCAGCAGCTGCCAGCCCCCCCGCAGCAGCAGGACACCTCCATCACCTTCCTGCCCCGGGCCACGCTGGGGCCACCAGCTGACAAGAGGGAGGAGGTGGCTGCAGGGCTCTCAGCACCCCCAAACCGGGACCTGGCAGAGCTGCCTGGCAGCCAGGATGGCACCCTCGGCACCATGAGCCAGTCGGAGCTGGAGAAACAGCGTCAGGTGAGGGCCCGCCAGTGGTCGGGCCGTATCTGTCTGGTTAAAGGGAGGAACCAGGACCTCTGCGGTCCCTGGTGGGGTCAAGGAGCCTGGTTCTGCTTCTGGCTCCTTCCCCGGAGGCATGGAGGGGACACGGGCACCTGGGGTGGGGGGCATAGATTGGCCCAGCCAAAGTGGTCTTTGCATGGTTTGTCCCTGTATCCTGGGACGCAGGAGCTGGTTTTGCTCCTGTGTCTCTGCTCTTGGTCCTAATGTTTGGTTCCTCCCAGCGCCAGCGGCTCCGTGAGCTGCTCATCCGCCAGCAGATCCAACGCAACAGCCTGCGGCAGGAGAAGGAGAGCGCGGCAGCGGCTGCCACCTCCTCACCAGCAGGCTGGGCCCCCGAGGCCAGCACCCAGGCCTTCGAGTTGGGACGGGGCATGGCCCCCTACCAGCCAGCACAGGTAGGAGGGCTCAGGGGATGGCTCTGCTGGGAGGCTGGGGGTGGATGGAGCGGGTGACGACGTGTCCTTCGCTCACCTTCCAGGATAAGGGTCTTCTCGGGACACTGGCCACTGCTGCCAGCTCTGGGAAGCTGCCTGGCTCCGTCATGGTGCAGGCGGCGTTCACGCAGGACGAGCGGCTTTCCCGGCCCCCACCGGCAGCCACGCCATCCACCTTGGACATCAACGGGAGGTGAGCGCCCAGCGGCGGGGTGAGGGGTTCGCTGCAGACGATTAGAACTGAGCAGGGCTTCAACCTGGTGGGTTGCGTCCCCTCTGGGTCTTGCTTGCGATCAGCTGGGGGGACAGGGTGGCAGTGGTTTTGCGGGGTGTCTGGTGTGGTCCGAGGGGATTGGGACCCCTAGGGTGCTGCATGTGGTGTGTCGTGGCTGCGGCAGCGCTAATCTGGTCCTGACGCTGCGGTGTCTTGCAGGACGGCAGTGGGTCCCCCCCAGGCTTTCTACCCCCGTGGGGTCTTCCCGGCGCCATCCCCGCAGCAGCAGCATCTCTGGCAGCAGCAGCAGCAGCAGGCGGCTGCGGCCCTGCGGCTCCCTGTCACCTCCCGCTTCGCCCCACCGGCCGCCGGCACCCCCGTGGGCAGCCTGGGCACCCGCCTGCCAGCACCCACTGAGACGGTGCCCGCCTCGCCCGCTGCCCTGGGCGGCCCCTTCATCGAGCTGCGGCACAACGTGCAGAAGGGACCCGGGGGGGTCATGGGCTCCCCCTTCGCCCCCCAGGCGCCCCGGCCCCGCTTTTTCCTGCCTGGGGAGGAGGGCACCCCCCAGGCCCTCTGTGCCCCCGTCGTGCCCATGCAGGCGCTCCCCACCCCAGCGCTGCAGCCCCCGAAGATGCCGGTGCCGCTGCCGCCTGCCTCCCCGCAGGGTGCTGAGATGAGCAACAGCCACCACCAGCCTCACGCCAAAGCGGCCGCCCCCCCGCCGCTGCCGGCCCCCAGCCTGGAGCTGCAGCACGTCCCCCCGCGCCCGCTGTCCTCCGGCTCCGCTCTCCGCCCCGAGGGACCCAAGGACAGCCCCGCACCGGACCCCACGCCAGCTCCGGCCCCGGGGAAGAGCCATCTGAGCCTGGAGGGAGGACGTCTGCCCTGTGAGGTGCCAGTGGAGCCTGATTTGGATGATGACTTTGGCTCCCACAAAGACCTGGAAGATGACGATGATTTGGCCAACCTGAGCCTGGATCCGGACGTGGCTAAAGGGGACGATGACTTGGACAACCTGGACAGTCTGGAGACAGCGGACCCCCACCTTGATGACCTGCTGAATGGCGACGAGTTTGACCTGCTGGCCTACACTGACCCTGAGCTGGACACCGGTGACAAGAAAGACATTTTCAATGAGCACCTTCGCCTGGTCGAGTCAGCCAACGAGAAAGCCGAACGCGAAGCCCAGCTCAAGACAGAGCTGCCGGCCCCCAGCTTGAAGCTCCCTGATGCCGGAGACAACAAAGATGCTGCCCCATCCATGGAGGACCAGGAGGTGCCCAAGGAAGGGCTGGTGCCCGGGGTGGGTTTGGGACCTGCCCCCTGCCTGACGGGCGCAGCGCTGGTGCCCGACCCAGCTTTCAAGGCGCAGGGCACAGAGGCAAAGGCGGGCTCGTTGCCCACCGATGTCAAGCCCAAGCTGGAGGACGGCTGCCTGAAGACCTCTCCCTGCCAGTTCACCACCAGTGGCCCTGAGCGGCTCCCGGTCCCCATCAAGTCAGAGGCCCTGCAGGGCACCGATAAGATCTCTGCCTCGCTGGGGCTGGGCCTCAAATCTGGCCAGACCCTCCTGAGCACCGGGGCTGGCCCAGCTCGCCTCGGCTTGACTCACTTCACTAACAGTGGCCACACTGGCGTCCCTGTGCCGGAGAAGGACCCCTACGCTGGCCCTGGCCGCGGGCTGGCCCCTGCCCAACTGGGCAACCAGAGCAACCCTTTGCTGGAGAAGTTTGAGCTGGATGGGGGAGCCCTGGGCCTGGGCAGCGCACGGCAATCGCCGGCCGACGACCTGGACAAGATGGAGAGCTCACTGGTGGCCAGTGAGCTGCCCCTGCTCATTGAGGACCTGCTGGAGCACGAGAAGAAGGAGCTGCAGAAGAAGCAGCAGATGTCGGCCCACCTGCCTCGAGGCACCCCCCACCTCCCGGCCCCAGGGCACCCCATGCTGCACACAGTAGCGGCCGGGCAGCCCCCCGAAGGGCAGCCACCCCGCCTGGGTGCCCCACAGCCGCCCCTCCAGCTGGGGCTGGTGGCCAGGCCTCCGCTGATGCCGCCGCAGCCCCCCCGGCTCGGCACGCCCCAGCAGGGCCAGGCGCTGGCGCCCCACATGGGCATGGCCCCCGGGCAGCCCCACGTACTGGCAGCCCCTCACGGCGTGCAGGTGGCCCTGGCACAGCCGCAGCAGAGCCAGCAGCAGGTGCTGGTACAGAAGCCGATGGCCGGCGTGCAGCCGCCCACCCTGGGCTTGAAGCCCCCCCAGCTCATCATGCAGCAGCAGTTGGCCAACAGTTTCTTCCCGGACACAGGTAGGGGCTGTGGGCTGTTGTTTTGGGGTGACACGGGGCCCTTTTGGGGGGGGGGGCGTAGGGCCGGATGCGCTGTGGCACTGTCTGCTGACTCTTTCTTAGCAGACCTGGACAAGTTTGCAGCCGAGGACATCATGGACCCCATTGCCAAGGCCAAGATGGTGGCACTGAAGGGCATCAAGAAGGTGATGGCTCAGGGCAGCATCGGGGTGGCCCCGGGCATGAACAGGTAAGGAGCGCAGTGGTCAACGGGGCACAGCCTGAGGTGGGCAGGGCACCTTGGCCCCAGCTCATCCCTCGTCTCTGCGTGTCCCCACCAAAGGCAACAGGTTTCCCTACTGGCCCAGCGGCTCTCAGGGGGCCCAGCTGTTTCCGAGATGCAGAATCATTTGCTGGCAGGGAGCGGGCAGGTGAGTGGGGTGTCCGGGCAGGGGGACAGCGGTCCTCTCGGGGCTTGGGTCCTAGCCAGGCAGGAGCTGCTCTGGACGGTGGGCTCACGGTCCCCTGGGGAGGTGGGGGCTGTGGAGAGGGGACAGGGGGACACCACAGAGGGGGAATGGTGTGGCGCATGTCCTCAATGCTCCCCCCTCTGCCAGGAGAGGAGCGGCACCGACCCGACGCAGGCTCGTCCCAACCCACCCACCTTCGCGCAGGGCGTCATCAGTGAGTACCGATGTGGTTGGGGGGACCAGGGTAGTGCTGGCCGGGTCTCATCCTGCCCGTGCAGGCTGGGCTGAGCAGAGCTGTGGCCAGGCTCGCTCCGGAGCCAGGGTCCCTGCTGAGCTGAGCCCTCTCCCCACTCCCGCAGACGAGGCAGACCAGCGGCAGTACGAGGAGTGGCTCTTCCACACGCAGCAGCTCCTGCAGATGCAGCTGAAGGTGCTGGAGGAGCAGATTGGGGCCCACCGCAAGTCGCGCAAAGCCCTCTGTGCCAAGCAGCGCACTGCTAAGAAAGCTGGGCGGGAGTTCCCTGAGGCTGATGCCGAGAAGCTGAAGCTGGTGACGGAGCAGCAGAGCAAGATCCAGAAGCAGCTGGACCAGGTAGGGCTCTGTGGGTGGGTGGGCGCCCTGTCCTGTCCCGGGTGCAAACGTCTCATCCCTGGCATTAATTTCATGCCATCGCGGCGCTAATGTCCCACTGTCCCGGGCAGGTACGGAAGCAGCAGAAGGAGCACACCAACCTCATGGCCGAGTACCGCAACAAGCAGCAGCAGCACCAGCATCAGGCCTCGGCCGTCATGGCCCTGAGCCCCTCGCAGAGCCCCCGTCTCATGTCCAAGCTCCCCGGGCAGTTGCTCTCGGCGCACGGTGTCCAGCAGCCGGCGGGGGCTGTGGTGGGCGCGCAAGGCCTCGGCCAGCAGCCGGGACAGCCCACGGGGCTGCGCCTGCCCCAGGGTGGCGTGTCCATGGCCGTGCAGCAGGGCCTGTCCTTCATGGGCCAGCAAGCCGTGGGGAACGCCCCGGTACCCGGCACCTCCAACGCCTTCTTCGCTGGGAACCCTGCGCTCCGTGGGCTGGCTGCCGACAGTCGCCTGATGCAGGAGAGGCAGCTCCAGAGGATGCAACTGGCCCAGAAACTGCAGCAGCAGAACATGCTGGGACAAGCGTCGCTGCAGCAGCAGCCGGGTGTGATGGGACAGGCCTCCATGCAGCAACAAGGCGTGATGGGACAAGCGTCGATGCAGCAACAGGGTGTGATGGGACAGGCCTCCATGCAGCAGCCAGGCGTGATGGGACAGGCATCGATGCAGCAATCGGGTGTCATGGCACAAGCATCAATGCAGCAACAGGGCATCATGGCACAGGCGTCCATGCAGCAGCCAGGTGTGATGGGTCAGGCATCCATGCAGCAGCCGGGTGTCATGGGCCAGACCTCGATGCAGCAGCAGGGAATCATGGCGCAGACGTCCATGCAACAGCCGGGCATCATGGGACAAGCTTCAATGCAGCAGCCGGGCGTTATGGCACAGACGTCGATGCAGCAGCAGGCTGTCATGGCACAGACATCCATGCAGCAGCCGGGCGTGATGGGACAAGCATCCATGCAACAGCCGGGCGTCATGGGACAAACCTCGATGCAGCAGCCTGGCGTCATGGCACAGACGTCGATGCAGCAGCCCGGAGTGATGGGCCAAGGCTCGATGCAGCCGGCGGCCATGGTGGGGCAGCCCAGCCTGCTGGGGCAGCAGCAGCCAGCGCCGGCCCCGCAGCCGGGCGTCGTGGGGCAGCCCATGGTGCCGAAGCAGCCAGGGCTGATGGGCAGCCAGCAGAGCCTGCTGGTGCAGCAGCTCTCACCCCAGCAGCAGCCGGGCTTGCTGGGCCACGCGCAGGCACCAGGGCTGCAGCACCAGGCGGTGCTGGGTCACCCCCCGCCCCAGCGCCAGGTCCTCCTGGCCCCCCACCAGCAGCGGGTGCTGGGCTCGCCCCAACTGGCGCCGCAGACTCCGGGGATGCTGGGCCACCGGCTTATGCTGTCCCAGCAGCTGGGGCAGTCGCGGACGCTGCTGGCCCCGCAGCAGCAGCAGCAGCAGCAGCAGAACTCGGCAGCCGCCCAGCCAGGGCTCCTGGGGCTGGGCCAGGGGCAGCCCCCGATCCAGCACTTTCCACAGCACGGGGCAGTGGGCCAGGCCCCCTCCGTGCTGCACCTGAGTCAGGGAATGCAGCCGGCCCCAGCGGTCCTGGCTGCCAAGGACCAGCCCGGAGGAGCGGACGGCAGCACCCTGCCTGCTGAGGGCAGCGAGAGCGGGGGGCAGCTGCATGGGGCCCCCCAGGAGCAGCAGGGAGCCCTCAACCCCCCCAGCCTGGGTGGCTCGGAGCCTCCAGCCCCCAAGCACCAGGCTGAGCTGGGGCAGGGCCAGCAGCTCCTCTTGGCCTCCCCACAGCCAGGTGTCCTGGGCTCGCAGCCGACGCTGCGGGCAGCCCCCGTGCAGCCAGGCACCCTGCTTGCCCCGCCGCTGCAGAGTCCTGGGGCTGCCCGCCCCGAGCTGTCCCAGCAGCACGGAGATGCCACCGGGTTGGCAGAGCCACCACTGGGCTGCGGGACTGGGCAGGCGCAGGGCATGGCGCTGCCGCAGGCACCGCGGCCCCTGGAGCAGCCAGGCAAGGGGCCGTCGGGCTCGCTGCAGGGCCAGCCGCAGCCCCAACGGCTCCAGAGCCCCGGGCAGCACAAAGCGGGGCCAGCGATGCCATCGCCGGGCATGGCCGCGCTCCCCCCGGGCCTCCTGGGGCAGGTGCCGGGGCCAGTGATGGGCCAGATCCGGGCGCAGCTCCAGGGTGTCCTGGCCAAGAACCCGCAGCTGCGGCACCTGACGCCCCAGCAGCAGCAGCAGCTCCAGGCCCTCCTGGTGCAGCGGCACCAGCAGAGCCTGCTGCAGCAGAGCCAGGCGCTCCGGCCCCCTGGACCTTTCTCCGGGCAGGCCCCGGACCACGGCTCCCCAGCCCCAGCCACCCACCAGCCCCCTCGTCCCCTGGGACCCCTCTTCCAGCCGCGGCCAGGTGCCCTGGCGGAGGCGCAGAGCGGCTTTGCCGCCGAGCAGGGGCGGGTGCTGGCAGGGCAGCCCCCCCAGCAGCCCCTGGCCGAGCTGGTGCAGGCAGCCCTGGCTGCCCGTGGCCCCCAGCCTGGCCTCGTCCGGCTACCCACGCCGCCGGCCCCCTCGCCCCTGGGCTGTGCACCCCAGCACCTGGCTAGCCCAGAGCAGAGCCCCCAAGAGCCAAAGAAGACATCGCCAGGGGTCCCGGTGTCAGACCCCAGCCCTGCAGCACCAGCGGAGCAGGGGCTGGCACCCACACTGAGCAGCACCCTCCCCGACCCAGCACACGGGCCCTGGGACCCCGAGGCACCCAGTGTGGACCCAGCCGACCCTGGCGAGACCCACGTCAATGGGGCTGTGCCGGAGGGGACCCCCACGGCAGGCGAGTCCCCCAAGGTGTTGGTGAAGCAGGAGCCGAAGGAGGAGGTGGCGGCAGCGGCACAATGTGAGCTGGACGGGGCTGAGGCAGCAAAGCCAGAGGCCAACGGGGACTCCGGGGCCAACCAAGCCAACAGCCTGCTGGCACCGGGCAGCCGCACCGAGGCCGGGCACCTCCTGCTGCAGAAGCTGCTGCGAGCCAAGAACGTGCAGCTCTCGGCGCAGAGCCCGGGCGAGCTCAACGGGCACACGGAGAGCCGGGGTGCCGGGATAGAGCCACGGCTGCAGCCAGTGCTGCTGGGCCGGGAGGTGAGCGGGGTGCCACCAGGCAGGAGGGCAGGTGGTGGCCACAGGGCCACGCTCAGCACGGCTCCCGCTCTCCTTTCCTTTTCCAGGATCCCTCTATTGCCAGGAAGCCAGCGGCCACCAAGCCCAAGCGAGTGCAGAAGGGCAACGAGCGGGTCCCAGCATCCCGCAAGAAGCTGCGGAAGGACGAGGGGCTGCGTCCCGGCGATGCCCTCATGAAGCAGCTGAAACAGGTATGGCCACGGGCTTGGGGCATGGCGGGGGGCTGCTGGCTGCCCCTTGTCCCGTCCTCACCACTCTGCCCCCAGGAGCTGTCACTGCTGCCGTTGACGGAGCCGACCATCACGGCCAACTTCAGCCTCTTCGCGCCCTTCGGCAGCAGCCCCATCAACGGGAAGAGCCAGCTGCGGGGTGCCTTCGGCAGTGCCGTGCTCGACAGCGTGCCCGACTATTACTCCCAGCTGCTCACCAAGGTGAGGGGGGGTTGTTCCCCTATGTATGTCCCCCCTCCCCCTGCCCCAGGCTGGGGGTCCTGGGCCACCCCACCATGCTCACCCCACCGTCTTCCCCCAGAACAACCTCAGCAACCCGCCCACGCCGCCCTCCTCACTGCCCCCCACGCCGCCCCCCTCCGTGCAGCAGAAGATGGTGAATGGTGTCACGGTCCCCGAGGAGCTGGGCGAGCAGCCCAAGGATGCCGACGCGACCCGCGAGCCCCACGGCCAGAAAGGTGAGCATGGCTGGCGTAAGAGTGGCGCAGAGTTCCTGCCCCTGCCTGTTACGCCACTGTGACACCCGTCTCTCCACGCAGACACGCCGGCTGTGGAGGTGAAGAGCCTGGACCTGCTGGCAGCTCTGCCCACTCCACCGCACAACCAGACTGAGGATGTCAGGTGAGCTGCAGTGGACCCCCCAGTCCCCCCATGGTGACACCAGCCCCCTCCATGGGTGACGCCAGCCCCTGCGGCCCATGACATCTCCTTCCCCGCAGGATGGAGAGCGACGATGAGAGCGACTCCCCTGACAGCATCGTCCCTGCCTCGTCCCCCGAGAGCGTGCTGGGCGAGGAGCTGCTCCGCTTCCCCCTTCTTAGCGAGGCCAAGCCGGAGCTGGAGGAGCGCGTGCTGTCTCCCATCATCCCTATCATTCCCCGGGCCAGTATCCCAGGTGGGCTGGACCGCGCTGGGGGAGCGCAGGGACTAGACCAGGAGCAGGGCAGGGCAGGAGCGTCTGTGGTGCATGTGGACCAGGTCGGGGGGGGTCTGTGGGGGACATGTGGACCGGGCAGGAGGAGGTCTGTGGGGTGTAGAGACTGGTTGGGGGTACGGTAGGGCAGGGAGGTGGTCTGCAGGGTGCATAAATCAGGTGGGAAGGTATCTGTGCAGTATATGGACAGGGCAGGAGGGGGCTCCTGGATGTGTGGGCTGGTGGGGGGGGGGGGGGGGGGGGGGGCAGGAGAAGGGTCCCTGGCAATGTGGGCTGAGGGGAAGGGATCTGTGGGGTGTGCTGCACCTGGGCAGCAGAGCCTTGAGTGTCACCCCTTGTGTCGAGCCTTGGCTCCTGAGGGTCCCCCAGCCGCTCCCCAAGGGTTTCCCGTTGGTGCTGCGTGTCCTGTCCCCGTAACCACACCCCAGTCTCTGCCCCACGTGAGGCGATGGTTCCCAGCAGCATTTCTGCAGGGGTCAGGGGTGGCTGGGTGGGCTTGTGGGTGGCTGTTGGTGGGGTTGGGCCTGTGCAGCTCTGACCCCCCTTTTCCCACACCAGTGTTCCCCGACACGAAGCCTTACGAGGCTGCGGAGCCCTTTGGGACACTTCCCGGGAAGGTGGGGGCAGCAGGCCCAGGTACCCCCTGGGAGAAGGGCAAGAGCAGCGAGGTCTCCGTCATGCTGACGGTGTCTGCAGCAGCCGCTAAGGTGAGCGAGGGGACAGGGGGAGGCAAGACTCTTGGGGTCTCAGCAGTCACCCTGTGTGGTGGCATCTGGGGTCCGGGACCCATTCTATCCTCTTCTTGCCCAGAACCTCAATGGGGTGATGGTGGCCATGGCCGAGCTGCTGAGCGTGAAGATCCCCAGCTCCTATGAGGTGCTGTTCCCAGATGGCCCCATGCGAGCGGCTGTGGTCGAGGCCAAGAAGGTGGACACAGACATGGCTGGTGAGCATTTGCCTTGTCCCCGCAGGCTCCCCCATGTCCCCTGGCAGGGCACCCCATGACCTCTTCTCTCTCTCTCTCTCTCTCTCTCTCTCGCGCAGGGGTGCTCGGTGGCAAGGAGAAGGTGGCGCTGGCCGGGAAGGTGCCGGACGGCAGCTCCGAGTGGCTGAAGCAGTTTGACGCGGTGCTGCCGGGGTACAGCCTCAAGGGCGAGCTGGACCTCCTGACGCTGCTCAGACAGGTCAGTGACCACACTGACCTGGGAGTGGTCGGTGTGGTCAGAGTGGTGGTCCCCCCAGGGCCGTGACCCTGGGAGAGGGATATCGGGCTATCTGCAAGGCGGTGGCAATGTGGGGGTGCAGGTGGGGGGGCCCTTTGGGACTAATTGTGACCAATCGTGACCACATAGAAAGGTGTGCGGGGTCCCTGTAGGTCCCCCATGATTGCAGGGTGGTGCAGGGGGTTCCCTGGGGGGGCGGGTCCCCCCCTGCGGAGAGGTGCCGAGTCTCCCAGGACTGCATGGAGGGGTCAGGGAGGTCCTTGCAGGGCTGGGAGCATGGCGGGGTGCTGTGGGGTGCCTGCAGGGCCAAGGACCCCTCACTGTCATGTACGGGGAGGTTGGGGGTCCCCACCCCTGGGACCCTCTGACTTGTGCCCCTCTCCCCCGTGCCGCAGGAGAGCCCTGCACCCGAGAAGACCCTGCACCACTGCTACGTCAACAACGTCTCCAACCTGGACGTGCGGCAGCTCTCCGTCATGCCCCAGGAGCCCTCACCCCCGCTGTCCCCCTCTGTTCCCTCCCCTTCCAGCCCCACTGAGGCCGCCAGGGTCCCCGACCCCGAGACAACTCACGAGGCAGCCCCGCCCCCCCCTTCACCCCTGCCGCCAGCCCCCTCACCAGCCCCCCAGGAGGAAGGGGCCGCAGCCCCCCACTCGCCACCCCGCTTCAAGCCACGCTCGCGGCCGCCGGAGGACGGGGATGAAGCGCGTCCCCGGCTGAAGAAGTGGAAGGGGGTGCGGTGGAAACGGCTGCGCTTCCTTGTCACCATCCAGAAAGGGGGGGCCAAGCGGGATGGTGACAAGGAGATTGCGGAGTTCATCGACAAGCTGGGCACCACCCTGCGCCCTGAAAAGGTGCCACGGGACCTGCGCAAGTGCTGTTTCTGCCACGAGGAAGGTGATGGGGCCACGGATGGGCCGGCCCGCCTGCTCAACCTCGACCTTGACCTCTGGGTCCACCTGAACTGTGCCCTGTGGTCCACGGAGGTCTACGAGACGCAGGGAGGGGCTCTGATCAACGTGGAGGTGGCCCTGCACCGCGGGCTGCTCACCAAGTGCTCCCTGTGCCAGAAAACCGGCGCCACCAACAGCTGCAACCGCATCCGCTGCCCCAGCGTCTACCACTTCGCCTGTGCCATCCGCGCCAAGTGCATGTTCTTCAAGGACAAGACCATGCTCTGCCCCTTGCACAAGCTGAAGGGCCCCTGCGAGCAGGAGCTGAGCAGCTTCACCGTCTTCCGACGCGTCTACATCGAACGGGACGAGGTGAAGCAGATCGCCAGCATCATCCAGCGCGGCGAGCGGCTCCACATGTTCCGAGTGGGCGGCCTGGTCTTCCACGCCATCGGGCAGCTCCTGCCGCACCAGATGGCCGACTTCCACAGCGTCACGGCTCTCTACCCCGTGGGCTACGAGGCCACGCGCATCTACTGGAGCCTGCGGACCAACAACCGCCGCTGCTGCTACCGCTGCACCATCTGCGAGAACAACGGCCGCCCCGAGTTCGTCGTGCAAGTCATCGAGCAGGGCCTGGAGGATCTGGTCTTCTCCGACTCCTCGCCGCAGGGTAAGGGAGCCGTAGGCGCCGGGCGCTGCCTTCCTCCAACCCTCGTCCTGCTGATGGGGAGGATGGGGCAATGGGAGGTCCCGGGGTGGCTCAAGCTGGGGTCCACGCTGGCGGGCAGCCTGCAGCAGATCCCCGGCTCCAACCTTCCCTTCGCTTGGCAGCCGTCTGGAACCGGATCATCGAGCCGGTGGCGATGATGAGGAAGGAAGCCGACATGCTGCGACTCTTCCCCGAGTACCTGAAGGGCGAGGAGCTCTTTGGCCTCACGGTGCACGCAGTGCTGCGCATCGCCGAGTCGGTAAGTCCCAGAGAGGGGGGTCTCCTCACCGCACTGGGGGTCAGCCCCGCTGGGAATGGCGCCGGTGGCCGTGCTGGCAGGGTGGGGTGGCCACAGTGCTGCCGCTTGACCCACGACCCCTCCCCTCCCTCCTTGGCAGCTGCCTGGCGTCGAGAGCTGCCAGAACTACCTGTTCCGCTACGGGCGCCATCCGCTGATGGAGCTGCCGCTGATGATCAACCCCACCGGCTGCGCCCGCTCCGAGCCCAAGATCCTCACCCACTACAAGCGGTGAGTGGGTCTGGGATCCACCGGGAGAGCTGGGATCCTTGGGGCATCCCTTGGCGCTGACCCCCTCTTGCTCTACCCCCCGCAGGCCCCATACCCTGAACAGCACAAGCATGTCCAAGGCCTACCAGAGCACGTTCACGGGCGAGACCAACACGCCCTACAGCAAACAGTTCGTGCACTCCAAGTCCTCCCAGTACCGGCGCCTGAAGACGGAGTGGAAGAACAACGTCTACCTGGCGCGGTCCCGCATCCAGGGGCTGGGGCTCTACGCGGCCAAGGACATCGAGAAGCACACCATGGTCATCGAGTACATCGGCACCATCATCCGCAACGAGGTGGCCAACCGGCGGGAGAAGATCTACGAGGAGCAGGTGGGGCTCCGGTGGACGTTGGGGGGTCTGGTGGGATGTGGGGGGACTCGGATGGGATATTGGGGGACTCGGGTGGGACGTGGGGTGCTGGGTGCAGCCGCTGACACCCTCTTCTTCTCCCCTCCCACCCCCAGAACCGCGGCATCTACATGTTCCGCATCAACAACGAGCACGTCATTGACGCCACACTTACGGGGGGCCCGGCCAGGTGAGCATGGGGGGCTTTGGCACGGTGGGACACCCCCCCCCGGGAGCAGTGACTGTCCTGCCCCCCGGGTCGCTGCTGACCCCCCCACACACCTCTGTGCCCCTCCCCAGGTACATCAACCACTCGTGTGCCCCAAACTGTGTGGCCGAAGTTGTGACCTTCGACAAGGAGGACAAGATCATCATCATCTCCAGCCGGCGCATCCCCAAGGGGGAGGAGGTCAGAGAGGGGAATGGGGTGGCCGGGGGGTGGGGGGTGAGGGTGGCCTGGGGGTGACAATGCCAGGCTCCCCGCCGTGGGTGACTCTCCCATTTCCCCCCAGCTCACCTACGACTACCAGTTCGACTTCGAGGACGATCAGCACAAGATCCCCTGCCACTGTGGAGCCTGGAACTGCCGAAAGTGGATGAACTAACTGGGAAAAGGGGCTGGGGGCCCCGGCCCCCACCTCGGAGGCCTCGCCAAGACCCTCCAGGGCCGCAGGAGGTGCCAGGGTGGCCGGGCAGGCGGCGGCAGCCGGGGCACGGAGGCTCCGGCGGGGAGGGCGGCCGCTGCGGAGCCACTTGGCCTTGCCCCAGCGGGACGGACGGACGGACGGACGGATGGACGAACTGGCAACTCAGGGTTTTCTTTGCTTCGTCCTGCGAGGAAGAGGGGGGGAGGGCCAGCGAGACGCTTCCCCCCCCTCCCATCCCACCGCCCGCCTCCCTCCCTCGTGGGGGAGCCACGGGGGAGCAGAGCGATCCCAGCGGAGCCGGAGCGAGTTCGGAGCCGGCCTGGATGATTTTTATTTTTATTTTTAATTTTTTTTTTTTTTTTTTTTTTTTTTTTTTTTTTTAGAAACAAAACTAATAATATTTGCTCGCTAATTACCAAGGTAACACAAGACTCCTTGAGCTCGACAATCCGGGCTCTGCCCCGTCGCACGGCGGCGGGGGCCAGAGCTCGCTCGGTTCCTTTGATCTCTTTTTGTTTGTGCGTGTGGACGAGACCCCGGAGCGCGAGACCCCGGAGCGCCTGCGGCGAGAGCCCCCGACAGACACAAGGAGCTTCTGCACCCAAACCTACCTCATTTTAAGTGTTAGTTTTTGGTTTTTTTTTATTTTTCCTTTTTTTTTTTTGGTTTTTTTTTTTTTTTTTTTTTTGGTTCGTTGTTTTTAAATGTGAGCCCCCACCACCCCCGCGCCCCACCACCCATCCGGGCAGAGCCTTCTGCCACCGGAGCTGGGGGTCTGTCCCTCTTTCCCCGCCCCCCCCAACTCCTCTGGATGTGGCAGCAAAAGGGCCCCCCCCGAGGAGAAGCAGGGGGGGCTATGGGGGTCCCCTGCCCTCAGAGGAGGCGGGGGGGTGTCTCTGCCCTTGTCCCCTGCCCTGGGAGGTCCCAGCTGTGTGATGTGCCAAGGTGTGAGGTGGGGTTGGGGGGGTGGCAGCCCCACTCCCCCAGGGCTGGGTGGGGGGCCCCCCCCTACTTGCCTTTGGCACAGGGAGCGGGGGTGGGGGAAGGTTATTTATCTATTTATACATTATATTGTATATACTAGATGGGGGGGAGGGGGGGCTCTTTGTGCTCTGCTGGGCTGAGATTTGGGGTGCAGGGGCAAGGGGGGGCTGCGGCATTTTTAAACCCAATCTCCGGGGGGGGGGTGTGGGGGGGAGCTGGAACCTCGGAGAACGAAGCAGCGAGTGGGCATTAACACAGCGGGCCCCCCCCTCCCCCCCCCCCCACGGCGCCACCCCCTAGGGCCACCGCCTGCTCCCCCCCTTCTCCCCCCACCATGGAGGGCCCCCCCCCCTCCCGGGGTGCTCGGAGGGGGAAGCTGGGATCTCTTAACGCACAAACGCACGGCGTGGGGGGGGGGGGACGGACACCCTCCTGTCCCTGGGGTGGGGCCCCCTTGGGGTCTGGGGCGGGGGGTGGGGGCGGGGGGGCCGAAGGGGGTCAGTGCCCTCCCCTCCCCCCGGTGGGGCCGGGGCGATCTTTAAAGCTGCTTCCGCAACTCGTCAAAAAGCTGCAAAAAGGTTTAAGGTAAAAATGTTTAAAAAAAAAAAAAAAGAAAAAAAAAGAAAAAAAAAAAGAAAAGAAAAAAAACCACACACAAAAAAAAAAAAAAAGAGACAAAAAAGCGAGAGTGGGGGCGGGGGATGAGAAAGTTTTAACAGAAAATATACGAGAAATTTAACTTTCAGAGCTGTACATAGCCGGGGCGTGTAGAAATCCCGTTTTTACCAATACCGAAACCACTGGATGTTATTTTAAAATAAAGCGCGTGAGAAGCCAGGCCGCTGCCTCCCTGCTTGGGGGGGGGCCGGGGCGGGGGGGGGGGGGGGGGGGGCGGGGGTCGGCCCTCCCAGCGGCTTGAACCCGGCACCGCGGAGGCCCGGCCCGGCCCGGCCCTGAGCGTCCCCCGTGTCGTAACGCCCCCCCCCCCCTGGGGCTGTGGCCCTCCCCCAGAGGACCCCGAGGGGGGTGTGTGTGTGTCCCCGGGTACCCCGTGTCGTGTGGCCCCCCACCGCCCCGCCCCAGGGGCCGCCGTGACCCGGCGGGAGGGGAAAAGGTCGCCCCGCGGTCATGGGTCACGTGGGCAGCGCGCTTCCGGCCACGTGGGCGGTGCTGGCGGAAGTCGGAGCCAGGCGCCGGGCGGAAGTGGGGCGGCGGCGGCGGCGGCGGGACGGAGCGGGACCATGGAGGTGGCGGAGCGGGGACGGCGGGGCCGGGAGGGGGCGTCAGGGGGATCCGGGGCCGAGGGGGAACCGGGACCGGGAGGGAACGGGGCCGGGGGGGACACATGGGATCGGGGATCCGTCCCGAGCTGAGCCGTGTCTGTCCGCAGGATCCCGGCCCCGGTCCCGGCCCCGGTCCGGCCGCAGAGAGCCCGGCGGAGCTGAGCCCCCCGGGGCTGGAAGGTGATACCGGGAGTGTCGGGGGGGTCCTGGGGTGCGGGAGGTCCCGGACCCGGGAGGTGCCCCGTAGGTTCGAGTGTTCTTGGGTCTGCGGTGGCCTTGGGGGTCTGTGTCCTGGGGCGTTGGGGGTCCTGGGGCCTTGGGGTGGGGTGTCCCAGGGTTTGGGGTGTCCCAGGGTTTGGGGTGCCGGGTGGCTCTCCTAGAGTGGGGTGTCCCAGGGTTTGGGGTGTCCTCTCCCCCAGGGGTGGGGTGCCGCAGGGTCTGGCATGTCCCGAGATTTGGGGTGGCCCGGGATTTGGGGTGTCTCCTCGCTTCTGGCAGGCACCTCACGCCGCCCGTCCCCAGGGGAGCCCCACCGCGGTGCTTACACCACCTTCATGAAGTCCCACCGCTGCTACGACCTGATCCCCACCAGCTCCAAACTGGTCGTCTTCGACACTTCCCTGCAGGTGGGCGGGGGCTGGGGGTCAGGTTTGGGGCTGGGGCCCCAGGACGGGGACCGGGGCTGGAGCCTGGTGGCTTAACTGGGACCGGGAAGCAGGTTTGGGGCTGGGGGATGCTCTCGGGGCTCTTCACCCGCCTTGTAAAAGTTTTGTAAGTGGGAGTGGAGGGGCATGGACTGCTGGGGGTCCCTGCTCCCCCATGGGGTGCCCCGTCCCTCCTGTGACATCCCCTGTGTCCCTGGTCACAGGTGAAGAAGGCTTTCTTTGCGCTGGTCACCAACGGCGTGCGGGCTGCCCCGCTGTGGGACAGCAAGAAGCAAAGCTTTGTGGGTGAGCGAGTGGGAGAGGGGGTCCCCAGGGGGCTGGCAGGACCCCACTCACCCTGCCTGTCCCCCCCCGCCCCCCCCAGGCATGCTGACCATCACCGACTTCATCAACATCCTGCACCGCTATTACAAGTCGCCCATGGTAAGGACCGTGCGCGGAGCTCGTCCCTGCGGGGACCCGGGGTCTGGCCTCTGCCCGCCCCACAAGCGGACACGGTTGATCCCGGTTTCTCTCCTTGTGCCCAGGTGCAGATCTACGAGCTGGAGGAGCACAAAATCGAGACGTGGAGAGGTGAGAGCGATCGCTGCCAGCTGCCTCCCGCCCTCCCAGACCTGCTTGGGGCGCCTGGAGCCCCCACGGCTCTGCACCCCACCTGCCCACGGCGCTGACGGTCCCCTCAGCGTCTCCTCTCCCCGCAGAGGTCTACCTGCAAGACTCCTTCAAGCCGCTGGTCTGCATCTCCCCCAACGCCAGGTACCCCCAGGCTGCTGGGAAAGGGGCATGGCTGGCTGCAGCGCCCTCGAGTGCGAGGCCGGGGTCTAGGCGAGCCCCGATTCCCCCTCTCCCTTCTGCCCCATAGCCTCTTCGACGCCGTCTCCTCCCTCATCCGCAATAAGATCCACCGTTTGCCCGTCATCGACCCCGACTCAGGGAACACGCTCTACATCCTCACCCACAAACGCATCCTCAAGTTCCTCAAACTCTTTGTAAGTCCCTTCCCTGCCCCGCGGCGGTGGCAGGGGCCACCCCAAGACAAGCTTGGCCCAGGCTGTGCCAGGTACCGCCGGTGCTGGGGCGGGCGCAGCTTCGGTGCCTCGCCGTGTGTTGTGGGTGCTGGGGGGGCCCCCGGGCCGCTGCATGGACCCCACAGCCCGTCCCCGCCACCCCTGCCTGCGCCGCCTCTGCTCGGAGTTCCCCCGGGCCCTGCTCCGCACCCAGTGCTCTCTGCTTTCACTCCTAGGACCGTGGCCCAGGCCTCGGGGCGGCCGGAGCCGGCAGCACCACGGGGCCCGGGGCGCGGCAGGCCGAGCCAGCGTCAGCACTGTCCCCCTCCCCGTCCCCTGCAGATAGCAGAGGTCCCAAAGCCCGAATTCATGGCCAAGACGCTGGAGGAGCTGCAGATCGGCACCTACAACAACATCGCCGTGGTGCAGACCAGCACCCCCATCTACGTGGCGCTGGGCATCTTTGTGCAGCACCGCGTGTCCGCTCTGCCGGTCGTCGATGATTCGGGTAAGGACAGGGCCCGGGCGCAGGGCACGGCGTGTGCTGGCTGTCCCCAAACCAGCTCGGGGGCCACATCCCCTCCGGCGTGCCAGGGACCGGCTGTATGGAGACCCATCGCCGCGGGCGCTTCTCACAGCCCTTCCCCTCCTTCCCTAGGGCGGGTGGTGGATATCTACTCCAAATTCGACGTTATCGTGAGTACTGGGGGGGGGGCTGCAGTGGTGGGGAGGGGGGCAGAGCCTGAACTGGAGGGGAACGTGAGGCGGGGGGGGGCTGCACGGGGCCCTCCTGTGTCCCCAATGCCTCTCCCTGCCCCAGAACCTGGCAGCCGAGAAGACCTACAACAACCTGGACGTGACGGTGACGCGGGCGCTGCAGCACCGCTCCCACTACTTCGAGGGCGTCCTCAAGTGTTACAAGCACGAGACGCTGGAAACCATCATCAACCGCCTGGTAGAGGCCGAGGTAACCATCCCCTGGGGCGCCAGTGATGGGGGGGGGGGCTGGGGTCCCTGCGCCGGCCTCAGCCCCTCCCTGTGTCCCCTCCCCCGGCCCCAGGTTCACCGGCTGGTGGTGGTGGATGAGAGCGACGTGGTCAAGGGGATTGTCTCTCTCTCGGATATCCTGCAAGCCCTAGTCCTCCCGCAGGGCCCCTGAGGCGGTGGAGGGGGGAATTCAGCCCCTCCCGGTGTCCCCCCCCACATCTCTCCTGACACACCGTGCTCCCCCCGGGCTGGGGGGGGGCACTCCTGGGGCAGGGACCCCACTCACCAGCAGTGTCCAGCAATAACTTCGAGCCGTGGTGGGGCAGCCCCGCGCCGCCGCAGCCCTTCCGTGGGCAGGGAGAGCCCCCCCTGGCTCCCCCCACACTGCACCCTGCGCCCCAAGGCCGTGTGGGGCAGGCAGTGGGTGCTGGGAGCAGCCCCCGACATCCCCCCCCACCCCGCGGCGTGCAGGGCTGGCTTCAGCCACCCCCGGGCCAGGGCCGTTCTCTGCGCAGACCCTTCACGGGTTTTCACTGAGTTTGGGGGGTAGTTGCCCTCACTCACCTCCGTCCGGCCCGGGGCTGCCCCCCTGCGTCCCCCCGGGTCCCCCCCCCCGGCCCCTGGTCCAGACACGCTCCCCACCGGGCCGTGCCTGCACCTGCCACTGCTTCGCGTGTGAAGAGAAACTGCAAATAAACACAGACCTGGCACAAACCCGGCCTCGCCGCGGGGCGCTGGGGGGGCACCAGGGGAGGGGGTGCTCAGAGAGGGGGGTTCGGCCCCCCCCCCGCAGGCCAGGGGGGAATCTGCTGAGCTTGCCCAGACCCTAAATCCCTGTTTGTTCCGCTTGTGGCTTTTCTAAAAGCTTGGGACTGGGGACGGGACGGGGATGGGGACCTGGTGGTGGCCACGGTGAGCAGGGGGCGTTGGGACAGGGGCTGGGGGAGGCCGGAGGGCAGCAGTGGGGGGGTGCGGGGTGCTGGGGTCCCCGTGGGGTGCTGGCGGGGGTCGCTGGCAGCCCGGATGCCTGAGTTCGCCGCTGGTGCTGCCCGGGGGAGGCGCGAGGCCCAGCCATGCTGAGCGTGGCACATTCCCAGCTGGGGGGGAGGCCGGGACGTGGCCACCGCCACCACCGGCTCCTGCCAGCGCCGGGGTCCGGCACGAGCTGCGGTGTCAGGTGAGAGCCAGGGTGGGTGCTCGGGGGGGCCCAGTGCTGTACCGGGGACTCGTGCTGGTGCCGGTGCCGTTGCCATGCCGCCGCCGGAGGGTTGCTAAGCTCCACTCAGAGCCCGCGTGGGCTGCAGCGCTCGGTGCCAAACCCGCCATCGCCTCGCTTTGTCGCAGGGGGGGGGAAGGGATCCCGGGGGGGGGCGGCACCCCCGGGACGGCCGGTGGGGTCCCCGCGGTGTGCCGGGCTCCCGGCCACCGGGGCTGCCCTGGGGGTGGGGGGGGGGAGGGCACCGTGCCGCTCGGCCGCCAGCCTGGCGGAGCCACTGGCCAGGACGTGGGGGTCCCTGGGGACGCACGTGCGGCGGTGGCTGCGCGTGTGTGCGGGCGGGCGCGAGGCTCCCGCGAGCGCGTGGCTGCGGGGACCCCCCGGTCCCCTGCGGCGGGGACCCCCCGGGGCCATGCTGGGGGGCGCGGAGCGGGGTGCGGGGCGGCTGCGGATCTGCGAGCGGACCAAGCTGCTGCTGGTGGAGATCGACACAGTGGCGTGTTGCAGCCCGGGCGCCGGCATGGCCGCGGGGTGCCGGCCCATGCCCCCCTGGACCTACCGCCGCATCGCCGGGGAGTACGCGTGAGTGGGGACGGGATGGGTGGGGGGGGTCCTTCCCATGCCCTGGCCCCAGCCCGGGCAGCCCCCCACCAGCCCCGGCCCCCCTCACGCCCCCCCCCCCCCCACCTTCTCTGTCTTGCAGGTACCTGGAGAAGCGCTTTGTGGCGGAGCTGGCCCCCCCCTGGCCCCCAGCGCCCCCCGTTCCCCCCCGCCGCCTACAGGACTTCGCCACCCCAGTCCCCCCAGGGCGTGAGACCCGGCCCTGGGCCCCCCCCCCCTCGCTGCCCCCTGGAAGAGCCCGAGGGGATGGGGGGCAGAGGACCGCCGCCGTGTGCTCCCCGTCCCCCACTGCCGGGGGGCAGGCAGGGCCCCCCCAGCTACGAGGCCCACATGCAGCGGGTGCAGGCTGCCCACCTTCGCCGGGGGGGGCCGCCCCCCTACATCTCTCCCCCTGCCTACGACGCTCCCCACCGTACCCTGCGGCTCTGGCCCCCCAGGGGACCGCGCAGTCCCCCCCTGGCACCCCAGGGCCGCAGGGCTATGCCGGGGGGTTGGAGCCACACGCTGCCCCGGGCGGCCACCGAGGCTGGGCACCGGCGGCTCCGTGGGATGCAACCGTCCCCGGGGGGGCCCAGCACCCCCCGGCACAGCCAGACCCTGCCCCGGGCAGCGTCCGGCCGGGAGCGGGTGCTGGGGCGTGGTAGGGGACGGCGGGGGACAGGGGGGCACGTCCTTATTGATGCCACCCGCGTGGTGGTCCGGGCCCAGTATGTCCCCCCCCCTCAGCGGCAGCAGGTCCGCTACACTGGGGGGTCCCCAAGGCCCACCACCCCCCCACTGGGCAGCTCTCCCACGACCCTGGGGGCTGCCACCCCCCCGGCAGCCCCCTCGCCCCCCCGGGAGCCCCCCAGCAGCCCCCGCAGTCCCTGGCGGAGCCCGGGTGGCTGTGGGGGTCCCCGAGGCCGGCCCCCCCCGCGGCGGCCAGCGCTGTATGCCCAGGCGCTGCGCGAGGCCGTGTCCCGCATCCGACGGCACACGGCGCCCGACTCCGACTCGGAGGCGGAGGGGGGCACGGGGGGGTCCCGGTGGCGGCACTGCCGTGACGCCCGCGCCTACAGCAGCAGCAGCAGCAGCCTGGAGAGCATCGGGGCCCCCCCGGGGGCTGCCAGCCCCCCCCGCGCCTGAGGGGCGGGGCTTGGCGGGGTGTGGCCCTCGGGGGGGCGGGGCTTGGCGGGGTGTGGCCCTCGGGGGGGCGGGGCTCGAGGCTGTGGTTCCCCCCAATAAAGGCTGCGGGATCCCAGTGTGCCGCTTCCGCCCCTTGTGTGTGTGCAGCGAGGCGGGGGGGCCCATCACCCTCCCGGCCCCCACATCCTCCCCTGCCCCCCTGTCTCTGCCCCCCCCCACCCCCCCCCCCGACTCCCCACCCCCAACCAACGAGGACCCAGGCGTCTGGGTGTCCCCCTGTCCCGGGGTCAGCCGGAGGCCCCAGGCGTCACAGCGGGCACCGCAGCGCGTCACAGCACGGGTGGGATGTGCCACCTCCCCCCCCCTCAACCCCGACACCCCCCCACACACACACCCCCACCCCCGGTCCCCTGTAATGAGTAGGTGAGCACAGCAGGCTTGGCCCGCGTCCACCGGCCCCACGTCACAGCTGGGGGGGGACCCCGGGTGAGTCACCCCGGGGGGGACTGTCCCCCCCCCGAACAGCCGCCACCTCTTAGTCATGCTGTGGGGCGGGGGGGGAGGATCCCCACGGCCAGAGGAAACCGCACAAATAACGTGTCCAATTTGCACGTTATTTAAAAACCGGCTCCTCCCCCGCCCCCCTGTGCGACCCTGTCATTATCCCGGTGACACCGGCCGGGAGGTCACGGCGCGGGGCAGCCGCCGCAGCGGGGGACCCAGGCGTCGGGGGGGGGGTGGGGCGGGGGGGCCACTTGCGGGGCAGCCCCAGGGCCACGTCACCCCCCGCATCCCCTGTCCTGGCGCGTGGCCTCGGGCACCCGGGATGGCAGCAGGGTCCCCGGGCCTGACCCGAGCTGTGCCGGCGACCTCAGCCCACCGCAGCACGGCTGCGGTCCTGCCATGGCTGCCCCGGTGCTCGGCACGGCTCAGCACAGCCTGGCATGGGCTGGTGCCGCCTGGCGTGGCACGGCACGGCTCGGCACAGCCTGGCACAGCTCGGTGCCGCCTGGCACGGATGGTGTGAGCCGGCACGGCTCGGCACAGCCTGGCACAGCTCGGTGCTGCCTGGCACGGATGGTGTGACCCGGCACGGCTCGGCACAGCCTGGCACAGCTCGGTGCTGCCTGGCACGGATGGTGTGACCCGGCACGGCTCGGCACAGCCTGGCGCAGTGCGGCACAGCCAGGCGTGGCTCAGCATGGCACAACACAGCTTGGCACAGGCTGGCATGGCTCGACACACCCTGTAGCAGCTCGGTGCAGCACGGCACGGCTTGGCACAGCCTGTATCAGCATGGCATAGCATGGCTTGGCACAGCTTGGCAGAGCCTGGTGCAGTTTGGCACAGCCCAGCATGGCTCAGCATGGCGCAACACGCTGGCACAGCTTGGCACAGCCCATCAAAGCCTAGAATATCCCGGAACAGATCAGCATGGCTTTGACACAGACTGGTACAGCTTGGCATGGCCTGGCATAGCCTGTATCGGCTCAGTGCGGCACGGCATGGCTCGGCACAGCCTGTATTGGCATGGCATGGCTCGGCATGGCTTGGCACAGCCTGTATCAGCACGGCATGGCACGGCTCAGCATAGCTTGGCACAGCCTGCTGCAGTTCAACAAAGCCTATAATAGCCTGGAACAGCTCGGCATGGCTTGGCACAGCCTGACATGGCTCGGCGTAGCCTGTATCAGCTCGGTGTGGCACAGCATGGCTGGCATAACCTGTATCAGCACGGCATGGCGTGGCTCGGCACGGCCTGTATCAGCTCAGTGCACCATGGCATGGCTGGGCACAGCCTGGATTGGCCCGGTGTGGCTCGGCACAGCTTGGCACAGCTCAGCACGGCTGGGCACGGCTGGGCACAACTTGGCACAGCTTGGCACGGCTGGGCACAGCTTGGTACAGCTCAGCACGGCTCGGCACGGCTTGGCACGGCTCAGCATGGCTTGACATGGCTGGGCACAGCTCAGCACGGCTTGGCATGGCAGGGCATGGTTTGGCATGGCTGGGCACGGCTGGGCACAGCTTGGCACGGCTGTGCACGGCTCGGCATGGCTGGGCACATCTCGGAGCAGCTCGACACGGTTCGGCACGGCTGGACACAGCTTGGCACGGCTCGGCACGGCTCGGCACGGCTCGACACGGCTGGGCACAGCTTGGCACGGCTCGGCACGGCTCGGCACGGCTCGACACGGCTGGGCACGGCTGGGCACAGCTTGGCACGGCTCGGCACGGCTGGGCGCGCTGCCCGGCGCAGCCCGGGGTGTCCCAGACGCGGGGGAAGGCGGCGCGGCCCTTTCCGTGGGCTCCGCTCCTGCCCAAACCCCTCCCGCTCCCCGCCGGGAAAATCACCTTCTAATTCGGGCCGCGCTGGCGCCAGCACCGCCCCCCCCCGGGCTCCCCCCTCTCCCCGCCCCCCCCCCCCGCCTTCCCCCCACCCCCCAAAACCCGCCGCAGCCCGCGGCCGGCCCGGGGGATCCCGCCCGGTACCGGTGCCGCCCGCGGCCGCCAGATGTCGCCGCGCAGCCGGTGACCGACGTGACCGGGGGCACCGGGGGGGGGGGGGGGGGGGGGGGGGGCGGAGGGGACACCGGGGGTCCCTGCCCTGCGCATCGCGCTGCCGCTGCGGGGCCCAGTCGGGACCTGGCGACGGACATGGCCACACGGGTGCCGGCAGCCCGAGAGAGCCGTGACCCACATGTGTCACCGGTGCTGGCGGGGTCCCCGCAGAGGTGTCGTCACGCGTGTGCCGGTGCCAGCGGTGTCCCCAGAGGGCCGCGAGCCACCTGCGCCACTGGCGCTGGCCATGCCGTGACCCACGTGGCCACCACAGAGTGGTGGCTCTTGCACGCACGAGGTGCTGGCCACGCCACAGCCACGGCCGCGCTGGCCATGCCACCTCCCCGGAACAGCCGCGTCCCACTGTGCCAACCGTGTCCCCGCAGCGCGGTGGCCACCCAAGCCCCACCTGCGTCCCCAAGCGCGCGGTGGCTGTGCGGGGCCCGTTCTCCCCAGGCCGCACGGCGGAGCCGGCGGGAAGGGGGTCCGGTGAATGCGGCATTGTTGCGCGGGGTTGGAGTCACAGATAATTACCTCAATTAGTTACAATGGCAGAGTAATAAATACAGGCTTAGCGGCTCCTTCCCCACTGCGGCTTCTCAGATTAATCCAGCCCGGGCGAGCGGAGCTGAAAGGAGTGATGGACAATTCATTAAACTCGCCGAATGCCGCACAAGGCACCCGTGAAGGCCGGCGTTAGCCCCCGGCGGCTCCGGCTTTGTCCCTAATTGTTCGTCTCGGGCATTGGTCACCTATCGGGGAGTGGGTGACGGCGACGGTCCCCCCGGGGCTGGCATGCCCGGGGATTAGAGGCCAGCCCTGCCACGGTTGCTGGGCGAGTTGGCCCCGCGCCGGAGGAATGTGGCGGCCGGGGGGTTGAGAGAGGGGGGGGCGGCCGGACAAGCCGGGCGCTGGCGGGACGTGGGCCCGTGTCGACCGGAGGCAAAGGCAGCCGGGACGGGGCTGTGCCGCTGGTGACAGTTAACGGGGCGCGGGATGGGGACGGTTCCGATGGCAGGCTGGTGCCACCGGCCAGTGCAGCTCGGAGTGGCTCTGTCTGTCTGTACTGCACCCCGCACTGTCCCGTCCCTCTGTCCTGCACCTCTGGACGTGTCACTGTCCTCTGTCCTGCACCTCTGGATGTGGCTCTGTCCCTCCATCCTGTACCTTTGGACACCGTCCTGTCCCTCTGTCCTGTACCTCTGGACATGGCTCTGTCCCTCTGTCCTGTACCTTTGGGCACCGTCCTGTCCCTCTGTCCTGTACCTCTGGATGTGTCACTGTCCCTCTGTCCTGCACCTCTGGACATGGCTCTGTCCCTCTGTCCTGTACCTCTGGACGTGTCACTGTCCCTCTGTCCTGCACCTCTGGACGTGGCTCTGTCCCTCTGTCCTGTACCTTTGGGCACCGTCCTGTCCCTCTGTCCTGTACCTCTGGACATGGCTCTGTCCCTCTGTCCTGTACCTTTGGGCACCGTCCTGTCCCTCTGTCCTGCATCCCTGGGAATGACACCGTCCCTCCGTCCTGCACCTCTGGACAGGGCTCTGTCCGTCTGTCCTGCACCTCTGGGCAGAGCCCCCCCCCCCCGCCCCCCCCAACCCCGTGCCCCAGCCCTGCCGGGGGGGGGGCCCAGCCCACAACAGGCCCAGCTTGCGGCCGCCATCCAGCTGTTACCCGGCTTCCCAGATGTGACGGGCTGGCGCGGGGCGGGACCGCCCTGTCCCTGTCCCTCTCCCTCTCCCTGTCCCTGTCCCTGTCCCGGCCCCGGCGCTGCGCGACAGCAGCTATTTCCAGTGCCCAGGCGTATTTGTCCAAGCCGGGGAGGTCTGCACCCAGCAGCCGGGTGCCCGCCCCACACCGGGGGTGCCCCTGCCCACCCCGGGGGTCGCGGCTGCCTGAGGTGCCCAGCGGTCACCGGCGTGCAGGAAAAGCTGAGTAACAGAGGTGACTTATAAGAATGTCATTATCTATATTCCTGACTCGCTACCGCAGGAAAACAGGCTATTTTCATGCCCTGTGCGTGTGCAGAATTTAGCAGGCAGATAACTCCCGGCAGGCGGGAGATGCTCGGAGGGTTATTTCGGGCTGTGTTCCTTTCCAGTCGTTTTTTCTCGCATTTCTTTATTTTATTTCGCCACACCAGGCTGTGTTTTTACCTTGGCGTGGACAGCGGGGGCCCCTGGGGTTTTTTCCCCCCCCACCCCTCCTCCTCTGAGTCTAAACATCAACTTTTCCACTATCGGCTCTGGGGGATATTTCGGGCAGCGGCAGCGTCATCCCGCAGCCTTTGATGCCGTGAATCCCCAGGGGCCCCGCGAGGTTCCCGGCTACGGCCACGGGGCAGCCCGGGCTGTGGGGACCCCCACCGCGGGTGGGCACTGAGGGTCCCCGGGCAGTGCCCCCTCCCCGTGGCTGGACGTCACCGTGGTTCACCCCGTGATGGACGTGGAGACGGGGGTTGCAGCTCATCCTTTCACCCCGTCCTGCCCCCAGGGTGTGGAGTCACGGTGGAGCTGGGTGTACGTGGACCCCGGGGGGATGCTCGCCCCGGTGGGATGCCCGTCCCAGTGGGATAGCTGTCCTGGAGGGATGCCCTTCCCAGGGATGCCCGTCCTGGGGCTGTGTCCACCCCTGTGGGATTCTTATCCCAGGGGAAAACTCGCCCCGGTGGGATGCCCGTCCCAGTGGGATGCCCATTCCAAGGGGATGCCCGTCGCGGCGGGATGCCATGCCCGCGGGATGCTCATCCCAGGGGGATGCTCTTGCCAGCAGGGCACCTGCCAGCCACAAAGCTGCCACCCCACCTTTGCCACGACCTTTCTCTGGCTGCAGCCAGACCCCACGCCAGGGTGCGGGGCTGTGTGTGGGGCCGGTGGCCAGTCTCGGACCCCCCCCCCAGCCCCAGTAACCTCAGTGCCCTCCCTGGCCCCCCTCCTCCCCCGGAGCCGAGGGGAGCCGTCAGCCCCGGCCGGGAGCGGTGATGGACGATGCTCATTCCCTGTCTGCCGTCTTTTACCTCCCGTGGCCGCTCCCAACGCCCGGCCCCGGCGGCACCAGTCCCGCCGCCCCGGCAAATTCCAGTGCCGGGGATGCTGCAGCCCAGGTGCCATGGTGATGGGCGCCCCGGCCACGGGGATGGACGCCCCGGCTGGGAGCGGCGGCAGGGACGGCTGGGCTGGAGACGGGCACGGCGGGAGAGAGAAAAGGGTCTGCAGGGAGGGGATGGTGGAGGGGAGGGCAAAGGAAAGGAGCAGAAGGGTGGACGGACAGACAGCTGGAGGGACCGATGGCCATGGAACGGGGAGGTGAGCAGATGGAGAGATGATGGACGGACAGACGGAGTGGAGGGATGAGGGCAGTGGGGGCCGGCTCCCCAGCCCCACAGTTTGGGGGACATTGCTTCCCCCCCACCCCCAGCTCATCCCCTCCCTCCCCCTGCCCCCCAGAAATGAATCAGGGCAGGACTGATAAAAATATATCCTTTATTCTTCTCTAAAGGCTATCAGTGAAACCTGTAACAAAGCATTATTATTAATTATTAATAATTATTATTATTTTTTAATTATAAAAAACAGGGCCTGGGGCCAGTGAAGCATGGGGGTGGGGGTGGGGGGGGCGGCATCAAACCGTCCACAATAAATATTTTATTTACAGTGAGAAGGGGACCCTACAGAGCCAGAGTGGCCGACGGGTGTCCGGGAAGGTGCACGGCACATCCAGGCCGGCTGCCGGCCCCCGGGACGGGACAGGACCGGGGTGAGGGGTGGGGGGGGTGGGGGTGGGGGGGGTGTCCCCAGGGCGCAGCCACACACCCACCCGTGGGCGCCTTCAAACCAGCCGGGCACCCGTCATGGGGGGTGGCGCAGACCCCCTCCGGGGCTGGGCAGGGTGGTCCCCGGGGGCTCACAAGCACTCGTGCAGCACCTGCGTGTTGGTGCAGTTCAGGCAGCTGACGTGGCAGCACCAGTGGAAGGTGCAGTTGCAGCGCTCGGTGACGCGCTGGGTGCGCGTGCGGTACCCGCGCCCGCAGCACAGCAGCTCGCACCCATCCAGCCCCGGCGAGGAGCTGTTGCAGAAGCGCCCGGCTGTGCCCGCCGTCCCCGTCTTCCCGCTGTAGGTGCAGAAATTGGGCGACTTCTCGAAGTAGACAAGGTCGTGGGGCGAGGGGGGTTTGTGGGCCGGGTTCTCCGGCTCCAGGTGATGCAGCTCCACCCGCGACGCCCGGTTGCTGCCCTTGTTGCCGTAGATGACGCGGGAGGCGCCGTCGAAGCGGTCCTTCAGGACGTCACCCACGGCGCGGAAGGTGGGCAGCCGCATCCAGCACGTGCGGACGGTGCAGGAGCCCGACATGCCGTGGCACTTGCACTCCTGGCGCATCTCCGAGAAGACCGTCTGCAAGGGCCGGGGCAGGGGGGGGAATGTGGGGCACCGTGAGAAGCCTGGGACCCCCCCAAGGGACCACCCTGCTCCCGCACCCCACTTCCCCCGTGGCATCACATCATGCTCAGCCCACCCAAAGCCGGATGAGAAACATGTCTCTGATGGTTCCCAACCCACGCGTGGGGACAGGCTGGGGGGCTCCGCGGCCATGCCCATCCCAGTCCCCCTCCCCGGGGCTGCCCGCAGCCCCCCTGCGCCCTCACCATGCGCCCGGCTTCATTGTTGTGCAGGTTCATGAGGAAGCGCAGGTCACGGCCCTTCTCGCTGGAGTCGACAAACTCCCTCCCGAAGAGGCGCCCGAAGTCGATGTTGTCGCTGCAGCCCCCCCAATGCCAGTCGGGCCCCCCGGGACCGCGGCGCCGGTAGTCACAGGTGCAGGACTCGATGGAGCCCTCGGAGCAGGACCGGGCCACCGAGTGCGTCACACCAGCGCTGGTGATGGCGAAGATGAACGCCGTCTCCCGGCAGCCTGCGGAGGGGAGCGGGACCTCAGGGTGCTGCCGGGGTGGGGAGGGGGCGCCCACCAGCACCCCCAACCCACAGCCACGACGGGCTGGTGATGGGCTGGTGAAGCCCCGTGGGGAAGTGGGGGTGCTTTGTCAAGCACCCCATCTCGGGGTTCCGCGGAGGGGATCCGGGGAGCCCCGCGCTGCCTCCCGCCACCCTGCAGCCTCACCCCGGTTGACGATTTTGCCGAAGATGTTGGGGCCCTGGGAGGTGGGACAGTTCCAGCGGCGGTTGCGGAACTGCCACTTGCACTCCTTGATGGCAGTCTGGAGGCCGGAGCTGACGCTGTGCAGGATGCCGGGGTTCTGGCGGATCAGCTTGCGCTGCTTGCGGCTCAGCAGCTGCAGGCTGGGGTCCAGCACCAGCTGCACGTTCTTGGAGTCCGTCAGCAGGTTGGTGGACGAGGCCACGTTGATGATGCCCCTGTGGCACAGGCGAGGACGGTCATCACCAAGGAGGGATCCCCGGCATCCCGCTCCCCACCTCAACACCCCTCGGGGCGGGGGGGGGCCTGACCTGGCTCCTCTCTGCTACCAGAGCATCCTCCTCCCCGGGCATCCCCCACAGCTGGGGGTCACATCCCCGTGTGTGTGCGTGTGTGTGTGTCCCCCCGCCCCGAGCTGCACCTGCACGCCCCATCCCGGCTGCCGGCCCCGCTCCCCCCCTCCGCCCCGGTGCCGGCGGACTCACCACCACCGTCCGCTGTTGTTCACCGCCAGCGTGTTGGAGAGGGAGGAGAGGGCCAGAGCCCAGAGCGCCCGGAGCGCCAGCCCCAGCGCGGCGGCTCGCATGGCTCCAGCCCCGGGAGCCCCGGCAGAGTGCGCGGGCGAGCGGCCGCCGGGGTATTTATGGTGCCGCGGAGCCCCCGGCCCGGCCGCTACATCCACGCGTGTTTCCGGACGCGCGGGGCGCGGGCAGGGCGGGCGGCTCCGGTGAGGGCGGCCGCGGGGGGCCGCGGGGCGGGCGGGCCGGCACCGGGCTGCGGCTGGTGCCCGGTGCCCAGGGCACGGCGTCGGGAGTGAGGTGCCCGGCGCTCCCAGCCCGGTTCCCGGGGAGCGGCGTCGGGCGATCCGTGCGCGGTACCCGGTGCCGATGCCCTGTGCCGGTGCTCAGCGGTCCGTGCGCGGTACCCGGTGCCGGTGCCCGGTGTCGGTGCTCGGCGGGCCGTGCGCGGTACCCCGCGGCTCCCCGGGGAGGCGGCGCGGCTGGACTCGACTCGGCGCGGAGGGTGCGCAGCGCTCAGCACCCGGGAGCATCTTCCAGCCCCTTCCCTCTTATAGGGGCGGTGCGGAGGGTCCCCATGGGCCGGTCCCGCCGAGCGGGGCCTCCCCGCGTCCTCGCCCTAACAATGGGGAGCGGCGGAGCCGCGGCACCTCTTATTGGGGCGGCCGGAGCGGCGGCGCCGGGCCTGTCCGTCACGGCCCGGATTAGCCCGGCGGGTGGCTGCGCCCCGGCCCCGTGCCCAGAGCGCGGCCGACGGGGCGGGGGGGGACACCCCGAATGCCGCCCCCCGCCCTCCCCGCCCGGCGCCGTCGCCCCGCGCACACGCTCTGCCGGCACCGGCAGCAGCGGAGGCAGCCCGGCGCGGCCCGGGACAGCTCCCGGCGCAAGGAGGAACAGGTCCCGGAACAGCCCGGGATGGCCCGGGACAGCCCCGGGCGCACGGGGGAGTGGAGTGGCGGGATCTGCCGGGACTGCCCCGGGAGCACGGGAGGGGCAGAGTCCTGGGACAGCCCAGGGCGCACAGAGGACCACAGTCCCGGGACAGCCCCGGGACGCCGTCCCGGGACCCCCGGGTTTGGGGATGCGGCAGCACGGACGCGCAGCCCTCCCGGGGCGCGGGACCGTCGGGGCTGAGCCGGTCGCCGGTGCCGGTCCGGAGCCCGTCCCGGCCGCCGCCCGTCCCGGTCCGTGCCCGGCGCGACGGCGCGGCCGCGTCCTCTCGCCTCTCGGGTCGGTCTGTCCCGGGACTGCGGTTCTCTGTGGTGTCCCACCCTCCGCAGAGGGTCCCCGAGCCCCCCGCGAAAGTGCCCGTGGGTGTGAAGCCCTCGTGAGTGCGGGCACGGCCCCGCACGGCCCCCCCTGTCCCGGGGCGCCCGGCCTGGGCCGGCACTGGGTGTCGGAGGGAGGGATGGAGCGAGGGGAGAGGGATGGAGGGAGAGAAGGACGGAGAGAGGGATGGTGGGATGGCGGGATGGAGGGAGGGATGGATGCGGGGGGGCGCATGGAGAGATGAAGGGAGGGATGGCGGACGTTGAGGTGACGGAGGGAAGGGCAGGGGGTGCCCGGCCGCGGGGGGGGCGGCCTGTCGTGCCCAGGGTCAGGGCACGGTGACGCAGGGCCGGTGCTGACACGCGTCTCGGTGGGGACGAGGGTCTGTTCCTGCTGTCCCCCACCCGGGGGTGAACTCCCCGGTGCGGGGCCGAGCGGGACGAGGTGGGGGTCTGAGCTGAGCCCCCCGTTGTGGCGGGGTGCGGGGGGGGGGGGGGGTAATCCCCCCGCGGTGGTTTCCCCGGACCAGTCATGCGGGGCCGGATTAGCCCCGCTCGCCCGTCACGGACCGGGGCCGCCGCTCACCATTTCAATTCAAGGACGGACAAAGCCCGGGCCGGCGGGGGGGGTGTAGGGGGGTGTCCCGCATCGGGCACCCCCCCCCTTGTCACCCCCTCCCCCGGGCCGGGAGGGGCTCGAGGCCGCCCCAGGGTCTGCTCCAGGACGGCGGCTCCCACCCCCTCACCCCCCGCCCCGGTTCCCGGCCGGGCCAGGCGGTGTCCGCGCCCTCGGGCCGCCGCCCCGTCGGGGCTCCCGGGGCTGAGGTCAGCGGCCGCGGGGAGGCCCCGGGGCGCGGCCGGGAGGGCCCTGCCCGGGGCTGTGCCACCAGCGGCGGGGCCCAAACACGACTTTCCTCCCCGCCCCATCCCGGGACCCCCGTACCGCTACCCTCGGACCCCCTCCCCGGCCCCCGCCGCCTCCCGCTGCCCCGAGCACCCCCCCGGGGCGTCCGCTCCCCGCCCCATCTCCTCTGCTGCCCCCGCGCAGCCCGACGGCGGCCCCGGGGGTGTCGATGCTCGGGAACCCCCGGCCCCGGGCTGTCCGCGGGAGCCCGGCGGCGCGGCGCGGCTCCCGCAGCCGTCGGGGCGACCGGTGTTGCCGGTGCCCCCGGGACCGCCGCCCTTACCTGCCCGGGGGCGGGGGGCGCCGCCGGTCCCGACCCGTCCCGTCCCGCCGCAACGAGCAAGGACGGACGGACGGACGGACAGACAGCGGGACGGACGGACAGCCGGGCGGATCGGGGTGGGGGGGCGGGGGGGGGAGCCGGGGGTGCCCCGCACCCGCTGCCAGCCCCTGCCCGGCCCGTGAGCACCGGGACGGGATGGGGGGGGCTCTGTGCAGGGAGGGCGTCCCCTGTCCCCCCCGTGCAGTTACTGGGGTCCCCTGTCCACCCCCGTGCGGTTATGGGGGTCCCCGCCCCCCCGGTGAAGCAGAGGGCACTCCTCCCTCGCCGTGCCCTCCCGGAGGGGTTTCATGCCGTGGGGGGGCACCGGGACCACCCCGCTCCCATCAGCCCCCCCCGGTGCAGGCCCCCCCACCCCGCACTGCTGCAGCCGCTGCCATGGAAACGGTTCGCGGCTCTCGCGAGCTCGTCGCCCCCCCCCCTCCCCGCGCGCGCCCCCAGGCCCGGTGCGGGGGGCGGAGGTGGGGGGGGCGGGAAGCGGGGCGGGGGGGTGGGGGGGGCACCGGGAGCTCTCGCGAGATCGGCGCGATCGGGCCTCCGCTTCCGGCGGCGGGAGCGGTGCAGAGTCAGCTGCGGGCGGGGGGCGCCACCGGCACCGGCACCAGGTGCGGGGGGGGTTCGCACCGGGGGGGGGGTGGGGGTCCGAGGCGCCGTGCATCGGCGGGAGCGCTGCAACGGAGGGCGGGAGGGGGGGCGGTGGCATCGCACCGGCGCGGGGGGGGCTGCAGTGCGGTTGGGGGTGCACGGTGCGTTGGGGGTGCGGAGCACCGGGGGGGGGCATCGCACCGGGGGGGGGGGGGCGGGGGTGCTTGTGCGGTGCAGCGGGAGGGGCGCGGGGTGCGGGGGGGGAGCGGGCAGCGCCTGGGGGGCGGTGCGGCGTGCGGGGGCGATGCGGCGGGGGGGGGCGGTGCGGCGCGAGGGGGGGGGGGGGCCCGGCGATTTGGGGGTGCGCTGCAATCCGGGGGGGGGAGGCGGTGCGTTGGAGGGGCGCAGGGAGAGCGCGGGGGTTGTGCTGCTGTCGGGGGGGGCCGGTGGGGGCAGTGAATTCGGGGGGCGTCGCGCCGCGGGGCTGCGGGGGGGCCCCGGGGGCGGGCGGCAGCCTACGGCCGGGAGGGGCGCGCTGCGGTGCGGGGGGGGGGCGGTGGAGGGCGCTCGGGGCCCCCCTTCGAGGAGGCTACAGGGCCGGGGGAGCTGTGAATGGGCTGGGGGGGTGCAGGGGTTGTCGAGGTGGGGGTTGTTGTGTGTCGTGTCCCCCCGCCCCAGAAGGGCTCGGACCCCATGCCTCAGTTTCCCCCATTGCAGAGCCCTGGCCTGTCCCCTTGTAGGGTGCAGCACGAGGTTGGGGGGACACCCCCACCCCCAGCACGGCCCCCCCACATTGAGCCGCACACAGAGGCAGCCCCCACGGAGTGCCTGGCCCTGGCCCCACCCCCCGGGGTCCCCCAAGCCCCGCATCCCCCCAGGACATGTGGGTCCCTGTGGGGAGCACAGGGGAGCTCCGCAGCCCCCCCCCCTCCTCAGGGCCACCCCCTAGCCCCAAACGCCGGCCCCGTGCCCCCGCAGGATCCGGCCTCGCCTGCGGACGGAGCCAACGCCGCCGTCACCATGGGCAACATCTTCGGGAACCTGCTGAAGAGCCTGATCGGGAAGAAGGAGATGCGGATCCTGATGGTGGGGCTGGATGCTGCCGGCAAGACCACCATCCTCTACAAGCTGAAGCTGGGGGAGATCGTCACCACCATCCCCACCATAGGTGTGCGAGGGGGGGTGGCACCAGGCGGGAACCCCTCCCCATCAGGGCTCCTTGGGAGGGGGCTCGCGGCCCCGCGTGCCACAGTTTTCCTCCGCTGTCGCTCCCCACAGGGTTCAACGTGGAGACGGTGGAGTACAAGAACATCAGCTTCACCGTGTGGGACGTGGGTGGGCAGGACAAGATCCGGCCCCTCTGGCGGCATTACTTCCAAAACACCCAGGGTAGGTGCTCCCCAGGGACGCCGGAGGTGGGGGGACAGGGCTTGCCGGGGATGGCCGTGGGTCCGGCCGGATCCCTGCGCCCCCAGCAGCGCCCACTCGCTGTCCCCAGGGCTGATCTTTGTGGTGGACAGCAACGACCGGGAGCGGGTGAACGAGGCGCGGGAGGAGCTCATGCGAATGCTGGCAGAGGACGAGCTGCGAGACGCCGTCCTCCTCGTTTTCGCCAACAAGCAGGTGGGTCGGGGAGGGGGGAGACCATCTGGTGGGACCAGGACCATCCCTGGGGTGTCAGGGCTGGTATCTAGCGATGCCCATGGCAGGACCATGCCTGTGCCCATGGCATCAGGGCTGGTATTCAGCAGTCCCTCTGGCTGGACCGTGCCCATCCCCGTGGTATCGGGGTTGGGATCGTACCAGCCCCCGTCTTAGAGCTGTGCCCGTGCCCGTGGCATTGGGGCTGGTGTTCAATACTCCTTCTGGCTGGACCATGCCCATCCCCGTGGTATCGGGACTGGGATCTTACCAGCCCCTGTCGTAGAGCTGTGCCCATCCCTGTGGCATCAGGGCTGGGGTTTAACACCTCGGTGGCAGCCCCACGCTCCTCCCCATGGCGTCAGGGCTGGTCTTTAACACCACCTCTGGCTGGACTATGCCCATCCCCATGGCATCGGGGCCGGCATCTCCCGTCCCCGCAGCAGGCCCGCGCTTCTCCCCGCAGCATCAGGGCTGGTTGCCAGCCGCCGTGGCACGATAGCGCCTGTCCCCACGGCATCGGGGCCACTGTCGGCCCCCCGCGGCGGCGTGGCACCCATCCCCGCGGTCTCGGGGCTGGATCGTCACCCCATCTCTGCCCTAGGACCTGCCCAATGCCATGAACGCGGCAGAGATCACGGACAAGCTGGGGCTGCACTCCCTGCGCCACCGTAACTGGTACATCCAGGCCACCTGTGCCACCAGCGGGGACGGGCTCTACGAGGGCCTCGACTGGCTCGCCAACCAGCTCAAGAACAAGAAGTGAGCGGGCGGCCGCCGGCCCCGGCCCGCCCCCCCACCCCCACCCTGCACCCCCGGTTCCCCCCCGGGGCTGTGCCAGGCCCCCCCCGGCCGCCCCCTCCCCGCCCCGGTTGGGTTTTGCTTTCTTCTGGCACCGGTTGCTGTGGGGTTTTTTGCCTTTTTTTGGGGTCTCCTCGGTTCCCCTCGGATCTCGTGTGTGCGTGCGTGGAAATATAGCTATATATAACTTATCTGGGGGGGCGGGGGGCAGAGCCCTGGGGAGCGGGATGGGGGCTGGGGGCCACCTCGGTGCTGCCCTGCCCGGGGGAGGGGGGGGCCATGCCGGGGCACCCCGTCCCCGTGCATGTCCCCACACCCCTCGCCTTCCTCTGGACCAAATGTGGGGGCCGCGGGGCCGCAGGGGGCATTTGGGACCATACACACCTTCCCCCGCTTTCCCCCAGCGCCCTCCCCCCGCCCTCCCCGGGGGGTCCCACACGTCCCTGGCCCCCCCATGTCACTTCGAGGCAGGTCTCCTCCCCGCAGCGCGACCCCCAGGGGGGAGGCACGGGGCTGCTGGGACCCCCGTGGTTCCCCCCAGCCGTGTCTCCACACCCCCCGCCCCCCCCCCCAAGCCCTGGCCGCCTGCACCCCAGCCCCATGCCAGCATAGTGATTGTATGTCCCTGCCCCTCACGGACGGACAGACGGCCCCGTACTGTACCCCCCCCACCCTCCTCCCCGGCACCGTATTTATACCCCCGGTCTGTGCTTGGTGTGACGTGTCGCTGCGGCTCTGCCCCGTCCGGGGACGTGTGTACTTGGCCCCCCCCTCTCCCCCACTCCCCGCGCCTGAGACGGTGGGTGACCCCCCGGCCCCCCCCCCCCCCCTTGGATATTAAACTTGTTTTATGTAGTGCTGCCCCATGGCTCTTCTTCCGCAGCCCCCCTGGCGTGGGGGTCCCACCAAGGGGGACGGTGATGGACAGCCCTGGGCTGGTTTTAATTAGAAAGAGCTTAGCGGGACGAGGGGGGCTGGCGGGGGGGCGAGGGGGGGCTCCCCCTTCCCAGGCTCATCTTTAGGGGAATATTGGATGAAATGGTAAATCCCATTAGCGCTAATCCCAGCCGGGGCGTGGGGACGGTGCCAGCGCCGGGACGGGTGTGAGTGGGGCTCAGCCCCCCACCTTCCGGTGTTACCCCCCCCCGCCACGGGCCAGGGGCCTGGCTGAGTCCTGTTTGGGGCCAGCACTGCTGTCCCCGTCCCCGTAGTCCCCTCTGGGTTAGTGGCTGGTTGGGGGGGGGAGGCTCTTGGCCCCCAGGACCCCACCAAAGCGGGGTGCGATGCTGGCTGCCCGGGTGCCTGGGTTCCTCCTGCCCGGGGGAGCTGGAGCAGGGGTGACCGGGGCTCTGGCTGAGAGCTGCAGAGCCGGCACCGGCGCGTTCCCACCGGCTGGGCCAGCAGCTTTGTCTGGCGGGGGCCAGCCCGGCGCTGACCCGGTGGCCCTAATCCCATTAGCGCCCCGGCCCCCAGCCGCCAGCCCGGCTTCCCCACCTCTCGGCAACCGGGGCTGGTATGTGGGTGCGCCGGTGGGGCCGGCGTGCCGATGCCGTCGTCCGGGAGCTGCACCGGGGCCTGCGCCGGCACTGCCACCACCGGGGCCACCACCACCACCACTGCCAACGGGGCTATTGCCACCGGCAAGGGCCGAGGGAGCCCAGCTGCCCCCATCATGTGCCAACGTGACCCTCCTGAAGCAGGGCTGCCCACCACGAGCCAGGATTCCCCGTGGGGAGCGGCTGTCTCACATGTCCCCCAGCCCTGTGCCGCAGCCCCCGGCCATGGGGACACGAGGGCGTTGGGGCAGGTTCGGCTCCACACAGGGCCCGGGTCCCCCCAGTCCAGCTCCTCACTGGTGAGGGGCTCAGGTTCCCTTGTCCCGCATGGCTGGGGGGGCGTAGAAGGGGTGCTGGGGTGCAGGGATGCTTTGCGCCCACTGGGTGCCAGGGAAGGATGCCAGGCTCAGGTGGGTGCTGGAGAAGGGTCCTGGACCCAGGTGGGTGCTGGTGAGGAGTTCTCGACCCAGGTGAGTGACAGGGAGGGATCCTGGGAGCAGGTGGGTGCCAGGGAAGGATGCTGGGTTAAAGGGGGTGCCAGAGAAGGGTCCTGGACCCGGGTGGGTGCCAGGCAGGGGTCCCACACCCGGTTGGGTGCCGGTTTCTCCAGGCTTTGCTGCCGCCTGCTGGTACCGAGTCCCGACAGCGCCGGGACAGCGGGTGCTGCACTCGGTGAGTGCCTGGGGACGGGCCCCCCGCCCGGACCCCCACCCGACCCCTGCCCGGGGCGGTCGGCTCAGCCGGGGAGCGCCGGGACAGTCTCCGGGCCGAGACGGACGCCCGGTGCCAGCCCGGGCTGGGTGGCACCGGAGCCCGGACGGACGCGCGTCCCCGGGCACCGAACGGGGAGCCGGGCCCCGGGGACATCCATCCCCCCCGAGCCCCGCCGAGGCTCGGGGCAGCTCCGGCCGCCCCGACGGCGCAGTGCCCATCCCGCGGCCCGGTGCCGGTGCCGGCGGGGGCGGGGCCGGGAGGCGGGGCCCGGGGAGTAGCCGGGGGCCGGGCCGGGCCGGGCGGGGCGGTCCCGGTGCCGCCGCCGCCGCCGCCGCCAGCCCGGCCATGCCGCCCCCCGCCGCGCTGCTGCTGTTGGCGCTGCTGCTGCCGCCGCCGCCGCCCGCCCGCGCCGCCGAGAGCGAAACCGAAAGCGGCGACCGGGGACTGCGGTTGGAGACGCTCGTGAGCCCCGGGGGCACCGCGGGGGAGCGGGGGGAGCGGGGACCCCCGGCGGTCTCCGTGGACGGGGAGCTGGGAGCGGGGTGGGACCGGGGGCGCGGCGGGGGACGGGGGCACCGGCGGGACTCTGTTGGCCGGGGGGGTGCAGGGGGGCACCGGGGAGCCCGGTCTGGGCGGGGGGCGCGCGGAGCACAGGGGGGACCGGACTGCGCAGGGGGGGCGGCACGGGGGGGGACCGGGCTGCGGAGGGGGAGCACGGGGCACCGAGAGGACTGGGCTGCGGAGCCGCGGCGGGGGGGGCACGCACCGGGAGGACGGGGCTGCGGAGAGGGGACACCGGGGGAACCGGGCTGCGGAGCGGGAGTACGGGGCACCGGGAGGACCGGGGGTCCGGGAGGGAGCTCGGCTCACGGAGCACTCGCGGGAGGGGGGGGGCCGCGGGCACGGAGGAGGGGGTGCGTGGACTCCGTGGCGGGGGTCCCCGGCCCCCCGTGACCCTCCTCGTTGCAGGTGCCTCCCCCCGAGGGCTGCACGGAGCTGTCGGCGCCGGGGGACACGGTGCACATCCACTACACGGTGCGGGGCGGGCGGCCGGAGGAACACGTCAGCACTGCGCTCCGCCGGGCGGGGCGGGCGGCGGCGGCGGCGGCACCCGCGGGGGGGGAGGGCACGGCAGCCCTGGGCCGGCACCGGGGCGGCTCCGGGGTGGGCATGGGGGCGGCACAGGGATGGCACTGGGGCGGTACCGGGGGGGGCGGGTGTGGGGATGGCACTGGGGTGGGCACGGAGGTAGCACTGGGTGGTACCGGGGTGGGCACAGGGATGGCACTGGGGTGGTATTGGGGGGGGGGGGGCAGGTGTGAGGGTGGCACTGGGGGGGGCATAGGGATGGCGCTGGGACAGGCATTGGGACTGGCACAGGGTCAGCACTGGAGTAGGCATGGGGACAGCCCCGGTATGAGCCCTGGTGGCACCTGGACTGGCATAGGGGTGGCACTGGGACTGGCACGGGGGGCAGCCCCAGTATGGGCACGGGTTGGCACTGGGGCCAGCACAAGGATTGCCCCCGGCACTGGGAGCAGGGTGCGACTGTCCCCAGGGCAGCACTGGTGTTAGCACGGGGGTGACACTGGGATCAGCACAGGGGTGGCCCTGCGGGGGCAAGAGCCTCAGCACCAGAGTGGCAGTGGGACAACGCTGGGACCCACATGGGGACAGCCCCCCCCCCACTGCACCCCCAGGGGTGACAGTGCCCGTATCCCCGCAGGGCAGCCTGGAGGATGGCCGCATCATCGACACTTCGCTGAGCCGGGACCCGCTCCAGGTGGAGCTGGGCAAGCGCCAAGTCATCCCCGGTGAGCGGGGGGGCCAGGGGGGCTGCGGGGGTTGGGGGGGGGGGGCGTTAGCTGGGATGGATCGTCCCAGCTGAGTGGGCTGTGGGGTGCCCCCGGCCATCCCTGCTCACCCTCTGCCCCCTCTCCTCGCAGGCCTGGAACAGAGTCTGCTGGACATGTGTGTGGGGTAAGTTGGGCGGGGGGGTGGGCAGCAGCCCCCCCCACCCAGTCTGGTGTGGGTCTGGCCCCACTGGGCACCGGTGCTGACCGTCTCTTGCCGCGGCAGGGAGAAGCGGAGAGCCATCATCCCCCCTCACCTGGCCTACGGCAAGCGGGGCTCCCCTCCCACCATCCCAGGTAAGCACAACCCTCAGGGTGCCCGTGGCGGGGGGCGGGGAGGGGTCCCCGTCACCCCCCTGTGGCTCAGGCTCTGCGTCCCTTTCCTCCAGGTGACGCGGTGCTGCGGTTCGAGGTGGAGCTGGTGGCTTTGTCCCGGGCCGGTTACTGGCAGAAGGTGGTGAACGAGGTGCTGCCGCTTCTGTGCCTGGGGCTGGTGCCGGCGCTGCTGGGGCTCATCGGGTACCACCTCTACCGCAAGGCCAGCAGCCCCAAGCTCTCCAAGAAGAAGCTGAAGGAGGAGAAGAGGAACAAAGCCAAAAAGAAATAAAGCCTTCCCCTCGGCATCTATGGCTGCTCTGCGTCTGCCCTGTCCGGCTCTGGGGGTCAGTGGCGGGGTGGGGGGGAGGGAGGGCACACAGAGCAGTGGAAAGGGCCTGTCGTGTTGTCCCCCCCCCCACCGGCTCCAGCCTTGGGGCTGAGGAGGTGATGTGTCAGACCTGAGCAGGAGGTGACAGATCCACACCTGCCCTGACAAAGCTCAGTGGGTCCCAGAAATAAGGCCCCTGGCACACGGTTTTGGGCACAGTTCAGCTCTTTAATGGCACCTCCGGGCAGTCACGGTTTCTGTGGTGCTCCCAAGCGCTCGGCAGGGTGTCCTGGTCTGAACCGGGGGAATTCTCAGCTGGTGCTGGTGGAGCCGTGGATGGGGTCTGGCTGGGCATCCCCCTCCCAAGAGGATGTTGGGATGCGTGGCCCCCCTTGGCCTGGGGCAAGTCCCTGGGGACACAGCTCTTGTGCTCGACAGCGAGGAGTGGGTTGGGCTGGCCCAGCATCTCCTGGGTGATAGAGATCCCCGCCAGGTACTGCCGGAGCAGCTGCCGCAGCCGCTGATTCCTCTGGCTCAGGGCCGCCCGCTCCCGCTCCAGCGCCTGTTCCTCCAGCTTCGCCTTGTTGAACCGCTGCCAAAAGCGCTCCAGCCCCACGTAGTCCCACATGGCCTGGGCGAGAGGCAGGGAAGAGGCGAGGGGATCCCCAGCCCGTCCATGCGCCAGCCGGGCTGTCCCCGAGGCCGGATCCTGACCCTCGTCTCCCCCACGGCAGTGCCTGGGACCTTGGCACTGTCTCCTCACCTGGGCCAGGGGCTCTGTGGGCGTCTCCTCAAGGACTCGCCGGGCATCTCGCTGCTCCCCCTCTGCCAGCAAGGAAGGGTAGAAGGGCAGCACCTTCTCCTCCTCCGTCTCCAGCCTGCGGCACATCTCAGCCAGACGCAGGACGCGCTGGCCCTAGTGGGGTGCAAGTGAGGGCAGGACGGGACAGCGGCACCCCCCTGGTGCTCCCCCTGCCCACGGGCTGCCGGCCTCACCTTCTCCACCACCCGCGCCAGCGTCTTCAGGGCAGCACCGCTCTGCGCCGTAAGCCTGGCCAGGCTGCCATGGGCCTTCGCCCTGGCCTGGTTCATCTCGCTCCTGAGCTCCTGGAGCTGCCTGAGGAGCTTTTCCTTCCTCTCCCGCATGTGCCGGTTCTGCTCCTCGCTCTCCTGGAGATGAGCCGCGATCTGGCCCTTGGTGGCTGTGACCAAGTCCTGGGGACAGGTAAAACGTGAGCAGCGGGGACAGAGGCATCTCTGCTGCCACAGCCATCCCTGCGCCCTGCCCCAACCTGGAGCTTTTGCAGCTTCTTTACGTGCGTCTCTATATCCCTGGAGCTCTTCTCGACCTTCTGCTTCAGTGCCTCAAAAGCAACCTGGTGCTCGGTGGCCTCCGCGTAGCTCTGCATGGTCCGCTGGAACTGCTCCCAGAGCACCTCCACCTTCCCACCCAGCTGTGTGCGGCTGTACTGCTGCTCCTGCAGGCTCTGGGGACAGACGCAGGCAGGGGTGACCCAGCACCTCCCAAACCTCATGTGCTCTGCTTGCAAGCCCTAAAAGGCTCCTCGCAGGTTCCTCCCGCTGCCCGTGCCTTGTTCTTGATGTCATCCCAGGCGCTCTGGAAATTCAGCGTGGTCTCATGATTATTCTTGGCGTAATTCTGCTCCGCAGCCAGCGCCACATCCCGCAGGTAACAGCGTTCTTGCTCGTGCTGCTCAAGGATGGTCTTCCTGGGGAAAACAAGGGGGCAGCTGCTGACAGAGGGAAGCAGCAGCAGTCCGAACAGGCCGCGAGAGAGCTCAGTACCAGGACAGGACAGCCAGTGGGTGCCACCGCTGTCCTTCTGCCTCTTTGTACCTCTCAGCCTCAAACTCCGTCTTCAGGGCCTCCAGCTGTGCATCATACCCCTCCTCCAGGCACGTCAGGCGGCAGCGCTGGAGCTGCAGCAGGCGGTCAACATTGTGCAGGTGGCTGCGCAGGGCCTGGGCGTGCTGTTCCTCCGCTTCCTCCAGGTCTGTGGCCAGAGACTGTGGAGATTGAGGGGGGTCACGGGTGAGCCCTGGGGCCCCCTCCCACCCGCCCCACACTCACCTCGATGACGCTGTCCTTGCAGTCCATCACCCGCTCAAAGGTCTGGCTGAGGATCTCCATGTCCTGGCGCAGCTCCTTGTCCTTGGTATCCCGCAGCACTGCCCGCCACTGCGCGTTGAGCTTGTGGAGGTTCAGGGTGCTGCTGCGCTTCTCCTTAGCCAGCTTGTCCTGGAGGGGAGGCATGAGCCACGGGGAGGGGGTCAGGGGCTGGGCGGTGCGTGGGGAAACAAGCCACCGACCCGCCTTGGGCCCCCACGCACGTTCAGGAACCGGGTGAGCATTTCTCTCTTCGTCTTGTCCGCCTCCTCCTCCGCCAGCGCTTGTCTCTGCAGCAGCAGGAGCTCGTCCTCTGCCGCCATGGGGGCTGCGGCCCGTGGGCGACGCTTGCCTGGCATGGCGGGCTGGCGCTGGGCACAGGGCGTGAGGGGTGGGGGTGAGGCAAAAGGTCCTGGTCGGGGGTCCTCCAGGTGCACCCCCAGGCCCCGTTTCCCCCCGCCCACCCCTGTCTCCCCCTCCAGAACCCCCCCAGGCCCCGTTTCCCCCCGCCTGCCCCTGTCTCCCCCTCCAGACCCTCCGTTTCCCCCCGTCCGCCCCTGTCTCTCCCTTCAGGACCCCTCTACTTTGGAGTACCACCAGACATCATCGCCCCCGCCCCTCGGCACACCCTCCCGCACCACGGGGGTCCCGTCCTGTCCTATCCCGCTACCGGTCGCGCCCCCGCAGCCCGGCGGCCGGCGTCTCACCGGTGGTCTAGCAACGGCCACTTCCGGTTTGGGGCGGGAGCGGAGCCCCACTTCCGCCCGCAGCCAGAGGAGCGCCCCCTGGCCTGGAGGAGCGGCCTCTCACCCGAGAGCGCGGGCCCCGGCAGTGCCCTGCCCCTCCGCCATTGGCCGGCGTGCCGGCAGCCGCCGTGGCGATTGGTGGACGGGCGCCGCCGTGGGCGGGGCCCGGCGGCGGCGGGGTATATAAGGGCGCTGCGGCGGCGGGGCGCAGGGCCGGCGGGCGGGCAGGGGGGTTGGGGTGTTGCGCGGGCTGCGCCGCCGCCATGCGGGAGCGGAGGTCGGTACCGGCCGCCCCGGCCCGCTGCAAGCTGGTGCTGGTGGGCGACGTGCAGTGCGGCAAGACGGCCATGCTGCAGGTGCTGGCCAAAGACTGCTACCCCGAGGTGAGCCTGGGACTGGGACCGGGTACCGGGGACCAGTGGCGGGACCGGGCGCTGACGCTCTCGGTGCCGTTGCAGACGTACGTGCCCACCGTGTTTGAGAACTACACGGCGTGTCTGGCCAGCGAGGAGCAGCGGGTGGAGCTGAGCCTCTGGGACACCTCCGGTACCGGGGGTGGGGGGGGCGGGGGAAGTTGCATGCACAGTTTTTTTGGGGGGGGGGTTGGGTGTCCCTCCGGTACCGGGGGTGCAGCGGGGCGGGGGCAGCTCTGGCCCCGGTGGGGGGGAGGGTGGGGGTATTTGCTGTGGGAAGGTGATTTGGAGCCTGGAGGGCGCTGCACTGGGGTTTGGGGGGGCCCTGTGGGGGGGCTGCAGTAGAGGGAGCCCCGCAGTGGGGTGCGCTGGGGTCCCTGCAGTGGAGGGGGGGGGGGCGGCTTGATGGCCGCAGTGGGGAAACCTTGGAGGGGGGTGTTTCCCTGGGGGGGGTTGGTTCGGGGTGGGGGGGACAGATCCCTGGGGGACATGGGTGGGGGCCTGGCTGCCTGGGAGTCCCTGGGGACTGGCCTTGCAGGTAGGGTATGGGCACAGCCTGGGTAGGGGAGGGGGGCACAGAGCTGACCCCCTTCCTGGAGGGGCTCCCGGCACATGTGTGAGCCCCCCCAGGTGGGGGTATGGGGTGCCAGGGCCCCTGCACCCTCCCTGCGGGGGTGCCTGTGAAGGGAGGGGGGAGTAACAGAGCGCCCTGGTATTGTCCCTCCCTGGGTAACCTCAGAGGGCTGGGGGGTCGGGGGGGGGGGGGCCAGGGCCAGCCCTGCCCTGGTGCTGCAGTGTCCCCCCCCGTCGGAGGGGGGGGTCCCCCGCCACCCGCGGTCCCTGCGTTGCTATGGCGATGCGCTGGCGCAGCCTCTTTGCTATTCCACGCACGGAGCGTCTGGGCTGCAAAACCCCCTCCGAGGCCCTTTGGGGTCGGGGGTGGCCATGGGGGGGGCACCCCTGCACCCCAAGGGGCACCCCACTGCCCCTGCACCCCCATTCACTGCCTCCCCCCGCAGTCCCCAGTGCGGTGCTGGTTTCCCCAGTTCCCCAGGGACCCATTGAAGCGGGGGGGTAGCCCCTCGCCGTGTGCCAGCTGACCCCCAACACCCCTCCCCGCTGGTGGGGCTCCCTGACTCGGGGGGGGGGGGGGGAGGAGGTGACTGTTATATAAACACCGCGGAATCCATTTCCCGTTTCCTCGTTAGGGGCGATGGGGATGTTAATGGGTTGCAGGGAACGGAGGTGACATTTTGAGGTGGTGGTGGGGGGGGGGCTCTAAAGCTGTATAACTCCCCCCGTGCCCCAAGCTCTGCAAGCCCCTCTTGCCCGGGGGTCTGGGTCCGTTGTGGGGGCAGCCATGTAATAACACCCCTTTTTTTTTTTTTTTTTTTGTTCCCCCCCCGCCTCCCAGGTTCTCCCTACTACGACAATGTGCGCCCCCTCTGCTACAGCGACTCGGATGCCGTCCTGCTCTGCTTCGACATCAGCCGCCCCGAGACCCTTGACAGTGCGTCCAAGAAGGTGGGGGGGGTGGGGGGGAGGGAAGCCCCTCTGCAAGGTTGAGGGGGGGCGGGGGGGGCAGCAGCAGTTTGGGCTCCCCTTGTACTGACTGCAGCCCTCTGTTCCCCCCCCGCCCCCCCAACCCCGTAGTGGAAGACGGAAATCCTGGATTATTGCCCCAACACACGGGTGCTGCTCATCGGCTGCAAGACAGACCTGCGGACGGACCTGAGCACCCTAATGGAGCTCTCTCACCAGAAGCAGGCACCCATCTCCTATGAGCAGGTCGGGGAGGGGGGGGCGGGCGGGTGGGGGGGGTCCCCGGAGGGGTGGGTTTGGGGGTGCTGTGCCATCTTCACGCGGGGTTGGGTTGCAGGGCTGCGCGGCCGCCAGGCAGCTGGGAGCCGAGGGCTACCTGGAGTGCTCGGCCTTCACCTCGGAGAAGAGCGTCCACAGTATCTTCCGGACCGTGTCCAGCATCTGCCTCAGCAAAACCCCCCCGCAGCCCCCCAAGAGCCCCCCCCGCAGCCTCTCCAAGAGACTCCTGCACCTCCCCAGCCGCTCCGAGCTCATCTCCTCCGCCTTCAAGAAGGAAAAAGCAAAAAGCTGCTCTGTCATGTGAAGGGGGGGGGGGGCGCGACATGAATGCCCCCCCCCCTCCATCCTGCTCAAAGCCCCCGGCCCCCCTGAGTCCCCAGGATGGGGTGGGGGGTTGGATGGGGCCCTGGAGCCCCCCCTCACGGAGGATGGGGTGCCTGCCGCCCTCCCATCGCACCGCTTCCCCCACCAGTCCCCATCCTGAGGGGCGGCCCCCATGGCGGGGGGGTCTGGGGGGGGCCTGAGGAGGGTGCTCAACAGCTGCTCCTCAGCCCCCCCAACCCTGGGGGGGCTCATCCATGGACTCACGCTGTTTTCCCTTCCCCCCCTGCCCCATCCCTCATCTGCTGCTTGGTGCTGGGGGGGCTGTTTTATGGACCGGGGGGCGGTGGGGGATGTCTCTGTTCCATGGTCAGTGTTATTAAAAAGCTTATTTATTATCGGAAATATAAGACCCACCCACCTGCAGCGGGCGCCTGGTCCTGTCTTTGGGGGGGGGGGGGGGGGGGGGGGGAGGGACTCCTGGGGGTTTTTTGGGGGAGGGGGTGGTTGTTGTTGGGGTTCAGCCCGTGTGGGGGTCCCTCCCGTGTTGCCAGGGGGGAAGGGTGATGGTGACACTGCTGCGTGCCTATGCTGTCACCAGGGGTGGGGATGCAGAGGGTAAAGTCCCTGGGGTGGGGGGCGTCCCAGTGCTACGCTGGGTGCCCCAAAAGCCCCCCCCCCCCCCCCGGCGGTTGCTGCTCCCAACCCCTCCCTGTGCCCACAGCTTGGGGCTGGGGGGGAGGGGGTGTCTTGCACGGCCCGTGGGGGGTGTGAGTCCTGGGGGGTCGTTTTGGGGGTGCGAGGGTCGCCGCACGGCGGAGGGATCCGCGGGCCGCGGCTGTGCTGCGACGGCGGACGCGGGGGCTGCCGGGAGTTGTAGTCCCGGCCCGGCGGAGGCCTCGCCTTCCCGGCGTCCCCCGCGGCGCCCGACGGTCATGGCGGCGGCGGGGCGGCGCTGAGGCCTGGGCCTGCAGGCGGCGGCGGCGGTGAGCGCGGGCCGGGGGGGGGTTCGGGGGGCGCCGGGCTCTCCCGCGGGAAGGCCCCGGGGACCGCTGCGGGCCCGAGGGGCTGGAGGACCCCGCTGCCGCGTCACCAGGCTGCGTCCCGGCACCGGGTACCCGGGGCAGGGCCTGGATCCCCGGTCTTCCGGTCCCCCAGCCCTCCCTGCTCCTTCCTCGACTCTCCACAGACCCCCGGCGCCCCTCCTGGGTCTCCCAGCCCTCCTTGCTCCCTTGCGGGGTCCCTCTGCGCGTCCCCCCGGGTCTCCCAGCCTTTCCCCCGTCCCCGAGCCCTCCCTGCTCCCTCCGGGGCCTCCCTAGCCCTCCCCGGATCCCCCTGCACCCATCCTGGGGTCCCCCAGGCCCCCCTGCTCCCTCCCCAGGTCTTCACTGTGCCCCTTGCACCTCTCCTGTGTTCTCCGTCTCTTCTTTCTCCCTTTCAGGGTCCCTCTGGGCATCCCCTGGGGTCCCCCAGCCCTCCCTTCTCCCTCTATGGGACTCCATAGGCCCCCCCGTGCCACTCCTGGGTCCCCCTACACCCCTCCTGGAGTTCTCAGCCTTCCTTGCTCCCTTTTGGGGTCCCTTTGCATGTCCCACGAGGTCCCCCATCTCTCCCCAGGCCCCCCTGCACCCCTCCTGAGTTCCTTAGCCCTCCTCGCTTCCTTCCGGGGACCCACTGACTGTCCCCCCGGGGTCCCCCATCCCTTCCTGTCTCCCTTCTGCAGTACCCCAGCCCTCCCTACTCCCTCACAGGCTCCTTCAGCCCTCCCTGCGTGCCCCTGTGCCCCTCCCGAGGTTCCCTGGCCCACCCCACTCCCTCCCTGGGACTCTACAGCCCTCCCTGCACTCCTCCTGGCTTCCCCAGCCCTCCTCGCTCCCTCCTGGAGTCTCCCTGCATCCCCCTCCCCGGGTCTCCCTGTGTCCACCTGAGTCCCCGAGCCCTCCTCACTCCCTCCCATGGCCCCCCCACCCCGGGTCCCTTGTTCCATCTGACCCTTTCCCCTGCAGATGGCTGGGGAACTGGCAGACAAGAAGGACCGGGACGCATCCCCTGCCAAAGAGGAGAGGAAGCGCTCCCGCTCCCCGGACAGGGACCGGGAACGCGACCGGGACCGTGACCGGGACCGCAAGGCTTCCCCCTCCAAGGACAGGAAGCGGCACCGGTCCCGGGACAGGAGACGAGGCAGCCGGTCGCGGTCCCGCTCCCGGTCCAAGTCGACAGAGAGGTAAGGGGTGGTACAGGGTGTCCCCAGCTTTTTAGGGAAGAGCTCTCTTACTCTTGTGTGTCCCTAATAGCCCCACGAAGGGGTGGGTGCGGGTGGTGCTGTGCAGTGACTGTCCTGCTCCCCAGGGACCGCCGGCACAAAGAGCGTGACCGGGACCGGAACAAGAAGGACCGGGACCGGGAGAAGGATGGGCACCGGCGAGACAAGGACAGGAAGCGATCGAGGTGAGCTCCCTCTCTTTTTGGGGTGTCTGTGTTCTCCCGTGAGCACCCCAGGGCTGTTTGCTATAGGAAGCATTGTCCTGCGTGACAGCAGGAGTCCCCTGATCGATGGGGACGGGGTGACCTTGGGGCCGTGTTCAGTGCCTGATTCCTCTTTGTTTTGCTGGGAAGTTTGTCCCCGACCAGGGGGAAGGACTCAAAGTCCCGGAAGGAGCGGGACTCGCGGAAAGCAGAGGAGGAGGAGGAGAATGCCCTGAAGAAGGAGAAGGTGAGGACAGGGCAGAGGGGGCTTGGCTGGGAGTGGCTCCCCGGGGGGATCCACGCCCCGGGGGTGAGGTAAAGGATCCCCGTTGGGGGTTGCTGACGGTCCGGCCCCGCGTTTGCAGGCCCAGCCGCTGTCCTTGGAGGAGCTGCTGGCTAAGAAGAAGGCTGAGGAGGAGGCAGAAGCCAAGGTAGGAGCAGACGCCTTCTCCCTGCCTCGGGGCTCTCCCGTACTGTGCCTGTAGTGGCTGTGATGGGATGGATGTTTGAGGATGGAGTCCTTTCCTGGGGCAGCCCCGTGAAGGGGTCGCAGCCAGGCCTGGTGTGAGCCTTCCCCTCTCCTGTCCCAGCCCAAGTTCCTGTCCAAGGCGGAGCGGGAGGCCGAAGCCCTGCGACGGCGGCAGCAGGAGGTGGAGGAGCGGCAGCGGCTGCTGGAGGAGGAGAGGAAGAAGAGGAAGCAGTTCCAGGAGATGGGGAGGAAGATGCTAGGTAAGATGGTGCCCCCACCGCGGTCTGCCTGGCTGCGAGGGGCTGGGGCAGGACCCCCTAGAGCCCCCCCAGCCCTATGGGTGGGTGCTGGGCTCTGAGACCCTTCCCCTGCTCCCCAGAAGACCCCCAGGAGCGTGAGCGCAGGGAGCGCCGCGAGCGCATGGAGCGGGAGACCAACGGCACGGAGGACGAGGAGGGGAGGCAGAAGATTCGGGAGGAGAAAGACAAAAGCAAAGAGCTCCACGCCATCAAGGTAGCGCTGGGGGCCAGGCTGGGGTGGTGGGGGGCCAGGGGGCCCATGTTTGCTCCCCACTGATCCTCTGCTGCCCGCAGGAGCGTTACCTGGGAGGAGTGAAGAAGCGGAGACGCACGCGGCACCTTAACGACCGCAAATTCGTCTTCGAGTGGGACGCGTCGGAAGACACATCTATTGATTACAACCCCTTGTGAGTGGTGGGGTGCGCCTGGGGCTGCGGGTGCCCCTGGGCGTGTGGGGCAGCCCCAGCCCTGCCCCTGACGCTCCCATCCCGCTCTAGGTACAAGGAGCGGCACCAAGTGCAGCTGCTGGGCCGGGGCTTCATCGCGGGGATTGACCTGAAGCAGCAGAAACGGGAACAGTCACGTTTCTATGGGGATCTAATGGAGAAGAGGCGGACACTGGAGGAGAAGGAGCAGGAGGAGTGAGTGCGCTTGCGGGGGGAACTGGGGGGGGGGCACTGAGGGGTGTCCAAGCTCCTGCCTGGCTCTGCTTGGGATGCAGAGCTGGGGGGCGGCTCTGGGCCGCAGCACGTCCTTTGGATGGGTGGAGGGATGATTCCAGCCTCCCCGGAGGCACAGGGTGAACCCCGTTCCCACCCAGGGCTCGGCTGCGGAAGCTGCGGAAGAAGGAGGCCAAGCAGCGCTGGGACGACCGGCACTGGTCCCAGAAGAAGCTGGATGAGATGACGGACAGAGACTGGCGCATTTTCCGCGAGGACTACAGCATCACCACCAAGGGCGGCAAGATTCCCAACCCCATCCGCTCCTGGAAGGATTCCTCCCTGCCCCCCCACATCCTGGAGGTCATCGACAAGTGCGGCTACAAGGTGGGCATGGGGAAGGGGGGGCTGCTGCCAGCAGACCCTGACAGCCCTCGGGGGAGCTGGGTGGAGGGGAAAAGGGCTGGTTCTTGGGGTCGGGTCTTTGGGAGGGGGGTGAGAAGGGGAAGTTCTGCTCCTAAAACTGCCGCTCCCCTTGCCAGGAGCCCACCCCCATCCAGCGCCAGGCGATCCCCATCGGCTTGCAGAACCGCGACATCATCGGCGTGGCCGAGACCGGCAGCGGCAAAACGGCGGCTTTCCTCATCCCGCTGCTGGTGTGGATCACCACCCTGCCCAAGATCGATCGGTAGGTGGGACGGGGCAGGGCGGCAGGGTGACGCTGCGGAGGCAGGGAACGTGGCGCCGTGGGTGACACGGCCGTGCCCTGCCACACTGCAGGATTGAGGAATCGGACCAGGGTCCCTACGCCATCATCCTGGCCCCGACCCGAGAGCTGGCCCAGCAGATTGAGGAGGAAACCATCAAATTTGGGAAGCCTCTGGGCATCCGCACAGTGGCTGTGATCGGAGGCATCTCCCGCGAGGACCAAGGCTTCCGCCTTCGCATGGGCTGTGAGGTGAGTGTTAGCCCCCAGGGAGGGTCGGGGGGGGATCTGGGGGGAGCAGTTTAGCCCCAGGCTGTGGACACCAACCCTCCTGCCCCCCACAGATTGTCATCGCCACGCCAGGGCGTCTCATCGACGTGCTGGAGAACCGGTACCTGGTGTTGAGCCGCTGCACTTACGTGGTGCTGGATGAGGCAGATCGTATGATTGACATGGGCTTCGAGCCCGATGTGCAGAAGATCCTGGAGCACATGCCCGTCACCAACCAAAAACCTGACACTGACGAGGCTGAGGACCCTGAGAAGATGTTGGCCAACTTTGAGTCGGGGAAACACAAGTACAGACAGGTGGGTGCAGGCAGGAGACCCAGGACGGCGCTGTGGGTGCTCCCACAGGGCCGAGCACGGCTCCACGGGGTGGAGAGGGGACAACCGGGGGCTTCGGAGAACGGGCCGAGGGAGCGGCAGCTGCATTCCTGCCCCACAGGGGCTGTCGCTCACTGCCCCGTTCTCTCGCAGACCGTCATGTTCACAGCCACCATGCCGCCAGCGGTGGAGCGCCTGGCCCGCAGCTACCTCCGTCGTCCGGCTGTGGTCTACATCGGCTCTGCTGGCAAACCCCACGAGCGGGTGGAGCAGAAGGTCTTCCTCATGTCGGAGTCAGAGAAGAGGTGTGGAGGGGGCCGCCGGGGCAGGGTGGAGCAGGGAGGACGGCTCTGGGAGCTTTGGGAGGGGGACTCTGGAGAACAGAGGAGCTCCTACAGGGCACTTCAGCCTCTCCTTGCCCAACCGCCCTCCTCCCCAACAGGAAGAAGCTGTTAGCCATTCTGGAACAGGGCTTCGACCCACCCATCATCATCTTCGTCAACCAGAAGAAGGGCTGCGACGTGCTGGCCAAGTCCCTGGAGAAGATGGGGGTGAGTCTGGGCTGGGACGAAGCCTCTCCAGTTTGGCTGTGGCGGGTGGGGGTTGTCCTGAGTCCCTGCGTCCCTGTCCCCACATGGGGACCCCACAGCACGGCCCTGGCCCCCAGCTAACCCCCGCCTCATCCCGCAGTACAACGCTTGCACCCTGCACGGCGGCAAAGGCCAGGAGCAGCGAGAGTTTGCCCTCTCCAACTTAAAGGCCGGGGCCAAGGACATTCTGGTGGCCACGGACGTGGCCGGCCGCGGTATCGACATCCACGACGTCTCCATGGTCGTCAACTACGACATGGCCAAGAATATCGAGGGTGAGTCGGGGCTGCGGGGGGCGGCAGGGGCTGCCTGGCCCTGCCACTGCCTGCGCCGAGGCCCTGCCTGACCCCACCGCCCCCCCTGCAGATTACATCCACCGCATCGGGCGGACGGGCCGAGCGGGGAAGAGCGGCGTCGCCATCACCTTCCTCACCAAGGAGGACTCCACCGTCTTCTACGACCTGAAGCAGGCCATCCTGGAGAGCCCCGTCTCCTCCTGCCCTCCCGAGCTGGCCAACCACCCCGATGCCCAGCACAAGCCCGGCACCATCCTCACCAAGAAGCGGCGGGAGGAGACCATCTTCGCCTGAGTCCCTGGGGCCGCTGTCGCCCTCTCAGTCACCCCTTTGGGGACGACGGGACCAGCGGGGCTGGGGCCTGCCGGGACTTTTCTGGCCTCTCTTTTCCCAGAGCCCCAGGCCCCTGCGCAGCCAGGACTGCCAACGACAGCCGCTGGGGCTGGGACTGTCCCAAAACGTCCCCCCTCTTCTCCCAGTCCCCCTCCCCACCTTCCCCACGGACCGCTGGAGCTGCTGAAGGCTGTTTGGGGGCAGGTTCTTCCCTGCCCGTGAGGTGCCAGGGCCGGGGCAGGGCCGGCGCTGGGCTGGTGCAGGTTTTTAGGCAGGGCTGTCCCAGGAGCCGCGTTCACTTCATCCCTTTTCTAGCTAAAACTCCAGGCTGCAGGAATAAACCCGCAGCTGCATTGCCGGACGTCGCCTCCTCGTGCTGTCCCTTCCCGCGGTGCCCCCAGCCCCCTGGGTGCCGTCTCCTCGCATCCTCCAGCACTCCCAGAGGTGTCGGGAGCCAGCAATGCCCCCAAAGGGAGACCCTGGGGGTGCTCGGCACCCACCGGCACTGGCCCCGTCCCCCCTGCCCCAGCCTAACATCCCCATGCCGTGGCATCCCCTGTCGTCCCCTCCCCGGCCCCCGCCAGAGACACAGACACCGGCGCCTCCAAGCACTCTTGTGTTTCTGAAACCGGTTACAGGGAAATCAGTGCTTTCTACAAAAGAAATTATAACAAATCTGTGGCACCCCGCCCCCGCTGGCTCGGGCTGGCTCCCTGCCCAGGGCCCCGGGGCGTTGTGGGGGGGCGGCTCAGCCCAGCACCGGCACCCTCCACCGGGCAGCCCCCGGCGAAGGGCAGCGGGCGCCGTATTTACAGGACTGTGCGGTGACGTGCAGTGACGGCTACGTGGGGAGAAGGGAGGGGGGGGACGGGGCAGCGCGAGTGCAGGCATGGAGCAGCCCCCCCCACCTCCATGCAGGGTCCGGCCACCCCCCTCTGTCCCCCGTCCCTGGGGGAGAAGCGGTTTGGCAACGGTGACCGGGGCAGGGAGAATCGGTGCAGAGCGAAGCGAGTGGTGCGGCCCCCTTCTCCCGGGGGTGCCATGCAGGGGCAGGGGAGGGGGCAGGCCAAGCCCCGGGGGGGGGAGCGGGCACCTTCCCCTTCTTCCTCGGGTCTGTGCGGGATGGGGGACACTGCTAAAACTGTCATTTCCCCCCCCCATTACCTGGCCCACAGGTGTTTTCGGGGGGGGGGGGGGCAGGCACCCTCTGTTTATGGCAGCTGCCCTGCGGGGAATGAGACAGCCTGCGATGTGGAGGCCAGGCGGGGAAACTGAGGCAGGGAGAAGGCATGTGACTGTCCCCGGGAGCTGGGGGGGTGGGGGTGGGTGTCTTGGGGCATCCTGGCCGCCAGCACCCCCCCCCCGCCCCATGCTTATGGCTGAAGAGGTGCCCGGGGGCCGGGCGCGAGGAAGCTGCCGGTGCAGAGGAAGATCCCCGAGAGAGGGAGATTGTCTGCGCACCCCCAGCGTGGGGCTGGGGCGAAGCGGGGAGCGCCCGGGGAGGAAGGGGGAGGAGGGGGGGGGCCGGTTCCCAGCCGTGCCCCCCACCACCCCCCCCTCCCCTCCCCACCCCTAATAGCTGTCCTTGGCCCAGGGCCGGCTGCGCTGCCAGTTCCTGTCGTGGTTGCGCTCGGTTTGGCGATCCGGCGTGCCGGGCCCCTGCAGCCCGCTGTTGTGATGCCGGTGGGGCTGGTAGAGGTCGGGGTAGGGATCCGCATATTCCTCTTCCTCCAGGTGCCGGGAGCTGCGCTGGGATGCGGCCCCCCAGGGCTGGGGCGAGGTCTCCCCCGCCTCGTCCGATGGCATCAGGCTGTCGTGCTCCAGCGGCGAGTGCTCCCCCCGCTCCCCCAGCAGCTGCTGGCTCTGCGGGTAGGGACGGGGCTGCGGGGATGGCACGGGGGGCTGCCACCCCCCTTCCCCCCCGCCCCCAACCCCCGGTCCGTCACCCCCTGTGCCGGCTGCATGCGGGGAGGGGGACTCCGGGAGGTACCTGCAGGCCCGGGAGGCCGGTGGGCGAGGGCACGGCGTGGGGGGCGTGCGGCGGGTGGTGGGTGGCACGCCAGTACACCTCCAGGTACTCGGCCAGGTGCTCGCAGGCGTCCTCCAGCTGGTTCTCATCCAGGATCACGTCAAAGAGCTCCTGGGGGCAGGCGAGAGGGGTCGGAGGGGGCTCAGGAACACCCCCGGTATCCCCGGGGCAGAGGGGACCCCCCCCAGCTCACCGGGGGACACTGCACCAACTTGTCGGCCGCCATCATCTGCACGTTGAGGTGCTTCACCTGGGACTTGCCCCGGGACTTGATGAGCCGCTGCAGGACCTGGGGAGGGGAGAGGAGGGTGACGGCGCGGCGGGGGGCAGCCGTCCCCCCCCCAGAATCACGGTCACCCCTCACCTTGGGCGAGGACACCTTGACGTAGACGATGATGGGCGCCAGAGAGGTCTTGGCCAGCTGGGCTGGGTGGTTGATGGTGTCGGCGTCCAGCACCACCAGCTGCAGGGACTTGGCCAGCTCGAAGATGCGCTCGATCTCGCTCTGCACCTCGGCTGGGGGAGACACGGGGGGGATGTTTCAGGCCAGGCTGTCCCTGGGGTGAGAGGGTTGTCCTTGCACCCCGAGGTGAGCCCGGCCCCTCACCGATGCTGGAGCGGGTGGTGGAGCGCTCCAGGATGGCCTGCTTGCCCAGGTTGTTGAGGATGGAGCGCTTGGCCAGGGAGAGGTCAGCCGTGATGTGGGTGATGGAGATCCTGGGGGGCGGAGGGACGGCGGTGGGGACCTGGGTACTCCCCCCGCCCCAGCCCCGGGCCATGAGGAGGGGGGTTGGGGGGGGAAGGGGATGGGCGGGGGGGGAGTGTCTCACCTGCCATCGAATCTGTGCTTGAGGAAGTCGAAGAGGGCTTTCTGCATCATGTCGGTGACCTGCCAGCGGGGCCACCAGCCCGGTGAGCCCGTGGTGAGTCGGTGGCAGATGGCACCAGCAGGAAGGTGGCAGCCACTCGGCGCCCTGCCAGCAGCCCGTGGCCCCACCATCTGCCCGCCACCGGCATGGGACAGGCAGGGAGGGGACGAGGGGTGCGGGCCACCACCCTGGGGGTGCAGTGAGCCCCCCCCCTCCCTTGCCCCACAGCCCCCCCCCCCCCGTACCTCATATCCTTTCAGCGAGGGCCCCACCAGCACCACGGGCCGCATGGAGGGGACCACGTCGTAGGGCGGGATGTGCTGTGTCTGTGGGGGGGGGGGACACGGGGATGTGTCAGTGCCCTGCGCTCCCACCCCCGGGGAGAAAGGGGTCCATGAGCCTATTCCAGAGAGCCCCGGCATCCCGGAGGCCCCCCCAGGCCCATAAGCAAGGGCAGAGAGGGTGTCTCTGCCCCTCCCCACGCGCTCCACCCTGCCTCCAGCCCCCTCCCCATCTCCCCCTGCCCGGGGCACAGCCCTGCCCCAGGGACTCACCTGCTTCTGCTTCTGCTTGGCTTGGGGAGAGAAGAGACAGAGGTTGGTGACAGTGAGTGGGGACTTCTCCCCTGGCACCCCTCCAGCCCCCTCGGGGTCAGGACCTGCCCTTACCTAAGGAGGGGGGAGGCGATCGCCGGTTCCCACTGTCGCCGAGGCCCGAGGCGTTTCCAGCTCTCCTGGGGGAGGAGGGAGGTGAGTGAGAAGTGGGGGGCTTGGGGGGGAGGCTGGGGGCGGGGGGGAACCGGTCCCTACCTGGCTTTTTGCTCCTGCTTGAGCCTCATGGCTTCCAGGCGCTGGGGGCTGGGGATGAAGGCGATGTCCCCCCCCTCCTTCACTAGGCGCCCAATCCACCAGTCATTGCTGTATTTCTGGGTGAGGGCAGGGCAGGGGTGAGGCTGGAGGGGGGGGGGGAGGGGGTGTGTGTGTCCCTGACCCCCCCTTCCCCCCCCCCCCAGCACCCCGACTCACCTCCTTGATGTGCAGGAAATCTTTGGCTTCGAAGTTGATGGCGGCTCCCTGCACCGGGCACTCCTCGTCCAGCGCCCCGCAGTAGCTGACATTGGTGCGCACGGCGAAGGCGACCGGCTTGTGCTGGGGATGGCGGTGGCGGGTGGGTGTCAGCACCCCCGGCCCCCCCCCCAGTTCCCCCTGGGGGGGTTTTGTTGGGGGGGGGGTGTGTCCCCTGTCCCCGTACCTTGGCCCTCTCGAGCTGCTGCTGGGCCTGGCTCTCCACCTCGCGCCGGGCGCCCTCGCGATCCTCCTCCAGGGACACGTCGGAGTCCAGGGACGGGCGGCTGGTGTAGGAGTCTGCCGAGCCCTGGGGGGACGGGGCTGAGTGCCGGGGGGCTGCGGGGACCCCGCGAAGAGGGGCCTGGCCCTCCGACGGTGCCAGCGTGGGGAGGGGACCCCCGCTGACCCCCAGCCCCTCCCAGCATTTGGGGCTCCACGGTGGCTGCCCCGGGGTGCAGCTCCTGTGTCCTGGGGGGAGACCCCCGGGAAGGGCTAAGCTGGCGGCAGGGGGTCCCCGTCCCCCCCACGGGTGTGGGCCTGCCACAGCTGCCCCGCACCACCACCCCCACCCCCACCCTGGGGTGCCCAGCGGATGCTCGGCGCAGCCCCCCTCCGTCTCCCCCCACCCCGCTGGTAATTACCCATCGCCTGCTGCGCCCGGAACAGGCGCAGAAGCCGCGGTGAAATATTTATAGGTCCCTGGATGCGTTTGAGCCCCCCCCACCCCCCGCCAGCCCCTCTCCGCGCGGCCCCTGGGCCTTGCCGATCTGAGCTCAGCGCCGCTGTCCAGGCTCCGGTCCCCCCCCGCACCCGGGACCCCCACCCTCCGCATCCCACCTCGCTCACACAGGGGTGTGGGGGGGGACACGGACGGACGGACCCCCCCCCATCCCCAACGCAGTCAATATGGTTTCCTAGTATGGCCCCCCCCAACATGGCCTCCCCGGCACGGCCCCCCCCGCGAGCATCTTCCTCCCCACCCCAGCACGGCCCCCCAGTACAGCGTCTCCAGCGTTTCCCCCCCCCCCCCCCCGCCCCAGCACGACCCCCCCATGCAGCCACCGGCCCGGAGCATCCGTCCCCGCGGGGTCTCCGGCCATGGGAGTCGCCCCCTCCCCCCGCTCCCGTCCGGTCCCGGGACCCGGCGGCACCTGCCCGGAGGGGACGAGACCAGCGGCGGCGCTGAGGAACAAAGGGCCGGGGGGCGGCAGACCCCCCCCCGCACCGGCCACGAACCCCTGCACCGGACACAGCCAACCCCCCCCCTCACCCCCCGGCACAGCCCCCGAGGCGTAATCACCGCCCCGCGGGGCGCAGCCCCCACCCCCACCCCCGACCGCTGTCCCCCGGGCACGGCCCCCCCCCCGGCCCCCCCGGTACCGGGGCCGGTACCTCGTTAAGCAGGAATGTAGCGCTGGAGTCAGAAAACGACATAGACGGGGCGAGCCGAGCCGAGCCGCCCGCGCCCCCCCCGCCCGGCTCCGGCACCGGCTCCGGTTCCGGCTGCGGCTCGGGCTCCGGCTGGCCCTGCCCGCTCCGCCGCGCCGCCGCCGCCCCTCCCCGCCCCTCCCCGCCCCCGCCTCCCGCCGCCCCCCCGGGGCGCACGGAGCCGCCCCCGCCAGCTCAGCCCGGGGCGAGGGGGTGGTGGTGTTGAGGGTCGCCGTTCTCCCTTTCCGGGGATGGCGGGCGGCTCCGGCCCCTCTCCGGTGGGCACCCCCTGGAGCTGCACTGCCAGCCGGGGGTGCCGAGCGGCCCCCGTGCAGTGCACCGGGACGGGGGCTCAGGGCAGCTCCCAGGGGAGGGGGGGGGGAGTTTGCAAAGGGGGGCAGCTCCGGTTGGGGAGGTGGGGGGTTCCGGGGCGGCGGCGGAGGGGCCGTGTCGCCCCCCGCTGCCCGCGGCAGGGGGTCCCGGGACGGCGGCGAGGGGTCCCCGCGGGTACCTCCATGCTCCGGTGCGGCGGCCCCCGTCCTGCCCCGAGCCGGTAGCAGCCCCGTCTGCAGGGCGAGCCCTGCGGCGGGGCCGGAGCCGCTCCCGCCCCCCCGCCGCGCCCCCCCCGCCCCCGAGGAGGGGGGCAGTGGCGAGCCCCGGGGGACCGGCCCGGCCCGCCCCATTACCGCGCAGCGGGACGAACACCGGCGGGACCGGACCGGGACGGCTCGGCCCGGACCGGGGGGCCCCGGGGCAGTGCTCGGCGGGGCCGGGACCCCGGGCAGCTGCGGGACCGGCCCCGGGCACCGAGCACCGGGCACCGGCCCCGGTACCGGCTGCGCGGCGCGGCCGGGCCGGGCCCTCTCCGAGGTGCTGAAGGGGCCGCACCGGCTGCGGGGCCGGGGCGGGGGGTCCCCGGGGGTACCAGGGACTACCGGGGGGGGGCAGGTGCTGCCCTGGGAGAGAAACGGGATGCTCGGGCCGCTCTGCGCCCCCCGGGGCCACCCCTACCGGAACCCCCCGCCCTCCCCGAGGCCGCCCCGGTACCCGCTCCCCCGCCGGCGGCCAGGGCGGGGGGCACCGCTCGGGCCGGGGTGAATCGGAGCAGGCGGGTGGGGGGCGGCGGGGGGGTCCGTGCCCCCCGCCTCGGGCAGCGCGGAGAGGCGCCCCGGTGCCGGCTGATGGATCGGTATACCAAGCCCCCCCCGCCCCGTTCCCCCGCCCGTGCCTCAGTTTCCCCGGGGCCCCCCCGCCGCCCCTCCGCCGCCTCCCTCGCGCCGCAGTGCCGGTGCCCGGCGGCCGGCCCGGCCCTGACGCAGCGCTCGCTATTTTTAGCCACGGGGAGCGGCTGTTGCGATGCCACCGGCGCCCGGTGCCTGCGCCCAGCCCCGGTCCCGGGGGAGCGGCGGGGCGGGGGCGGCCACCCCGTTCCCCCGGGTGCAGGGGTTGGGGCGGGGGAGCTCGGCCGCTCCTCCCCGGTCCGTGCTTTAATGCGGAGCCGCAGCGCCGCTGCCCCCGGGAGCGAGCCGCGGCGGCGGGGGGCCGGGGCTGGCGGGGCTGCCCCGCCCCGGTGCCGGTCCCGGTCCCGGTGCCGGCCCGCTCACCTGCCTGCGGAGGATGCTGGAGGTGGTGTCGGACGAGGTGCTGCCGTCCGAGCGCTTGAAGCGGCTCTTGCGCTTCGGGAGCCTCCGGGGGCTCTGCGGGGGGGAGCGGCGGGGGCGGCCGGTGAGCACCGGGCGGCACCGGGCGGCGCGGCCCCGCCGCTGCGCTGCCACCGGCGGTCCCCCGCGCTGCCGGCAGAACCGAACCGGGCCGCACCGGGCCCACGGCGGCCAGGAGGGCTCCGGTCCGCTCACCTGGAAGGACCCGGGAGCAGCGGGCTGCGCCGGGGAGGACATGCCCGGCGGCACCAACCGGAGCCCCCCGGGATCCCGGCGGGGCCGCCCCGCACCGGACCGCGGCGCTCCGCCGGGAAGGGCCGCGCCGCCGCCGCCGCCACCGCCGCGCTCCGCATCACACGGGGCCGCCGGGGCGTCCCGGCCGTCCCCGCCCCCGCCTGCCCGCCCCCGCGCCCATCCCCGTAGCGTCCGGCCCGCGCCCCCGTAGCTGGGCAGCCACCGGGGGGCACCGGCGACAGACCCTCCTCGCGACCCGCCGTGCTGCCGGCACCGTCCGGGCGGCACCGGGAAAGAGGAACCCCGGGGCCGCTGCCGTGCCTCTCCGCCCGGGGGTTTTCTGCCCCCATATACTCCCGCGTGGGGCAGGCCAGGCCGCAGGGGGGCCGGAGCGCCCCCGCACCCTCGCCCCACGCCCCAGGTCCCCGCCGTGCCCGCGGGGGGCGGCCGGATCCGGCTCGGTGCCGCGCTGCTGCGGCATCACTGCACCGCCCGAGCGGAGCGAGGGGCGGCGGCTGCGGCGGCCCCGGGGAGAGGGGCGGCCCGGGTCCGGCCCAGGGAGCCCCGGTGGCGGCAGGATCCTCCCAGGGATGCCCAGCACGGGCAGGATCCGTCCTAGGGATGCCCAGCATGGGCAGGATCCATCCCAGGGATCCCCGGCGGAGCCAGGGCCAAGCCCAGGGGCCCCAGCATGATCGGGATCCAGCCCGGGGAGGGCTGATGTGGGCAGGATCCAGCCTAGAGAGCTCCTGCACCACCAGGGGCTGTCCTGAGGCACCCCAGCAGGGCCAGGATCCAGTCCAGGCAGTCCCAGTATGGCCTGGATCCAACCCGGGGATCCCCAGCAGGGTCAGGATCTGTCCCAGGGATCCTCAACATGGCCAGGATCTGACCTGAAGTGCCCTAGATTGGGCAGGATCCATCCTGGGAATCCCCAGCAAAGTCAGGATCCATCCCAAGAATCACCAGATCGGGCAGGATCCGTCCCAGGGACCCCAGCATGGGCAGTATCTGACCTGGGGTGTCCCAGCGTGGGCAGGATCCACTCCGGGGGCCCCCAGCAGGATTCAGGATCTGTCCCAGGGATTCCCATCATGGGCAGGATCCACCGCAAGGATCCCTAGTATGGCCTGGATCCATCCCACGGAGCCCCAGCAGGGCCGGGGTCCATCTCGGGGATGCCCAGCACGGGCAGGATCCGACCCCAGCAGGGTCAGGGTCCACCCCAGGGACCCCCCATCGTGCGCAAGATCCGTCCCAGGGATCCCCGTCACGGCCGGGATCTGTTCCGGGGATCCCCGGCATGGGCAGGATCCATCCCAGGGACCCCCATCACGGCCCGGATCCTCCCCCAGCGCCCCCATCCCCGGGCGGCGGGTGCGGATCCGGTCAGGGTGTGCTGGGCCCCCCTCCCCCCGGGGTGTCACCCGCGGTGCCCCCGCCCCGTCCCGTCCCCCACGCCGGGATCCGTTGCCCACCCTCCCCCCCCCTCCCGCGGCGGGACTTCCGCGTGGGGCCGCGGGGACACGGGCCCGGCGGCGGCTGCTAATTAATGATTAATCAGCCCTCCCCGGGGCCCAGCGCTGCGGCGGGGGGGGCCGCGGGGCCCGGCGTCGCCGCTGCGGGGTGGCCCGGGGTGGGGTGGGGGGGGCTCGGCTACGGATGGGGGGTGCCAGGGCCTGACCCACGGACACTCGTGGGGTACGGGCGGAGGTGCGGGGGGGGGGGGGGGGAGGCGTGGACCCCCCTGTGTGTGGGGGGGTGACCTGTGCCCGCCTGGGCAGGGAGTGTATGGGGGGGCGTGCAAAGGGGGGGGGGCGTGTGGGGTGTGGGTGCAAGGGTGGGGGTGAGTGTGTGCGTGTGTGTGAAGGGAGGGGGGGGCGTGTGTGAAAGGGGGTGTGTGTGCGAGGGAGGGTGTGCAAAATGCGTGTGTGTGCACGTGTGTGCGTGCAAACCGGGGTGTGTGTGTGTGCGCAAGAGGCTGCATGTGCGTGCGGGGTGTGTGTGTGTGTGTGTGTGTGTGCGTGCAGGGGGGGCGTGCACGCGGGTGTGTGTGCACACAAAACGGGTGTGTACGTGTGCAAGGGTGTGTGTGTGTGTGTGCGTGTGCGTGGCCGGGGGGCGTAGGTGTGTGTGCAAGGGGGGGGCCGTGCGTGTGTGTGCGTGTGTGTGTGCAACAGGGTGTGCACGCGCGTGTGTGTGCAAGGGGGGGGGTAACGTGGGCGCAAAACGGGTGTGTACGTGTGGAAGGGTGTCTGCGTGCGTGTGCAAGGGGGGGTGTAAGTGTGTAAGGGGGGGTGTAAGTGTGCAAGGGGGGGTGTAAGCGTGCAAGGGGGGGTGTGTGTGCGCGTGTGTGTGCGCGTCCCTGCCAGGGATGTGTCGGGGTGCGCAGGGCGGGCGTGCGAGTGGGGGGCGCTGGGGTGCGTGTGCAAGGGACACACTCAAAGGGGGGGGGGGCGTGTGCGCGGGGGGAGGGGGGGGGCGGCTGCCCCTGTCCCCGTTGTCCCCGCCGTGCGGGTGCAGCGGGGGTGTGTGTGTGTGTGTGTGCGTGTGTCCGTGTGTCCGGGTGTGTGCGCAGCCCCGGGGGTGCCGGTCCGCCCCTGCCCGCGCGCGCGCCCGCCGCCCCCGCCTGCCGCCCGCGCCTCCCCCGCCGCACCGGGCCGCACCGGGCCGTTCCGGGCCGTACCGGGGCCGCCGCCGCCGCCGCTGCGCCTTTAAGGCCGCCGGTCGGGAGCGCCCGGGAGAGGATCCGGGCGGGGGGGGGGGGGGCGGGCACCGGCCGGGGCGGGCCGGGGCCGGGGCCGGGGCCGGGGCTGGGGCTGCGGCCGGGACCGGGACCGGGGCCGCCACCGGGGGCCCGGCCTGAGCGCGGGATGGGGCGGCGGAGGCGCAGCGCGGCCGCCGTGTAGGAGCGGGCGGCGGCGGCGGCGGGGCCGTGCCGGGGCCCCGCGGGCGGCGGCGGCGGCGGAGGTGAGCGGGGCCGGCCGGGCGCGGCGCGGGGGGGGGGGGGCGGGCAGCGGGGTACTGCGCGGGGCCCGGTGCGGCGCGGAGGGGGGGACACGGACCGAGCTGAGCCCCGGGGGGTGCCCGGTAGCGGCGGGAGGGTCCGGGGGGCCGTGCCGGGCTCGGCGGGGCTCGCCGCGGGCCGTGCCCGGAGCAGGCGGGTAGGGAGGCGGCCGCCGCCGGGGCCGGCCCTTCCCGGGCGGCCGATCCCCACCTCCGTTTGCCCGCGGCTGGGACCGGTTGCCACGTCCCGTCTGGTTCCCGGTGCCCCGGGGGCCGGGTTGCCCGGTATGGGCCGTTGGCCGCCGTTCAAGACAAACAGGGCCGGGACGCCCGGGACGGTTCCAGCTTTGCCGCAGGTCGCTGCGCTGGGAAGGACGGGCTTGGGGCGGCCTCGGCAGGGCCAAACACTAGGACACCGGCACCGGGCACCTGCAGGGGCCATGGGGCTGGTGGGGGAATTGGGGCTTAGGCTCTGCGTCCCCCCAGGGTGGGACACCAGGGCCCTTCGCTGCCAGCTGGGAAAAATGCCGCCTCGCACCCCCATGGGCACCAGGGTCCCTCTGGGGGCACGGGGGTGGGGGACCGAGCGCTGACCCCCTCCTGGCGCCCGCAGCATGTCGTGGTTCAGCGGCATCCTGGTGCCCAAGGTGGACGAGCGGAAGACGGCATGGGGGGAGCGCAACGGCAAGAAGGGCACCCGTCCCCGCGCCGCCCTCTGCGGCCCCCGCTACATGAGCTGCCTGCAGGACCCTGAGATGGAGCGGGGCGGGGGGCCCCCCCGGGGGCTGCACTGCACCTGGCAGGAGGACCACTATGGCAAGAAGGGGCCTGCGGGTGACCTGGGGCTCAAATCGGTGGACCTGGGCTTGGAGGACGGCGAAGCCAAGGGGCCGAAGGGGGCCGGGGGGCGACCATCGGCCGGCGAGTGCTGGCGGCGGCTGCTCCAGGTTTTCCGCTCCAAACGCTTCCAGTCGGCCAAACTGGAGCGGCTTTACCAGCGCTACTTCTTCCAGATGAACCAGAGCAGCCTGACGGTGCTGATGGGGGTGCTGGTGCTGGTCTGCGGGGTCATGCTGCTCTTCCACTGCCTGCCTGGTGCCCCGCATGTGCCGGTGGCCGCTGCCTTGGCGAGCGCCACGGCTCTTTTCCTGCTCCTGATGGTGCTGTGCAGCCGCAGCGCCTTCCCCCAGGACTACATGTGGGTGGTGAGCTACGTGGTGCTGGGGCTGCTGGCCGGGGTGCAGGCGCTGGGGACGGTGGCCGTCGCGCCCCGCAGCGCGGCCGAGGGCGTCTGGTGGAGCGTCTTCTTCATCTACATCACCTACACGCTGCTGCCGGTGCGGATGCGGGCGGCCGTGCTGGCCGGCGTCCTCCTCTCCGCCCTGCACCTCGCCATTGCCTGGCACCGCAACGCCACCGACCCCTTCCTCTGGAAGCAGGTAGGGCTGGGGCGGGGGGGGCACACACACGGGGGAGGCTGCGCCGAGGGGGTCCTGCCTGCCTGGGTGTGGGGTGGGGGAGGCCTCGGGTAGGACCCCCCCATCCCTGTCCCCGTCGGTGGCTCCCCGAGTCCCTCTCTGCAAAATCGGGCTTTTCTTGCCCATGGAAAATTCTAGATGCGGGAGGGGCCCCTCGGCTGCCCCGTGGCGGTGGGGGTCCCCTGCCAGGGTGCTGTGGGTGCTGCCTGTGGCATGGCCGGGGGTCGCTCCGCTGCCGCAGCCCCGCACCAGGGGTGAGGGGGCCCCTTGTCCCAGCGGGGCTGTGCACAGACCTGCCATTGTGGGCTGTGCTCGGGGGGGGGGGTACCCACAAAGCCCCTGTTGTGGTGCCGGCGGAAACCCCCACGGGGTTGCCCGGGCTGCCGGGGCACCAGGGCAGGGGGGGTGGCTGCCACCCGGAGGGGCTGGGACCCTGCCGGTGTCCCCTGTCCTGCCTCCCTGCCGGGGTGGTGGGTCCTCCCAGTGGGGTGCTGCAGGCACAGGGGGGCACTGGGGGGTCCCGCTGTGTTCCCAGCCCCCAGCAGGGCCTCGCTGCGTTGCATGCTCTTCCTCGCATGGGGCCACCCATCACCCTCGCCCTGCCTGGCCGGGGCCGGGGCCACGTGCCGTCCCCATGGGACGCAGGGCGAGGAACGTGATGCCGGGGGGGCCAGGGGGCCGAGGCCAGGAGGGCTTGGGGTGGGGAGGTCACGGGAGGGGAAGCCCCCCTGAGCGGTGCCCACCCCATGGGGTGGGAGCGATGGGGCTGTGGCCCGTGGCCGAGGGGTGCAATGGGGCCGGCGGGTGGGTGCCCGGCCCCCGCTCCCAGCCCAAAGGAGCGCTATAAATAGCCCTGGCCCCGGTCCCAGGGGACAGGGACAGGGACGGGGAGGGGGGGAAACCGCAGCGCTCCCGCTGCAGCCATCTCCGCTTCCCGGCCCTCCCCCGGCTTCCTCCGCTTCCCGAGGGCCTGCGGGGCCTGGCTGCGTCCCCGCTTCCCCCCGTATCCCTGGTCCCCATGTCCCCCCTGCCCCAGGTCCCTGCATCCTCATATCCCCCCTGCCCTGGATTCCCAGGTCCCTCCTGCCATGGTTTCCAATGTCCCCAAGTCCCCATGTCCCCCCTGCACTGGGTCCCCAGAAACCCCTCCGGTTCACCCTGCCCTAGTCCAATGTGTCCCCAGGTCCCCTCTGCCACCCCTGCCCTGGGTGCCCTGGTCCCTGCGTGCCCCGGTCCCCGTGTGCCCCAGTTTCCTGCGGCCCCGGTTGCCCTGTGTCCCCCTGCCCTGGGTCTCCAGGTCCCCTGTGTTACTGCAGCCCCCCCTGCCCTGGTTTCCCACGTCCTTAGGTGCCCCACACCCCCCTCACCCTGGTCCCCTCTATCCCCATGCCCCTGCATCCACCCTGTCCTGGGTCCCTGCACCCCCACGTCCCCCTTGCCCTGGGTGCCCAGGTCCCCACATGTCCATGCCCCATGTTCCCCCCCTGCTCCTCCTGACAGCACCCCCCCATACCAGAGCCAGGGTTTTGGGGTGCAGAGGAGGGTGGCAGAGCCAGCCAGGTCTCACCATGGGGCCAGGGGTCCCCGGGTGGCCGCACTGAGCCCCCCTCCCCCATCAGCTCAGCGCCAACGCCCTCATATTCCTCTGCACCAACGTGGTGGGGGTCTGCACCCACTACCCGGCTGAGGTGTCCCAGCGCCAGGCCTTCCAGGAGACCCGCGGCTACATCCAGGCGCGTCTGCACCTCCAGCGCGAGAACCGCCAGCAGGTGAGTTGGGGGTCTTGGGATCTCCCGTGCTGGGCTGGGGGGTCTGGGGGGGGTCCCGGTCCTCTGCTAACGGGGCGGTGCTGGGGTTAGGAGCGCCTGCTGCTCTCGGTGCTGCCCCAGCACGTGGCCATGGAGATGAAGGAGGACATCAACACCAAGAAGGAGGACATGATGTTCCACAAGATCTACATCCAGAAGCACGACAATGTCAGGTACGGAGGGGCTGGGGGGAGGTGAGGTTTGGGGGAGCTGTCACCAGCCGAGGGGATCCGGGGTGGTGTGTGGTCCCTCCCCAGCCCATGCTCTTCCTCCTGGCAGCATCCTCTTCGCGGACATTGAGGGCTTCACCAGCCTGGCCTCACAGTGCACAGCCCAGGAGCTGGTGATGACGCTCAACGAGCTCTTCGCTCGCTTTGACAAGCTGGCGGCGGTGAGCGGTGGGGCAAAGGGAGGAGTTGGGGGCGGGGGGGGCTGCTCTTGGAGCCCCCCTGACTTGCCCGTCCTCCCCCAGGAGAACCACTGCCTGCGCATCAAGATCCTGGGGGACTGCTACTACTGCGTGTCGGGGCTGCCAGAGGCGCGCGGGGACCACGCTCACTGCTGCGTGGAGATGGGGGTCGACATGATCGAGGCCATCTCGTGAGTGGGGCAGGACAGGGGGGTCGCACCCGTCCCTGCTGCTGGCACAGCCCCGGTGCCACTGCAACCCCGGGGGGGGCTGTGCCTGACCCCGGTGCCAGCATGTCCCCGGTGCCGCTGCAACTTGGGGGGCTGTGCCGGTCCCTGGTGCTGGCACATCCCCGGTGCCACTGAAGCCCTGGGGGGCCGTGCCCAGCCCCGGTGCCCCTCTGTCCTCGCTGGCTTTGGGGACCCTCAGGGGTCCTCCATCCTCACTGGCATCAGACATCCCCCCCAGATCCCTCCCTTTGCAGACCCTTGGAGACCCCCCCCCCCATCCTTGGGGAACCCTTGGGAATCCACCCCATCCCACCCCAGTGCCGGCATGTCCCTGGTGCCACCGCACCTTGGGGGGCTGTGCCGGTCCCTGGTGCTGGCACATCCCCGGTGCTCAGCGGCCCGGGGACGCAGGGCCTTGGGGTGGGGGACGCGGTGCCTCGGGGTGACGCGGTGCCGGTGCCGTCCGCAGGCTGGTGCGCGAGGTGACGGGGGTGAACGTGAACATGCGCGTGGGCATCCACAGCGGGCGGGTGCACTGCGGCGTCCTGGGGCTGCGCAAGTGGCAGTTCGACGTCTGGTCCAACGACGTCACCCTCGCCAACCACATGGAAGCGGGCGGCAAAGCCGGGTGAGCTGGGATGAGGGGGGGGGGCTGGGCTGGGGTTTGGGGGGGGGGGGGGGAGGGGCACAGGGCAGGGGTTGCTCAGCGCCTTCATCCCCCCCCATCCCCAGGCGCATCCACATCACCTGGGCGACGCTGCAGTACCTGAACGGTGACTACGAGGTGGAGCCGGGCCATGGGGGCGAGCGCAATGCCTACCTCAAGGAGCACAACATCGAGACCTTCCTTATCGTCGGCTGCAGCCAGAAGCGCGTGAGTTGGGGGGGGGCGGGGGGGGGAACACGTCAGGGGGACACAGAGGGAGGAGGGGGGCACCCCGGGGCCACCCCTCTCAGGGCCACGTCGCCCCGCAGAAGGAGGAGAAAGCCATCCTGGCCAAGCTGCAGCGGGCTCGCGCCAACTCGACGGAGGGGCTGGTGCCGCGCTGGGTGCCTGAGCGCTCCTTCTCCCGCACCAAGGACTCCAAGGCCTTCCGGCAGATGGTGAGCGGCTTCGCGGGGGGGTGGGTGTGGGTGTGTGTGTGTGTTCAGCACAGGGGCCCCCACCGCGGCGGTATCGGCCGCTCACCACCTTTCCGCGGCTGCCATGGGCTTCCCCTGCCCTGCCCGCAGCTCTCGCGTGCTTCCTCCCGCCTGCTCCAGCCCATGGCCTCGGGGAGCCCCCGGGCCTCTCCCCATCCTCACCGGCCCATGGGGACCCCCAGCCGTCTCCCCCCCCCGATCCTCACCAGCCCTTGGGGATCTCCCCCGTCATCACGAGCCCAAGGGGAGCCCCAGGCGTACACCCTGTCCTCACCAGTTCTTGGGGATCCCCCCTGTCCTCACTGGCCTTGGGGACCCTCAGGGCTCCCCCAGCCTCACTGGTGTCAGACATCCCCCCCCCCACCCCAGGCCCCTCCCTCCTCCCTTTGCAGACCTTTGGGGACACCCCCCATCCTCGCCAGGCTTGGGGAACCCTCAGGAATCCACCCCATCCTGGTTACACCTGGGACTCTGTCCCCCATCTTTGGTGGCCTTGGTGACCCTTGGGTGCCCCATGTCCTCATCATCTGTGCGGGTGCCCCCCATCCACGCCAGTGTCCCTGACACCCCCACCTCCCTTGTGTCTCCTCAGGGCATCGACGACTCCAGTAAGGACAAGTAAGTGTCCCTATGCTGGGGTGCCCGGGGTGTCACAGCCAGTCCCTCCCTGGGGCAGAGCCGGTGGCCTGGAGGGGTCCTGACCCACCCGTGTCCCCAGCCGTGGTGCCCAGGAGGCCCTCAACCCCGAGGATGAGGTGGATGAGTTCCTGAGCCGGGCCATCGACGCCCGCAGCATCGACCAGCTCCGCAAGGACCACGTCAAGAAGTTCTTGCTCACCTTCCAGACGCCCGAGCTGGAGAAGAAGGTGGGGGTCCCTCTCTCCCAGCCCTGCGGTCCCCTCTGTCCCCTGAAGTCTCCTCTGTCCCGGCCCCATCAGCACCTTGGTTCCCCTCATCTCACCTCCATTCCCTGGGGGTCCTCCTTGTCCCCCTTCATCCCATCCTTTCCATCCCTTGCGTCCTCTCTGTCCTGGCCTCGTGGTCTCCTCCATTCCAGCCCCTGCGGTCACCTCCACCTTCTCCGTGGGTAATCTCTGAACCCTCTAATCTGTGGCGTCCCCTCCATCCTGCTGGCTCCGTGGTCCCCTCTGCCCTGGCCCCTCCATCCTCCCCGTCCCCCCTGTCCCCCCCCGGCCCAGCCCAGCTCACCCCTCTCCTCCCCACAGTACTCCAAGAAGGTGGACGACCGCTTCGCTGGCTACGTGGCCTGCACCCTCCTCGTCTTCTGCTTCATCTGCTGCCTCCAGATCGTGGTGTTCCCCCAGTGAGTGCCACAGCCCCCCCCAGACCCTGGTCCCCGGCCCCCTGCTCCCCCCAGGTGCTCATGGCCACCTCTCTCCCCAGCTCCCCACTGATGCTCGGTGTCTATGTTGGCATCTTCATCCTCCTTGCCGCCATCCTCTTTGTCTGCGCCGTCTACTCCTGTGTCACCGTGAGTACAGGGGTGATGGGTGTGGGGGGACGCGGAGGGGCTCGGCCATGCATGACGGGGTCCCTCTCCATCCGCAGCTCTTCCCCGCTGCCCTGCAGCGGCTCTCCCGGAAGATTGTCCAGTCCCGCGCCCACAGCACCGTCATCGGGGTCTTCACCATCCTCCTCGTCTTTATCGCCGCCTTCGTCAACATGGTAGGGGCGTGGGGTCGGGGGCTGCGGGGGGCTGTGGGGCACTGGCTCACCCCTCTCTCCCCTCCCAGTTCCCCTGCAGCCGGGTGTCCCTGCGGGACTGCGCCGCCCGCGAGCTCAACGTCACCCCTGAGGCTGTGGGACCCTGCCAGCTCCGGGCACTCAACTTCTCCCTGGGGACCCCCGCGGGCCCCTGCCACCGTGACGGGCTGGCCTGTGACTTCCCCGAGGTGAGTGGCCATGGGGCACTCATGGGTGCAGGTCTCCCACGGGTGCAGGGCACTGGGATGAGATCCTACCTGGGTGCCAGCGTGGGTCCCTGCCGGTGCAAGGTCCTCCTTGGGTGCTGGTGCGTGGTCCCTGAGGATGCAAGATGCTGGCAGAGGGTCCCCATGGGTGCCATGTCCCCCGGGGTTCTGGAAAGGAGTCCCCACGGATGCAGGGTGCCAGCGTAGGTCCCTGTGGGTGCAAAGTCCTGCATGGGCACTGGCACAGGGTCCCCGAGGGTGCAGGGTGCTGGCACAGGGTCCCTGCAGGCACAGTATCCCCGAGGATGCTGGCGTGGGGTCCCTGACAGTACAGGGTGCCAGCGTGGGGTCCCTGCAGGCACAGCATCCCCCACGCTGCTGGCATGGCGTCCTCAAGGATGCAGCGTCCTGGCGCAGGGTCCCTGCAGGTCCCATGTCCCCAAAGGTGCTGGCACAGGGTCCCCAAGGGTACAGGGTGCTGCAGGTGCAGCATCCTTAAGATTACAGGATGCTGGCACGGGGTCCCGGCAGATACAGGGTGCTGGCATAGGTCCCTACGGGTGCAGAGTCCTCCATGGGAGCTGGCGCAGAGCCCCTGAGGGTGCTGGCAGGGGGTCCCCGTGGGTGCAAGGTGTCCCCATGGGTGTGGGGTGCTGGCAGGGGTTCCTCACGGGTGCGTCCCCGCCGTGTCTCTCCCGCAGTACTTCAGCTACAGCGTGGTGCTGAGCCTGCTGGCCTGCTCCGTCTTCCTGCACATCAGCAGCATCGGCAAGCTGCTGCTCATGGTGGCCATCGAGGCCACCTACCTGGTGCTGGTGGAGGGGCCCCAGGCCGCCCTCTTCGACAACGCCGACCTGCTGGTGGTAGCTAATGCTCTGTGAGTGCCCGGTGTTCCCCCCTCGGGGGTCCCCACCCTGGGAGCCACATCCCCACCCCACTAACCCCCGGCTCCTCTCCCCCCAGGCCCTCCTTCAACATGACCCAGGGCGAATGGTGAGCGGGGAACTGGGACCAGCAGGGAACTGGGACCAGCGGGATGAGGGTGGGCAGCAGCAGGAGAGTCCCTTGTTGGGGGTCTGTGCTGCGAGGGTGGGTGCAGCTTTGGGGGCCGGGTGCAGCTTTGGGGTCCCTGGGTCGGGTTCGTCTTTGGGGTTGGGTGCGTCTTACAGGGTGGGTGCACCCTTGGGATCCCTTGGGTGGGTGCATCTTAGGGTATCCCTCAGGTGGGTGCGTCTTTGGGGTCTGGGTGCAGGTTTGGGGTCCCTGGGGTGGGTGCATCTTCTGGGGTTGGGCGCAGGTTTGGGGTCCCTGGGGTGGGTGCATCTTCTGGGGTTGGGCGCAGGTTTGGGGTCCCTGGAGTAGGTGCGTCTTTGGCGATCCCTCAGGTGGGGGCATCTTAGGGGTCTGGGTGCAGGTTTGGGGTCCCTGGGGTGGGCGCATCTTCTGGGGATTGGGTCCATCTTTGGGAATCACTGGGGTGGGTGCCGTCTTGGGGTCCCTGGGGTGGGCACGGACTCGTCCGACACACCAGCTCAAGCGGGTGGGGGCTGCCCACAGCCCGGCAGAGGGGAAGGTGGCCCTGCGGTACGTCACCCCCGTCATCCTGGCCGTCTTCGCGCTGGCGCTGTACCTGCACGCGCAGCAGGTCGAGTCCACCGCCCGCCTCGACTTCCTCTGGAAGCTGCAGGTAGGACCCGGGGACGAGGGGCCGGGACCGTCCCCTTCCCCGCACCCTGGGGGAGCCGTGGGGCCCCGGTGCGGCTCCTGCATGGCGCTGTGCGACGCAGGCGACGGGCGAGAAGGAGGAGATGGAGGAGCTGCAGGCCTACAACCGGCGGCTGCTGCACAACATCCTGCCCAAGGACGTGGCGGCACATTTCCTGGCACGGGAGCGGCGCAACGACGAGCTCTACTACCAGTCCTGTGAGTGCGTGGCCGTCATGTTCGCCTCCATCAGCAACTTCTCCGAGTTCTACGTCGAGCTCGAGGCCAACAACGAGGGCGTCGAGTGCCTGCGGCTGCTCAACGAGATCATCGCCGACTTCGACGAGGTGCCGGGGGGCGGAGTGGGGGTGCGATGGGGTGGATCGTGGGGATGGGGTGCTGGAGAGGCTAAGCAGCAGCGTTCATGGAGCCATGAGATAGGGTGCAGGAAATGGGGCACATGGGGTGCTGGAGGGGCCACGGAGCTCTGTGCATGGGGGACCAGAGGGTGAGATGCATGGGGGTGGGGTGCATGGGGTGATGGAGAGGCCGTGGAGCAGCGTGTGTGGGGTGCAGGCGACGGGGTGCAGGGGATGGGGTGCACGGGGTGCTGGAGAGGCCGTGGAGCAGCGTTGATGGAGCCATGGCATGGGGTGCAGGAGATGGGGTGCACGGGGCCCCAGAGAGGCTGTGGGACAGCATGTATGAGGTGCACAGGGATGGCGTGCAGGAATACGGGGTGCCCAGGGTGCCGGAGAGGCCGTTGAGCACCGTGTGGGGGGATGGGGTACATGGGGTGCACGGGGTGCTGGAGCAGCGCTCATGGAGCCCCATGGGGTGGGGTGCAGGGGTTGGGGTGCACAGGGCCCCAGCGAGGCTGGGGAGCACCGTCCGTGGGGCGTACAGGGATGGGGTGCAAGAAGACGGGGTGCACGGGGCGCCGGAGAGGAGGCGGAGCCGTGTTCACGGAGCCGTGGGATGGGGTGCACGGGGCCCCAGAGAGGCTGCGGAGCCCCGTCCATGGGATGGAAGAAGACGGGGTGCAGAGGGTGCTGGAGAGGCCGTGGAGCAGCGTGCGAGGGGCTTGGGGGAGAGACCACGGGAGGGGGTGCGAGGAAGATGGGGCGTACCGTAGAGGTGGGGGTGACACCACCCTCGCTGTTCCCCCCCGCCCCAGATCATCAGCGAGCAGAAGTACCGCCAGCTGGAAAAGATCAAGACCATCGGCAGCACCTACATGGCGGCCTCGGGGCTGAACGCCTCCACCTACGACCGGGAGGGCCGGAGCCACATCGCAGCGCTGGCCGACTACGCCATGCACCTGATGGAGCAGATGAAGTACATCAACGAGCACTCCTTCAACAACTTCCAGATGAAGATCGGTGAGCGCCCCGTCTGCGGACATCCCCCCCCCTCCCACCCCCCCCGGCCTTCCCCGTCCATCCCGTCCCCCCCTCAACGCGCCTGCCCTCCGCACGCGCGGCCCCCGCACCCCCCCCGCTGCGCCCCCAGAGCCGCACACGGGCCCTCGCGCGCCCCCTTTGCCCTCGCACGCCCCTCGGCGCACGCAAACCCTCACACACCCCTTCCCCTTCCCTCCCCACTTTGTGCCCCCCTCGGCCCTCGCACGCCCCTTTACACGCTCCGTTGCCGTCGCACACCCGGCCTTCGCACACCCCTGTAGTCCTTGCACACACAGGCCCTCACACCCCCCCCGCTTTGCACACCCCTTTGCCATTGCACGCCCCCGCGTACGTCCAAAGCCTCTGCGCGCCCCTTCCCCTTTGCCCACACCCCCCTTGCACGCCCCAACCCTTGCACACGTAGGCCCCCACGCTCCCCTTTGCACACCTAAACCCTTTGCACACCCCTCTGCACCCCCAAATCTGTCGCCCACCTCCTCCCCTTTGCACCCCCCTTAGCCCCTGCCCACCCCTTTGCCCTTCGCACACTCCTTTGCACACGCAGACCCTCTGCACAGCCTTCCTTTTTGCACGCGCGGCCTCCGCACGCCCCTTTGCACGCACAAGCCCTTGTGCACCCCCTCTGCTCGACCCGTGCCCGCTTTGTGCCCCCCTCGGCCCTCGCACGCCCCTTTACGCGCTCCGTTGCCGTCGCACACCCGGCCTTTGCACACCCCTGTAGTCCTTGCACACACAGGCCCTCACACCCCCCCCGCTTTGCACACCCCTTTGCCATTGCACGCCCCCGCGTACGTCCAAAGCCTCTGCGCGCCCCTTCCCCTTTGCCCACACCCCCCTTGCACACGTAGGCCCCCCCCCACCCCTTTGCACACCCAAACCCTTTGCGCACCCCTTCGCTTTTACACCCAGGGCCCTCACACGCTCCGTTGCGCAGGCCGGTGTTGCACGTCCCTTTTAGTCCTTGCACCCGCAGGCCCTCGCTCCCCTTCGCACGCTCCTTCTGCGCCTCCAAACCCTTTGCCCACCCCCCTCTTTGCTTCCCCCCACCCACCTCGCCCCTCGCACGCCCCTCTGCGCGCCCCTCGGCCCTCGCACACGCATTTGCACGTGCAAATACTTTGCACGCCCCTTCCTCTTTGCACGCCCCTTCGCCGTCGCGCACTCCGACGCATGCATGAACCCTTGCACGCCCCCTCCCCTTGCCCCCCCCCCCCCCCGTTACCCCTTGCACACCCCTTTGCCCACTCCTTTGCCATTGCCCGCCTCCCCCCCTTTGCACACCCCTTGGATGCCCATTTGCACGCTCCTTTGCCCTTGCACGCTCACTTGCACGTACAAACCCTTTGTGCACCTCCTCCCCTTTGCCCCTTTACACCCACAAACCCCTGCCCACCCACCCCCCCTTTTTCCCCTCTCCCCCCCCCCGCCCCATGCCCTCGCCCCCACAGCAGAGGGGGGCTGTGACACTCTGTGTGTGTGTGTGTGTCCCCCGCCCCCTCCCTCCCTCCAGGCTTGAACATGGGCCCGGTGGTGGCGGGGGTGATTGGGGCGCGCAAGCCCCAGTACGATATTTGGGGCAACACCGTCAACGTCTCCAGCCGCATGGACAGCACCGGCGTCCCCGACCGCATCCAGGTCAGACGGGGACAGGGAGAGGGGGACAGGGGGCCCCCCGGGGCCCCCCCCAGACCCCCCCCCCTTCCCCCCTCACCCCTCTGTCCCCCTCCATCAGGTGACAACGGACCTGTACCAGGTGCTGGCGGCCAAGGGCTATGTGCTGGAGTGTCGGGGGCTGGTCAAGGTCAAGGGCAAGGGGGAGATGACCACCTACTTCCTCAACGCCGGCCCCGGAGGGAGTTAGGGGGGGCCCCCCCCGTACTGTTTGGGGCGGCCCCCCCGCCCCCCCCCCCCCGCCCTGGGGTAGTGTCCCCCAGGCTGCACCGGGGTCAGGCAAAAAAGGAAAAACCTCCAAAATCTACATATTTTAAAAAAAAAAAAAGAAAGGAAAAGAGGAAAAAGGGAGAAATGGACACAAGGGAGGTGGCTGGGGGGGGGGTGGTGTGTGTGTGTGTGCCCCCCCCGTGCCCCCCGCCCCCAGGCGCTGTGTTGGGGGGGGGGTTTTGCAGAGGAGGGGGGTTTGCAGAGGGGGGGTCGGCGTGCAGCTTCCCCCTTTGCTGAAATCCCCCATGTGCCAAAGAGGGGAGATGGGGCCGGGGCGGGGGGTGGGGGGTGGTTTGGGGGTCTCCCCAGCCCCCTCCATGTGCCAAATTGAAGTGCCGCCTGCCTGGGGGGGGGGGGAAGGGGGGGGTGCAGGCAAAGCACCTCCGTGGCCCCTCCCAGACCACCCCGGGTCCTACTCCCTCCCGGGGGACAGCCGGTGAGGGGCGAGGCGGGGGGGGGGGCGCAGCTCCCCTCCTTTTAAATGCAAAAAAAATAATGAAGTGACTTTTTTTCATTTTCTTTTTTTTTTTTCGTTTGTTTTTTTTTTTGGCGGGGCGGGGGGGACGGGACACGGGGGGACGGGGGAGGGGGCGTAGCCCGGGGGAGGGGGATGTCGCGCCCTCCCCCTCCACCCCCCCCCCAGCACCGACCTGAGGTACTTTGTCCTTCGTGTGTACAGATAAATTATATATAAAACTCACTTTGGATACGAGCTGTGGCCTGGCTTGTGGGGCGGGCGGGGGGGGGGGGGGGGGGCGCCGAGGTTCCCAAGGGGCCCATGCCCCGGGAGGAGGGAGAGATCCTGGGGGGCGACCAGGCGCCGGGGGGGGGGGAAGGGAAGACCCTGGAGCGACCCTGGCCCGGTCCCGTGAGGCGGCCCATGCCCCGGGAGTGGGGGGAGACGGCGCGGGCTGGGGGGGGCCGGTGCCGGGGATGGGCGGCGCCGCGGGGGCTGACGGGAAGCGTCGGGGGGGGCGTGGCCACTGGCTGCCACGCCCCTTAGCGACGCTAGTGCGTCAGAACGCGCAGGCGCGGCTGAGTGCGCGGGTGCCTCCCCCGCCCCGCCCGGGGACGCCGCGGTGCGGGCGCGCTGCCGCCCTTGTGACGTCGGCGCGCCGTTGGCGTCCGTTTGTGCGTGCGTGCGCGCGCGGGCGCAGATCGCCATGGAGGCCTCGGCGGGCGGCGGGGCCGGCGGCGCGGCGGGGCGGCGCTGGTACTTCACCCGCGAGCAGCTGGACCGCAGCCCCTCGCGGCGCGCCGGGCTCGATCCCGACAAGGAGCTCTCGTACCGGCAGCAGGCGGCCAACCTGCTGCAGGACATGGGACAGCGTCTCAACGTGTATCCGGCCGCGCTAGGCCGCGCGGCCTGCGCTCGGGTACTGCGGCCGCGGGACGGGCCTGGCCGCCGCGGGGACAGCCAGGCCCGGGTGCGGGGAGGGCCGGGGATGGCCGCGGGGAGAGCCGGGCCCGTTTTCGGGAGCGGGGACGGTTATGCCGGGGTGTGGAGAAGGCCAGGCCGGGCCCGGGAGCGGGGAGAGCCGGGCCCGTTTCAGGAACGGGGAGGGCCGAGCGCGTTTTGCGACCGGGGAGAGCCGAGTGCGTTTCGGGAGCCGGGATGGTTATGCCGGGCTGTGGAGAAGGCCGGGCCGGGCCCCAGAGTGGGGAGAGCAGAGCGCGTTATGGGACCGGGGAGAGCCGGGCCCGTTTCTGGAGCGGGGACGGTTACGCCGGGGCGCGGGGAAGGCCAGGCTGGGCCCGGGAGCGGGGAGAACGCTCGGCTCGGCTTTTTTGGGACCGGGGAGAGCCGGCCCTCGCCGCGGGGAGAGCGAGGTCCGTTTCAGGAGTTGGGGAGAGGTGTGCCGGCGTGCGAGGAAGGCCAGGCCCGGCCCGGGGAGAGCCGGGCCCGTTTCAGGAACGGGGAGAACCGGGTCCGGCCTGGGAGCCGCGACGGTTATGCCGGCGTTTGGGGAAGGCCAGGACCGTTTCGCGAGCGGGTAGAGCCGGCCCGGCCGCAGGGAGGGCTGGGTCCGGCCAGGGGAGAGCCGGGGTCGTTTCAGGAGGGGAAAGAGCCGAGTGCGTTTTGGGACCGGGGAAAGTCGTGCCCATTTCGGGAGCGGGGAGAGTGAGGTCGGGAGTAGGGAGAGCTATGCCGGGATGCAGGGAGGACCAGGTCCGGCCCCCGGAGCAGGGAGAGCCAGGTGTGTCTCGGCAGCGGGGAGAGCGAGGCCCGGCCCGGTGCCAGTGGGATGAAGGGGAGTTGAGCGTATTGCCCAGGGGTTGTCGTTGGGGTTGTGTGTTTCCTTAACAACTCCGTCAGCTCCCAACTCACTATCAACACGGCCATCGTGTACATGCACCGCTTCTATATGGTGCAGTCCTTCACCCAGTTCCACAGGAACGTAAGTGTGCTGGGGTCTGGCGGGGGGGTGGTGGTGCCGGGAACCCAGCTCCGCTCCTGCTGCTGCCTGGTGGCCAGCTCAGGGGTGATGCGGTGGGACCGACCCTGGGGAGGGGGCTTTGATAAGGGAAGGGTGGTTTGTAGCTGTCGGTAGTCACCAGAGACCCTTTTCCCTCTTAGTGGTGTTTGGACTTGCACGGGCTTTCTTTCCTAAAGGAGTATTTGTTTTAGACTTGAGAATTAACCTAATTTATTTGTTTTAATCTTGAACTTACTAATTTTTTTAAAAATTGTGTTTTCTCTGAAGTCGGTGGTACCGGCAGCTCTGTTCTTGGCAGCCAAGGTGGAGGAGCAGCCTCGCAAGCTGGATTACGTTATCAAGGTAGCACATGCCTGTCTGCATCCCCAGGAACCTCCTCTAGACACCAAGAGCGAGGTAAGTGTCGAGATCGGAGAACTGGGCTCTGATGTGAGGAGCAGAGGCACGAGGAATGGGAATGGCGGAAGCGTGCTACATCCTGAATTGCGTGGCTACAGCGTCTCGTTAAATCGGGTTCAGCAGTACCCGCTCTCTTAAGCGAGCGGCTGGGTCCTAGGATGGTCAGTGACAGCTTTCCAATTCGACTGCTCCTACACTACTGAGAGCTTTTTGGCTTCTGTACAGCAGAAGGCTTTTCTTTCCTGCTCTGTGGCAGCCTCTCTTCTGTTCTCCTCTGCTGTGCTGCTGCAAATGTGACTCAGATGTGCTGTATAACAGTGTCTGCGTGAAAAGCTTCTGAGGAGGGCATGGATGTTGGCTGCTGCGATTGAGTAGTGCCTGTGGCAGAGCAGAAGGTGGTGCGTGCAGTTTGGTTCTGTTCTGTCCCCACACGTTTAATGGTGGGTTTATTAAAAACGTTGTCGATTCCCCATCTCTTGAGGCAGCCCACCTTACCTGGAACTGAGCAGCCAAACCTACTGAAAAGGGGCAGCTTTATCCAGGAAAGCTTAAGAAAACCAAAAAAAGCAGCTAATTCCTCTCCTGTACTGCTCGTATAGCCATCCCGTGCAGTGCGAGGGACCAGGACTGAGAGGGCCACTGTGGATCCAGAAGCAGCAACCCCCTAGCAGAAGCACTAGCAGGGGAGCGGCTCCGCCCCAGCGCTCTGCTTTCTCTTTTCTGGCAGGGAATCTGTGCCAGTTCCCCCAGTGCAGATCGGCATAAAGATTCCCCTTTGCTATTTTTGCCTCCCTGAGAAAAGGGTGTTAGAAATGTGCAGGCTTTATACGGAGTGCCTCATCGTGAGTAACTTGCCTGTCCTCTCAACCCCAGGCTTACCTGCAACAAGCCCAAGACCTGGTCATTCTAGAGAGCATAATACTGCAGACCCTGGGTAAGTTTTTCAAAGCGGACGGGCTGCCACACGAATCCCAGACCCAGGAGTGTTCCGCAGAGCGGAGAGCCTAACCGCACAGTCTTCTCCACAGCTGGAGGGCAGATGTACCAGTGGGAGAGCAAGAGTCCAGGCAACAAACTCTATTTTTCGCACCCACTCCTTCTGTTTTCCTTTTAACGTCAGTTTTTTCAGGTGTAACTTGTGTCAGGTTCAATGCTCAGAGAAATTAAAGCGTGGAAGTGTGGCTCGTCTCTTTTTTTTTTTCCCCCCCACAACAGGTTTTGTACCGCTTGGACGCCGGTCACTGTCTTCCGTTGTGCTGTTGAACTCGATAATGCTCTAGTCCTGTGGCCAGGAAGGAGTTTGCACTGAGAGATGTCTAACAAAACCTGGGTTGAAAGTTAATATGTTGATCATATAGTTGAATGTGGAAAAAAAACAACAGTTTTGGGGTTTTTTTTGAAAGTAGAAGCTGGAGCCTACACTTAGGGCTGTGGCTGTTGGATCTGGTATCATGTTCCTTTCTAAAATGTACTGTTAAAACTTGTTTTTACTAACGTGTATTCCATTTCAGAGGCAGTTTGTAGGTAGCGTTCCACGCCAAAATACTCAGTGGGCCTTTGTTGTTTCTGACTCGGTTCGGAGCAGATGCCAGTAGTCCCTCACTCGCAAGGGGACAGGAGGGGCAGGTGCCTCGATGGGTCGCACGTGCCGCCCTGGCAAGACAGTGGCTAAACTGTGAGCCCAGTTCTGCAGCGACTCAGTTCTCCAGTTGCCTTGTAACATCTCAGTTCTTCTAGAACGTTCCACGTGGGAATAACCAAATCTGTTGCACACATGGACCAATTTGAATTTTTTTTTTTCTTTAAAACATAATGCCCAAACTGAATAGGAAACTGAAGGGAGGATTAAGTTCAGTTGTCTTTAGTGCTGTAGGCTCCTTCAAAGGGGAAAACGTCTGCTTCCTCTTAGCTTTTTGGGTGACAGAAATTCCTTTGAGCAGATGCCATTGTCTTCTCCTTCCTCCCAGCTGCTGTAAGAAGCTTTGTCCTGCTATTTTTAAAATCCTTAATAGTTGTTTTGTTTTCAGTGAGGTCTTTCAAGCGCAGAAGTCATTTAGCTGCTTGGAGGTCTGGCAGCAGCAGCGACCTTCGGGTTTTGTGACTGGAGAACTTGAGTCTTCTGGATGCAGGAAAATGGGCTCCTCTATTCCTGCTTGCCTCCAAGCAGAGAGCAGGAGCTGTAGGAGGGAAGGGGAGAAGGCCTTGTCCCCCAGGAGCAGGAAACGTGAGGTTCGTAGATCCGTGGGGGCGTGCCGCTGGTTTTCTGATGCCCCTATGTCTGTGTTCTTCCAGGTTTTGAGATCACTATTGACCATCCCCACACCCACGTGGTGAAGTGCACGCAGCTAGTGCGAGGTAAGCGACGTCAGATGTCGGGCGCTTGTGGCGTCTCCTCCGTGTAACCTCAGCTCGATAGAGATGAGCCATGAAAATAAGTTGTAGTGTTCAGCCGGGACTGCCCGAGAACTGGCCTGCAGTCAGTCTCCTTAATAACCATAACAAAATATGTCAAAATAGAGGCAGTTGCAAGTGACTGACATGATGTTGTGGCTCTGATGAACCACGCAAAGCTCTCTATGTACAGTAATTTCTAAAATCCTTCTAGCTGTGGCGTGGGGTTAGTCGAACTGTGCTGGGTGCCTCATTGTGTGCGTGGTGGCGAGAGGCCCGTGGTTCTTGTATTAAAATACAATAATATTTGTCAGGATACGTAGACTAACGCCCTGTTTTTTCCTTTTCTCTTCCAGCCAGCAAGGACTTGGCGCAAACTTCCTATTTCATGGCTACCAACAGGTTATTATTTTACAATTGATTCATATTTGACAAGAGGGTCTTATCTGGAGGAGATGTGCTACTGGTGACCCCTGGGGTATCGGTCAGCCTGCGAGCAGCCGGGGATCGGTTGGTTTGGTTCAGGAAGGGCAGGAACCCTTTCTCCTGCCAGCTGCTGGTCAAGACCAGCTGCAAAATCAGCCATATAAGCGAGGCAGATGGGATGCTCAGGAACTTTTTTTGGTTTTATAGGCAGTTAGACAGTTACGAAACTTAAAAAAAATCCCAAACAAAAAAAAAACCCCACAAACCAAAACAAAATGGTAGACTTGAAACAAATATATACATTTTGACTTGCTTAGTACCTAGGTGTAAATTGGGTGCTGTGTGTACTGTCTACAGATAACGGTCTGTGCCCCAAAGAAGGCTGATCTAGAGTGGAAAGGGTGAAAAAAGGGTAGTTGGATGCAGGTATGAGGTGTTACAAGAGGTGTTACAAGAGAAAAGGATAGCCCCGTCTGGACAGACAGTCCTGTAAGCACAGTCTTGGAAAGCAGAAAAGCCCCTAGGTTTTTTTCACCTTGAGAGGTCTGGGTAGTTTTGTGACTCGATTTTTTCACTGCAAGGCTGATACCAGCCCTTGTGTTGGGACTTAACGACATGGGGTTTGTTTTGTTTTGTTTTTTTTAAATTTAATCTCATGGATTACCAGTTTCAGCCAAATCACGGAGACAGTGTTTGGAATGGACCGAGCTGTGGCCATAGGAAATCTTGTGGTTTTGTGAAAGAGCTCGCAGAATTGAAAGGATGGGAGAAAAAGGTGATTTAGGTGCTAGCAGAGGTGAAGCTGCAGGGTCAGCCAATGCCTCCGAGCCATGAATGTGCGTGGCTTTGGGTGAGTCGTTTTCTCTCCTCTCTGCCATGAGAGGTGCTCCCGGCTCGCCTCCACGGCGTGCTGGCAGAATTGTTTGTTGAAGGTGCTCTCCAGCTCCAAAGGGCACCGTGTGGGTTTCCTGCATAAACTAGCGTCAAGGGAAGGTGGTGTTAGTAATGTGTGGGTAAATGCATCCTTGAAACGTGTTTTATCCCTGCAGCAATAATTGCAAAACCAAGGAATTATAGTTAAGGTTATACTTGAAAGAAATCCAGGCAGAAAGTGAGAAACGCAGCCAGACAGCCTCAATTTTGCCTTAAAGTGATGCCATGAAGTGGCTGATTAAGGTGCTTAAGTGATGAACTAGATTTATCAGGTGTAGCTACAGATGTTTGTCTTTTATTTCCTTCTGCATCATAACGAGGCAGAGTTAAGGCTCTTTGTGCACCTTAACTTCACTTTTGGCTTGGGCAGACTGGATAAAGGCTCTGAATTTCCTGGGTTTGACTTCTTGGTGTGCGGATAAATACAGTATTAATGAAATGGCTTCAGACTTTTTTGGCTGTAGATGCGTATCTCTGTCTCTCTGCATCACATTGATGGAAAAAATGTTTAATGAGCCGAGCATGGCGAAGAAATGCAGACAATGCCATCCTGCGGCTGCGCGTAGGTGCTCAGTGGCACCATTTCCATCAAGCGCTCCTTGAAAGGGACAATTCATGAGCGTGACAGTGGGGAAATCCTGCGCTCCCCTTGCTCTCCCAGTTTCTAAGGCTCAGTGGAGCTGGTGTCCCTGCAGGTAGAGAGTAGGATGCTTTCTTAGGCCGTCGGTTCTCCCATTCTCATTGTTACCTAGACCTCCTAGCAATGACATCCAAGCAGTCACGTGGCAAATTAATTTACTAATGGAAAAGCTTGATAGTCAGCCAGGCTCCCTTTTAGGTGCTCCTGAGTCACTCCAGCATGTAGTGCTATTCACAGCCGAAGCTTCAGTGCTCTTCCTAAAAATCATTTGGGAAAGACCAGACCCTTCCTAAAAGCCAGAGAGGGTCGGTTCGCTCCTTGAACGCCATCCCAGGAGTTGCGCTTGGAAGCATCTGAGTTTCTTCTCAGATTGAGCGGAGCCCACAGCAGAGGCGGGGGCTGGCAGGAAACCCAGCCCTTGGCTTTCTCCCTTGGAGGAGGACTTGAGTGGGGCGGCAGCAGAGCCTTGAGTTGACAGAGTTGCCTGGACCCAAATTATCTGCAGCAGAACAGGGAAGGAACAAGCAAATCGGTGGAGCGGGATAGAGACGCCTGTAACAGTAGGGTTGTACTGGGGGAGGAATGGCAGGGACTTCCCCACCACGTCCATCTCTTGTGCAGCGTCTGTTCAGTGGGCGATTGTGAGTGCTGAAGTTCAGGCTTGGGAGTTCATGGCTTTCTGTTTCTCTCTCCCTGCTGGTGACTCAGCCTGCACCTGACCACCTTCAGCCTGCAGTACACCCCTCCCGTTGTGGCCTGCGTCTGTATCCACCTGGCTTGTAAGTGGTCCAACTGGGAGATCCCAGTCTCCACGGACGGGAAGCACTGGTGGGAATACGTTGATGGCACTGTAACTCTGGAGCTCTTAGATGGTAAGTTTTGGAGCGAGGTTTTCCCCCCCCAAAAAGGCTCTTACGTTCTTTTGGCATCCCTGTTCCTGGGTCTGCCGTTAAAACACGGCCACCAGCCGGGTCGTAGACTTCAGGTCATGCCAAGGTTTCCAGTGCAGCAGCTTCTGTGGTACAACAGAGATGGCAAAAAGTGCACAGTGAGATGAGTTTAAATGTGGTCAGTGATACTAGTTGTCAGTATTTCTCCTCCTGGAGTAGCTCCATCTCAATCAGTAGCTCTGTTATCAGTAAGTAGGGGGTTGCCCTGATGGATTAGTGCTGGTCTCCCCACCTCTGACTCTCTCGCTTGGGTTTGTGTCTCCTCTGCAGAACTGACTCATGAATTCCTGCAGATTCTTGAGAAAACACCCAACCGGCTTAAACGTATCAGGAACTGGCGGGTAAGAATCTGCTTTGGACGGGGGGTGCTTGCAGGAGAACACAGGCGCTGATGTATTTCTGTGTGGCATCTCCGGTATGACAATGTGAGACAGCGTCTGAAGGGCGTGTGTGTGGGGGGCAGTCTGAACGCTCTGTGTCTGCAAAATGTTGCTTCGGCGCTCGAGTTCGTCTGTTCTGAATTAACTCTGTAGAGACCTCGGTTTTTCAACCGCACTGGGAACCCTGCTTCCAAGTGGTTGGGTCTTTTCCCACAAGGAGGGCTTGGGGGCAAAGTGGATCTGCCTTTAAATGAGAGCTTGCGCTGTACCGTGTGAGTTGCTTGCACCGAACCAGCTCTGGTGACAGCCCAAAGTAAATGTCTCGTCGCTGCTTTTATTCCAGGCCTCTCAAGCAGCCAAGAAGTCAAAGGTTGATGACCACGGTGAAGACGAGAGCCTGTCAGAGCAGACAATCCTCAATATGATTTCCAGGAACAATAGTTCGGACATGAACATTGCTGGGTTAATGAGCATGTCGACATCCTCCACTGCTGGAGCAGGGCCGTCTCTGCCAGCCACGGCGGACTCACCCAGCGACCAGAGCGGTGCCGATATGTCCCAGTCTGAGCACTGGCATCCTCCAGCCAAGCTGGAGATTGGCCAGAGTCACAGGACTAACGAAAGCTCGTCGGCCTCTGAGCATCCTTTACAGCAAGATGGCGCTGGTTATCAGAAGCAGAGCGGCAAGAACGCCCCAGCAGCCAAAGTGTCGCTCAAGGAGTACCGGGCCAAGCATGCCGAGGAGCTGGCGGCCCAGAAGCGGCAGCTGGAGAACATGGAGGCCAACGTGCGGTCTCAGTACGCCTACGCCGCGCAGAATCTCCTCGTCCAGCAGCAACGGGAGAGGGAAGTCCAGCAGGACAGCAACCCCTCTCCGATCATCCTGAAAATCCCCATCGGTGGCTCGGAGAACCTCGAGCGTCCTCCCGCCCCTGAAAAGAGTGACAAAGCCTCGGCTCTGAAGCTGAGGATCCCAATGGCAGGTGGAGGTGGGGAGAGGCCACCCCTCTCCAAGCAGGAAGAGATCAAAATGCGGATCAAGGTGCCAACCGCCGCAGAGAGGCTCGGCTCCTCGGATGAGAGCGGTGCCAAGAACCGGGAGTATAAGGAGAAGCACAAGGGCCACTCTTCCAACCACCACCACCACCACAACCACCACTCTCACAAACACTTACACGCCCAGCTTGGCGCCGGCCCCAGCAACGTGGCCACCAAGCGCCCCGGAGACTCTAAACACAGCATCCAGCCCAGCGCCGTGCCCCACAAAAGCTACGCTCCCCCGGCCTCGTCCCGCAAGAGACCCCTGCTAGAGGAGGCGCCAGCCGTGGCCACGGCCGGAGCCCACGAGCACCAGCCCAAAGTCAGCAAAGTCTCCAAAGGCCCCGCCATGCCCTTCCCTTACCCCCACCTCCCCGGGGCCGCCCACCTCCCCGGCCACAGTTCGGATGTGGGCAACCTCCCTTTACCCCAGGCCACCAAAGCCCGGGCTACCCACGGCAAATCGGACAAGGGTCCCACCGGGGCCAACGGGCACAACGCCAACCAGGCCAGTGACTACCAGGATACGGTCAATATGCTGCACTCGCTGCTGAGCGCGCAGGGCATGCAGCCCACCCAGCCCCCTGCCTTCGACTACCACTCGTACGGCGAGCTCTTGAACCCCCGGGCTTCCACCAGCTCCAGAGCCCCGGCCAACACGGACAAGCCCCGACCACCCCCCCTGCCCTCAGAACCTCCCCCCCCGCTCCCTCCCCTCCCCAAATAAAGCCCGTTTTTACTACTGAGCCCAAGCCCAAACCTGGGCTGCCCCTGCCGGGGCGTGAAAGGGCTTGTTCGATCTCCACTGCCTCACGAAGAACTATTTTATTATAACTTTTATTATTGATATTTAGAGCGCGGAGTTGTTGAAGCTGTGAAAGGATAAGAAACCCTTTCTCTGTTCCTTGCTCCTTCCCCCGTTGACTTCCAGTTAGTGGCGGGCTCTGTCCCTGCTAGAACTGAAGCCCCCTCTGGGGAACACACATTGTGGGGGGGGCCTTGGGGGGTATTTAAAATATGTCACAGAAAATTTAAGACGTTTTACAAATAATTTAAGCAGTAACTTATATCCTAGTGTTTTGTTTATTTGAATTTTGTGGTGCTGCAGGGGACCCCGGTGAGGGTTTGGGGTGGTTTGTTGGGTGGTTCCACTCGCGCTGTTGGCGACAAGGAGCAGGTTCAGGAGCTTTTTGGGGGATGGAGGGGAGGAAGCGGCGCGAGGGGAGGGCTGGGGGGGTGATGGGACCCCAAGGGCTGTGCCCACAGGGTGACAGGAGCGGCTCTACCTGCTGTGGGTCCAGATTCCTCACTCCAGAAGCTGCTCTGGATTTGGGATCCCGCCTCTGTCCCACCACTCCCGCTGGAAACCCCAGTGGTGGTGGGGCTTGGGGTGCTGGGGGCTTTCGGTGGCATTTCGGGGTGGCTGAGGTGAGGGACTGAGGGCTTTTGGCCCAGGGCATGTACCCCCATGGCTGCTTTTTGAGGGGGGAGAGCGTCCAGCGGAGCCACCCCTTGTGGGCAGCGGTGGGTGCTGCCGAGCCCATGGGGTGGTGTTGGGCCCGAGGGTGCCCACCCCGGGGCTGGGTGGCCCTGGTGCCACTGCGGGCGCTGCTGCCACCGCGTGCAGAGCCGGGTCCGGGCTTGGAACATGGCGTGGGACTCAGCACGGGGCTGGTCCCGAGAGGAGCTGCGTGGTGTGTTCCCACAGGGATATGGGACGAGGCTGTGCCGGACGGCAGGATCGAAGGGTCGCCGTCCCCAGCCGGCTCTGCCGGGGGATCCCGTCAGCGCAGCCGACCTGGAAACAGCTCTTACCGCAACCCTGGGCTGGGGCAGCCACCTGGGTTTGGGTTGGATGTTTTTTGGGGAAAACACCCGATTTCCTTTGTTCTCAGACTTTACTTTTCCAACTTTCAATAAATGTACTGTCTGCGTATGGTTTTGTGAAACTTTTTCTACATCGGCCTTGGTTTTAAGCGCAATCGGTGCCGCTGCCCCTCGCCAGCGCCTCTGCCGTTCCTGACACACGCCCCCTCCCCCCGCTGGTTTTGGGTACGGTTTTTAGGTTTCAGGCTCCCGGCAAAGGCCCGACCCTCGCGTCCCCCCCGCTGTTTTTCGGGGTGGCTGCTCTCGGGTCGTCGGGCTTTGCAGTGACTCACTCGTTCTGCCCTTTCCGTTAGTCAGCGGGGAGCAATGTTGGTCTTCATCTGTCCTGGGAAGCCGGGAGGGAATGGGGTCCAGCCGGGCGGGGGGGAGGGGGGGGTCCTGCTGCCCCGGGACCGTGTAGGTCTCCCCGGGGCCACCGGGAGTCCCCGGCCCCGCCGCGCCCACGTGCCTCCTTCCCGCCGCGCCGCCCTCACGTGACTCCCGAGGGCGTGGCCCGTCCCGGCGGAGTGACGGCGAACTCGGCCAACCGCGCGCGGCACCGCCCCCACGCCCGCCGCCAATTGGCGGTCGGTCGGGCCAGTCAGGTGGCGGGGCGGGTGCGCGGCGAGGCAGCAAGGAGGCCGCGGCGGCAGCGAGGTAAGATGGCGGCGGCGCCGCCTGCCCTGAGCGGGGTCCCCGCAGCCCTTCGCCGCCATATCTGCGCGCTCCCCCCGGGCCCTTCCGCCCCGCACCGGCCGCGGGGGCCGTTGTCCGCCCGCCCTCCGCTCCGGCGGCGCTGCCTGGGCTCCCCTCCGGCGCGCCCCTCACGCCCGCCGCCCGCGGACAAAATGGCGGCGCCGGGGCAGCCGGGCGGCGCGAATACGCATGCGCGCGAGCTGGGCGCGGGGGTGGGTGTTGGAGCACGTGCGTGGGGGGAGCGGGGCCGGTGGGGGGCACCGGGAACAGGGGGTGGGCACCGGGATGTCCCGGGAGCAGGGATGGGCACCGGGAGCAAGGGGTGGGCACTGGGATGTCCCGGGAGCAGGGATGGGCACTGGGATGTCCCGGGAGCAGGGATGGGCACCGGGCGCAAGGGGTGGGTACCGGGAGCAGGAGCCACGCACTGAAGAGCTGCACGGGGGAAGCGTACTGGGAGGAGGGGGTTCTGCACTGGTGCTGGGAGGGACCCCGTACTGGTCACTGTGCAGTGGGTGAGCGCTGGGGCTGCGGGGGGCGCGGGGCTGGGAGCTGGTGCCCGCTGAGAGGCCGGGAGTTGGGGGATGGATGATGCCGGGAAAGACTGAGGTTTGTGTGGGGCATCATGGAGTCGATGGGCTGCGGATGGGAGGGAGCCTTGCACCCTGGGAGGGTGTGGAGCTGTGGGGGTCCTGCGCTGGGGTGGTGGGGGCAGAGGGGTGCCTCTGGGACGTGTATCCCCCACCACCACCACCACAATGCTGGCAGGTAGCCGCGCCTGTTGTCCCCACACCTTGGCGTGGATGGTGCTGCTTGGTAGCTCCGGTGAGCGAGATGTAGTTCTTTCTGCACAGCAACGGGGTTGCTGCAAAGCTAAAAGTTTCCTCAGACGTTGCAAGAAACTGTCTCTGTAGGAGCAACTTCATATCTTGCCTGTTCAAGGGGGTCGAAGAGATGCATTAGCAGATGCTGCTCATCTCTCTTTTTATCAGTAGTTTGTTTTATTTCTTTTAACGAGTCTGCATCTCTTGAGCAGGTGTTGGCATGAACAGAATTCGGATCCATGTTTTGCCGTCAAGCCGAGGACGCCTTACTCCTGTGCCGCGGCCGCAGGAGCCTCTGTCATGTGCCTTCACCCACCGCCAGTGCTCCCAGCCACGGCTGGAGGGGCAGGAGTTTTGTATCAAGCACATTCTTGAAGACAGGAGTGCCCCTTTCAAGCAGTGCAGCTACGTTTCAACAAAGAATGGAAAGCGATGTCCCAACGCTGCGCCCAAACCAGAGAAGAAGGATGGGTGAGTACCTCTGTCTCACGGTTCTCTGGTTCTGTACCATATAGACTTAAAGTGGGCAGGAGAAAGCCCTTCTGCTAATTCAGCTGCTGCACTTATGTTACCTCAGACAAGCGGCTTCCTCTTTCTCAAGTGTTTTTAAGCTAGAAAAAGACTGTGAGTGCTGGACACTGCGTGGAGTTGTCTTGGTCCTGCGGGACTGTCGGGCTGCTGCCCTCTGCCATCAGAAGGTGGCTGCAGTGATCCAGGTCCTTTGTAAGAGCCGGACGTGCACCCACACAGGGCCGTACCTCTGCTCAGCCCAGCAAATTTAACTTGCCGCTGTCTGTGCTTATGGATCATCCTCAGCACAGATACTCTGGTTGTGTTATGTGGAGTTGATGGCCTCGTGGCGCTTCTTGTCCTCTGATGCATACGAAATGTTCTGATTGCTGTGGATGGAAGGACCTAGAACAGTTATCGACATTCAGTGAGCACATTGGCAGAGCACAGTTTTCCTGAAGGGACCATCGACCCCGTTTCATTCTCTGAGTTACGGGGATGGGGACACTGGTAGTCGTCATTCTGCCCTTGGTCCCTCTGTGATAAAAAGGATCCATGCGATGTGGGCCAGCGTGCTCTGCGTGGAAACTGAGAGTCCACTGTAAATGTTTGGCAGCAGAAGAGCTCACCTCAGTGGCTTTAAGTAAAAAGCTCTTTTCTCTCCCTGCTGCTTGCCATGTGGCTGCCGGCTCCAGTGCCAGAGGTGGCATTTCAGTGGTGGTGTGTGGTCTTCGAGCCACTGGGGGTCTCTGGCATTTCCGAGCTGTACCTGCAGCCAGCGGCGCTCCCTGTGAGAGAGGTGTGGAGGGTTGTGCTTTCCAGGTGCTAGAGAACGTTTCTCACTGTATCACTTGTTCGTTTTGCTGGCTGAGGGCTTGGACTTGTAACGAGCTTGTGATTTATTCCCGCAGTGCGTCGTTCTGTGCAGAGCATGCCCGTAGGAACACTCTGGCGCTCCAAGCTCAGATGAAGAAGTCCAATCCTGGGCCTGTAAGCGAGACTCTCCTTTGCCAGCTCAGCTCTTATGCCAAAACAGAGCTGGGCTCCCAGACTGCAGAGAGCGGCCGCAGCGAAGCCAGTCGGATCCTAGGTAAGAACTGAAGGCAAAAGCTGGTGTGAGAGCACCTGGAGTTCTCAGTTTTGTGTGGAAATGCCAAGAGTGTCACATCTTAAATCCAGTGAAAAAAAGATCTGTGGGTAAAAGATCACATTCTGCAAACCCTGGCGTGTCTCGCCTGCCACTGATTGTAGACGAGTTACGCTGCCAGACCAAAATCCTGCAGGTTTTCTTCCCTTGCGCTCGCAGAGCAGAAACGTTAGCTACCTTCCCTCTTTCCTGGGTTAGTCTTTAGTGGTGCCTGTCAAACGCTGGGTCAGTGCTGAGCTTCCCATCTCCCCGAGTGGCTCGGTGGGGCCAGCTGGCAGTTCGTGGTTCCAAGGTACAGGCAGGAGCATCACTCCCCAGGAGCTGTGTGTTTTGGCTGCACCGAGTTGGTGGGCTTTCTGTTCCACGTCCCTTGCTCACACTGCTTGGGGAGGAGAAGCCTCTCTTGGCAGGAGGCAGAGCCACTTCACCTCTGCGTGGCCATGGAGCCGAGCTCCTGGGGTCTCTGGCTGTCCTGTGCCGCAGCAGCGAGCGCTAGGACAGTGTCCTGTCGCTCAGGGCAACTTACCTTTTCAGATGAGGACAGCTGGAGTGATGGCGAGCAGGACCCTATCCCAGTGGACCAGACATGGCGAGGGGACCCGGACAGTGAGGCTGACAGCATCGATAGTGACCAGGAGGATCCCTTGAAGTAAGCTGGACGCTGGTGGCTGCCGGCTGCTTACACGCGTGTAGCGTGCAGAGCGTTCTGAGCTCGGTGTGACACCAGAGGAGACGGCGGTTATGTTAGAGGTGGTGATACTAATGGTGTTGCAGTTGGCCTTTGTGCCTTGGTGGGTTGTTAGGCGTGGATGCTTGCAAGTCTTGGACCTGGTGGGAAGTATTTGATGATCATTCTCTTTCGGTGTGGAGTGGTCTGTTCAGCAGCAGTCTCTGGGTGATCTCTTAACTTTAAAAAAAAAACCAAAAACCCAAACAAACTCAGTATTTCTGCTCATTGCCCATTGATCTCAGCCCACGTTTCTGATAACGTCTATGTCATTTGGTCAGAACAACCCCGAGGGACCCTTGCAAACTTCACCCTGTTTGCGTGGGTGTTTTTCAGGCATGCCGGCGTATACACGGCAGAGGAGGTGGCTTTGATCATGCGAGAGAAGCTGATCCGCCTGCAGTCTCTCTACATCGACCAGTTCAAACGGCTGCAGCACCTTCTGAAGGAGAAGAAGCGCCGATACCTGCACAGCCGCAAGGGAGAGCATGAAGCCATAGGCAAGTACCAGTACAGGTAGTCACTGGTCTGTATTCCTTCGGCTGAGGGCACAGCACTTCTCTAAAACCCGTGCAGAATTCTACAGTTTAAAAAAAAAAAAAAGGTGGTTTTTGCCCTTTGTAGAAGCAGATTTCAGAGCAGTGCTGCCTCAGTAAGGGTGAGAATTATTGTAGGACTGAAACTCAGTTAGAGAAGGTATTTCTGTCTCTGGCCTCGTGCCCAGAGATTGGTATCATTTGGGTTAGAAAGGTTGCCGGATTTCTTTTCTCTTCAAAGTTTGCAGTGTTGTCAGGAAATGAGACTACAAAGTTAATTCTGAGACAAAAGTTCTTTTCTTGTATGGGATTTCCTGTTTTTGGTTTTATAAACAAATTTATTCATCTGTAAGGTTCTGTCTGTATCGGCAGAAGTTTGTTTTGGTAGTTACTGCTGTAATGACTTATTCCTCCTTAGTACAGATGCAAATTTCCCTTGCAAAAAGAACTTCTGCCGGGGTTGGAGTTCTCCCTGTGCAGAGCATGCTCTGGGATGCAGGAGTTCATAGTCCAGCAGAGGCAGGACCAGGTTGAAATAATTGCTTGCAGGGCGCAGAACGCTTTCTCCAGCATAGTCTTATAATAGCTCATCCTGGAATATGGCAAAATACAGCTCGCTCCCAAGTAAAAATAACTGGAAGTTTGGTATGTAACAATTTCGTAGAACTCTTTTTAGCAAACCAGTAATAGAAAAGCATATCCCGAGCGTTGCCCTGTAATTATAGCTGGGAGCACTTACGGGAAGCTTCCAGAACTTGCATAGGAGCAAGCTGAAATTTTGACAGACTTCTGCTCTTCCTGCAGAAAGTACGATAGTAGACTTTTGAGTGGCCAAATTATTTTAAAAGGTGTTTTAAAATTATTCTGTCATCCCAAGCGCTCCTCATGTGCACAGAGAAGCTGGGATAAATTTTGGGATGGAATCTGCTGTGTCATCTTCTCGTATAGCTGACAGATGTGCTTCCTGTTTATATATGCGACTCTCACCGCTCGTTCGCTCTGCGTTGACATCTGTGTCGTTAGTCAGCTGTTGGAGCTCTCGACAGCTGATTTTGGCTCTGGGTACCAAAAAAAAATAAATAAATATGGAAGGATGTGGCAGGTGGGGTGGTATTTTCTGAGCCCTCCCTTGCTCCCCGCAGGCAGCAGCCTTCTGACAGGCCCGGAGGGGCTGATGGCCAAGGAGCGTGAGAACCTGAAGCGCCTGAAGTGCCTGCGCCGGTACCGGCAGCGCTACGGCGTGGAGGCCCTGCTCCACCGGCAGCTGAAGGAGCGCAGGATGCTGGCCACTGACGGCGCTGCCCAGCAGGTGGGTCCGGCTGGAGTTACAGCCTTGCTCGGAAGCTGGGGCTCTCCTTCTTTCCTGGGAGCAATTCCAGGCTAGGTCAACTCTGGCCAGATTGTCCCTTGTAACGCCATTTCCGCAAGAGCGTAATGAGGTGAGAGCACCCTCGGTATCCACACGTTGGCTGAAACGTTGGGGGTTCCTAGGGTCATTTTAAATGGTCACCAGAACATCAAAAGTTAAAGGTGTGAGGTTGGAGAATTTTCCCTTTCGAAAGGGAGGGCTCAGTACAAGGTAGCCTGATTTTCATCACTGCAAAATGTGTAAAAAATACTCTTCCGTATGGTGGTGAAACCCAGACTCCCCCTGGACCTGTGGGGACCCAAAGGCAGCCCCTTGCATCACACGTGAAACTAAATTTGAAGCTGTGTGCTTCAAAGCCATTTCTTCTTAACCATTTAAAATTCAAAGCATTCCCTTAACCGACTTCTGAAAGTCGAAAGATAGGTCTGAGAAACCTCATTCTTTGAGACAGACTTCTGAGGCGAAGGTCTTGTATTGCAGTCGAGTCGTGCCTTATTATCTCAGCTCTCCTTAATAAAAGCTTGAATGGGAAGGACATAATGAGGAGTGAGGCCCTGCTGGAATGGAACTGAGTTTGGTCTTGGCGTGTTTTGAAAGCAGGACGCGAGTGTTGTATAGCTGAGGGGCTTTCTCTGGAACGGAGCCGGACGACTCCAGCACAGCTCTGAGCTCTTCTCTTGGACTTGCAGGCGCACACCACCCGCTCCAGCCAGAGGTGCTTGGCCTTCGTTGACGACGTCCGATGCTCCAACCAGTCCCTCCCGATGACCAGGCACTGCCTTGCACGTATCCTTTGATCTGCCTGGGCTGCCTTGGGCTGTGCTTCTGACTGTTTGCTGGCAGTTTGAAGTGTGTCTGTTCCTCTTTTTTTTTTTCCTTTTTCTTTTTTTTGTCTCTTTGGCCCTCAATCAAGGCCATCGGTTTGCTGTAGCCGTTGGTTTCAAACAGGAGCCCAGAGGAAACATCTCCCGGTCTGTTGGCGCTCCTGTCCCCATGGAACAGCCAGTTCGTGTGGGAGTGACACCAGCCTGGCCTTGCCCTCGCTTCTGCATGGGCAGGTCCCGCTGCAGCATTTCTGTGGTACATTCTCTCATCCAGAGCGTCCGAACGGGGTGACCAGTTCGCTTAGAAGCAACAAGGGAACCTCACAAAGCCCGAGGGAGACACGAGCTAGTTTCTGGCTGTATTGAAGGGAGGGTTAGAAGGAAATCTGCTCTCTCCTTGGCTCTGGGTGCCGAGTGCCAACAGCCGACCTGAGCAGGGTCTGCAGGCGCTTGGTATGAGTCCTGCTGTGAGGGTGGTGTGTGGGAAGGGGTGTCTGACTGCTGAAGCATGCGCTCAGTGATTCTTGGGAGGATCAGAATGGGGGAATAGTTCCTAGCCTGTTTGGGGCTGCCATGGACCATCTCGGTCTCCTTTGCCCCCTTGAAAGGTTCACACGTGTATGTCAACAGCCAGTTTCCCAAAACAGCCTCGGCTTTTTGAGAGCCAGCACTGAAATTGCCACTGGGATCCACCCACCTGGGGGATCACTGCCCCAGCATGGAATCCACAAACCGAGCGTTGCCCCGGCTGCATCCGCGCGGCTCCGGTGTACGTGGGATTGGGTGGATGCGTCCGGGAGCAGGTTTGGATCGTGTCGGAGCTGCGTTAGCAGCTGTTGCTGGTGTGAGTCAGGAGAAGCTGTGGCGCTGGGTCCCAGAGCGGCGCTGGCAGCCAGGGGGAGGATGAGCTCTTTGTTTTGTTTGAGCTCTTCGTTTTGTTACTGAAGTTGGCAGACTCGACTCCGGCTATGCGCAGGGAGCAGCCCAGGGAGCAGGAAGCTGCCTTTGTTTCTCTCTAGTGACTATCTACTTCAAAATAAAGACAGGATAAATGCCTCTAAAACAGTTAAAGCAAGTTGCTGTTTGCAGCTGGCTCGCTTTGAGCAGGGCAGGCCGAGAAGGGAGTGGAAAAAGCGAGGTTTGATTTCCTTACGTCTGAGCTGTCAGCTGACTTTCACTGACACAAACAAGATTTTACTTTGGTTAGCCCCGCTGAGCCGATAACATCTGCAGTCTGCTCGGCTTTGTGCATTGTCAGGAGGCTCTTGGGCTTTGTTTGCTTTTCAGGAGCTGGATTGTTTGTGACAGTGCATTAAAGGCACCGAACCCAGCTGGGCCGTTGGGCTCCAGGTGGAGCGTGTGATTTCTGTCATCTTGGCAATCCATGCTTTTTGGCTACCAATAAAGTCAGTGCTTGAGCTGGGAGTCATTCAGAGAGATTAAAATCTGCCTTCCCCACCCTGCTGTTCATACAGACGCTTTCCTCGCCACATCTGCCCTCGGGATCTGGCTCCTCTGGGCCAGGCTCTGTACCGTTGCTTCTTGCACAGATTACGGGCTCCCCGCGGCTTGCCGGGACTCCTGTCGGCGCCTTCACAGCTGCCTCAGCGCGGGGAGGACCGGAGGAAAGGATAAATCTGAAACCTAGGTGACGTAAGGAACTGGGTTAAACTTGGCGCCTTTTGCCAGTTTGTGTGGGTTTGGAAGCTTGGGGTTTTTTGGTTTTTTTCCTCTCCCACACTGCGCTGCATGAAGAGGAAACTGGGGTGAGAACAGTTACTGGGGTGGGTTTGATATTGAGGGATCTGACCTGAAAAACATGATCCGCACCTGAAATCTGCTCTGGCCCCAGCTCTAGGTTGTGTCACCCAAGTGCACAGAGCAAGGCACGGTCTCTGTGCAGGTGACGGTCTCAGCCGCTCCCTGCAGCGGTGAGTAGAAACTTCACGACTGTCAGTAAAATGAAGCATTGTTTGGGTGAACCCTCGTGCGGCCTCAGCAGTGGGTCCGTCTGTGGATTTGCAGGGCTCTTGGAAGAGGATGGGATTCGGTGTGTGGCTACTCTCTGCTGGTGGATTGCTCCGCCAGCACGATGCGATTGGAGCAGAGTTTCTGGTTGTGATTAAAGGCAGGAAATCCCATTTACACCTCTGGCAGGAATAGGTTTTCCATTGGGAAGGAAAATGCACTGGGAAGATAGAAATACCGGAACTAAGCTCCTGGCTGTGGAAAAAGCATTGTGTGTGCTCGTATCTCCGCTGCGTGTTAGATGTTGGGGCTTGTGCAGATGCCATTTAAATGGATGTCTGCAAATAAAAGTAAGCCCGTGCATTTGTAATATCTTCCATCTGAGGATCTGCAAGTGCTTTACAGGGATCCAGCCACATCTCCCAGCCCCCACTGGGAGGCTGTCACTGTTGTCCCTGTTTCTCCATCACGCAAATAATGTCACCCGCGTTGCCGGGCAGTTGGGGTGCAACTCTGGAGTCCAGACTCCCGGTCTTGGAGAGGTGCGGGAGGTTTTTACACCGTTTGCAGGAGGGCGGTGGGTGAGTGGGGAGCATTTATGCCTCTGGCAGCGTGTCTGTAGCTTGTCTCCTGCGCAGGTTTCCCTTGACCACGTCTTCCCAGACATCTGTCAGGACACGAATCAGACTCTATTTAAACCGTGTCAAGGCTCTGAGGAAGTGCCTTGCAACAAGCCGGTTCCCGTGAGCCTCTCCGAGGAGCCGTGCTGCCCCCTCCACCTCCGGCTGCCCCCGCAGATGTACGTGCCAGAGCAGGTCCTGGCTGTCCCCGAGGAGCTGGAAGCTGCCCCCACCGACCTGTACTTGAGCGCTGCTGAGCTCCAGCCCACGGAGAGCTTGCCCCTGGAGTTTAGCGACGTAAGTTGCGCAGTGCGGGGTGTGAAAGCAACGTGGCCAGCAGAAAAACATCCCCGGAATACTGCTGTTTCCGTGATGGGCCGTAAAGTCCCAGTGAAATCCTGGTGGAGTGGGCTGCAGTGCAGCAGCCCCGGTGCTCTCCGCGTGGAGCACGCGTGGATGTCATGTAAAGCCCTGCCTCCCCGGCACAGATACCGTAGAACCGTTTTTATTCTTTGGGAATAAGAATCTCTTGAAAAATGCGCAGGAACGCAAAAGGTTTGGGAGATGTTTGTTTCTCCAGGGTTGGTGACTGCTTCTTTAGAAGGGCTGTGCTCTCATTTAAATCCGTATTTAGGGGCTTTTAAAAAAGAGGATTTTTCCCCCCCCCGCCCTTCTCTCCCATGAGAAATCCAGGAGGATTTTAATCCCCAGATTATTCTGATGCCTTGCATGTATGTTAAGCCTACATGCTTAAAATCCTCTGAAATTCGTTTAAACAGAAAAAAACCCACCGTGGTTGTTTGGAGCCGCTCGTCTGAGCGAGGTGTCACTTGCTTTAGCGTTGGGATGCCCCCAGGATTCTTGAGCGCTTCGATCAGGAGGCGAATCTTGTAACCGCTTCAGAGTTTGGAGGAGGGACCACCAGCAGCTGTGGGGTCCCGGGGAGGGCAGCGATGACAGGGGAGAGCGAGTGCTGCTGCGGGGGAGTCGGGGGAAACGCTCCTCCTGCCTTTGCTGGGCATGGAACCAGCCCCCCTCCCTGCGGGGCAGAGCCGGCACCACGCTCCATGAAAACAGCCTTTGTGGGAGGTGGGGTTTTTCAGGTCAGGAATGAAAAACGCAACTGTTTCTCCCCCAGCCCGTCCTTCGGGAGGGTCCCCCGCCCTCTGCGGGGTTTTGGGTGCTTCAGGCAGGATCCTGGGCGCCTTGCTGCTGCCCCGTAGCCCGCGCCGTGTGTGGGCGCGTGCTGCAGACAGCCTGTGGGAGCCCTCGGTCCTTGGCTCGGAGGGGTTCGGAGCTGCGGCAGCATACGGCTGCGTAGGGCATCTGTGTTTTATCTCGCGTCACGCTGGGCTGGTGGAGTGCCACTCATGAGTCGCAGGCATCTCGCCTTGATGTCAAACACCCTCCAAAGCCAAAACAAATCCTGTCCTCTAACAATAGCCTCGCAGGAATCCCAGCCCCTTGCGTCAGCGGGGTTATCCACGCACGCAGCCGACGGCAGCGAGCAGCGTGGACGGAGGAGTAAGCCAGGGACCGTCCACTCCGAGAAGTTGTGTCAGGGCAAAGAGGGTGGTGTGGAAATCCTGGGAGAGGGGTGACTGCTCCAGGTGTCCCGAGCAGGGCAGGATGGGACCCTTTCCCCACCCTCTGGGCTGCTGCAGGGATGCTGCTGGTGCTGCACGTCACGCTGGGCTCCCCACCTGGTGCCCCGCACCTTGTCTGCTGCCAGCCTGGAGCAGCCGCGCCGGGAGGACGCGGAGGCCCCTGTAGTTGTGTTCCCAGATGCTGAGGGTCCCGGTGCCATGGTGCCCTGCTGCTCTGCTTTCCCCCTCCCTGTGCCCACGGAGCAGTCTGCTGCCCGTTCCTGCCTGCTGCTCGAGGGGAAGGGCTGCGAGGGCTCCTGTCTCCTGCGGGGATCCTTGGGACCCCTCCTGCTGATGAGCCGCTCACGGTGTTTTCTCTCCTAGGACTTGGACGTGGTGGGCGATGGCATGCAGTGTCCCCCGTCGCCTCTGCTCTTCGATCCTTCTGTGGCCCTCGATCAGTCCCTCAGAGAGGTGGCCGAGGCCCCCATAGACATTCTGGCCCTGGAGGAGCCCTCCCACCCCGGCCTCCCTCTGCAGCCGGCACTGACGGACAGAGGAAGCTCCTCTGCCCACGTCTTCTCCCCGGCTGCCGACCCTCTGGCCGAGCCGCCTGCGCAGGTACGGCCAGGGAGCAGCGGGGGCTTCCAGCAGTAGCCCAGCTCCTGCTCCCAGTGGTCCTCGGGGCTCTGCAGTGTCTTCCTGGGGACAGAAGTCCCCGTTTGCCCTCCCACCGCGCAGCCAGGCCCTCGGGGGGTGGCTCTCCCACGCAGCCCAGTGCTACCCCCAGGCTCTGGAGGACATCAGGAGCGTTGAGGGGGTGGCAGCTGGAGCTTGTTCCCGGGGGAGCGGTGGAGGACGGGCCATCGCCTCTTCTCCATGGGTGGCTCGGTGCCACCCTCTTCCGGTGCGTGGGACGGGTGTCGCGGGAGCTGTCTGGGATGTGGTGGGGGTGTCTCACAGGCTGGGGACGGCCAGCTGTGGGAAGCCCATTTTCTCACGTCTGTGGACTTGAAGGGGAGCCGTCATCTTCTGGGCACAGGGCTCCTGCTTTCTCCGTTTGAGTCTCATTTCTGCCCTTGCAACTTGCTCCTCCTGTCCCACCCGGAGCCTGTGGCTCGGGATGTGCCTGCAGGGTGACGTCTTTGGCGATGTCCTCAGACGCCCCATCCTGCATCCCCTGTCACCCCTCCCTGCAGCCGGCGAGTCCCTGCAGTGCCTCTGCCCTGCTGGGAGCTGCATGTTGGGGTGGGGGCACCCCAGGCCCTGAATGAAGGCCACCGGTTTGCTGTAGCCGCTGGTTTCAAGCAGGAGCCCAGAGGAAACTTCTCCCGGTCTGTTGGCGCTCCTGTCCCCGTGGAACAGCCAATTCGTGTGGGAGTGACACCAGCCTGGCTTTGTCCTCGCCTCTGCCTGGCAGGTCCTGCTGCAGCCAGCCCACCCTGCCTTTTCTGTCCCCGACAGAGCCACCCTGCCATGGCAGCGTGCCACCCGGCGCCCAGGGACGAGAGGCGGCCGGAGGAAGCCACCTCCTCCGCCCAGGCCCGTGGAGTGGCCACCAACGGCAGCCTGGAGCCAGCGTCCGTCAGCTGAGACCGGCAACACCTGGCTTCTCTCTGCTCCCCCATGAATCCCGGCTGGCGCTGAGTCCCCGGGACACGTGTGGAGACCGGCGGGTGCTGGTGCCCTCGCCCAGCACCCAGCCGAGCCCCAGCTCCGGCCGGCGGCGTTCCTGCGGTGCCGGGGGCTGAAACTCTGGAGCGGGAACCCCAGACCCTCCTTCCCCCGGCTCTGCACGTCCTCACTGTGGGGGGGCCGGAGTAGCCACGGGGGGACACAGGGACGGCCAGGGTGGTTCTCCACCCTCTGGGACCCTTTGCTGTGGGGCCACAGCTCCCTGGGGGGGCTCCGGGGGTCTGTAATGTTTGGGTGCGGGGTGGGGGGTCCCTCCAGCGTGTAACCCCCACAATAAAGTGATGGAGATGGGTGATGAGTGTCCTTGTGTGCCGGGGGGGGGGAAGCTGAAAGATGGAGCAGCCAATGCTCCCCTGGGGGGGTCTGGGGCTGCCCTGGCGGGGGCGGGGGACCCCTCTGCCCCCAAACCTCTGACCGGGGTGGGGGTGGGGGGCCACCTTTGCGTAGCGCTCCCTTATTTAGGTCATTTGCACGTTAGCGCGGTGGCTGCGGCGGGGGGGGGGGGGACCCAGCCGGGCTCCGGGGGGTCGGTCTCAGCTCAGGGCGGGGGGGGCGGGCCCCGGCCACTCGGTGCTTCCTCGCCGCCGGAGGGGGCCGGGGGCCGTGCCCGGGCCGGGGGCACCGGGTCCCTCTCGGGCAACTCCGGCGATGGCGGTGGGGGGAGGCACCGGGCCGGGGGCGGGGGGGAGGATCCCGGCTCCGGGGAAGGGCCGCTGCGCCGGCAGCACCGGGACCCCCGCCGCCCCCGGGACCCCCTCCCCGCTGCCCCGGGGCCCCCCACCGCCCCCGGGCGCGGATTGGCGGCGGCGGGGGCGCAGGGCGGAGCCGGCCCGGTGGAGCCATGACATCACCGCCGCCGCCGCCGCCGGGCCAGCCCCGGCCCCAGCCCCGGTCCCGGTCCCGGCCCCAGCCCCGGTCCCGGCCATGCCGCCCCGCGCCGCCGCCGCCGCCGCCCCGCCGTAGCCCCCGGTGAGTCCGGCCCCGCCGCGGCGGGAGGGGGGCGGGGAGCGGCGGCGGCGGCGCCGGGGGGTCCCCGGGGGAGTCGGGCCGCAGCTCGGGGGCACCGGCAGCCCCGCGGTGCCCGGGGGGGGTCGCCGCTGCCGCCGGGCGCCGGAACGTGCCGCGGGGGGGAGGACACCGGGCGGCGGGACCGAGGGTGTCCCGGGGGAAGCGGCGCGGGGTGTCCCCGCGGATCGTCCCCCCACCACGTCCCCGGTGCCTCCCGGCTGCTCCCGGCATGTCCCCGGTGCCCCCCAGTGCATCCCTGCTGTCCCCCCCACACACGCACGTCCCCGCTGTCCCCGGGCTGTTGTCCCCAGATCATCCCGTGCGCCCCCAGCACATCCCGCCTGTCCCCAGTGTGTCCCCACTGTCCCCTGGTGCACCCAGGCTCTCCCCGCCGTGTCCTGGCTGTCCCCGGTGTGTCCCCCACTGTCCTTCATCCCACCCGCCTGTCCCCTGTGTGTCTCTGCTGTCCCCGCTGCATCCTGGCTGTCCCCAGTGTTCCCACTGCATCCTAGCGTGTCCCTGGTGTGTCCCCAGTGTCCCCACTGCATCCTGACTGTCCCTGGCGTGTCCCTGGTGAGTCCCAGCTGTCCTCGATGTGTCCCTGCTGCCCCTGAGGCTGTTTCTCCAGCACATCCCACTTGTCCCCAGTGCGTCCCGGCTGTCCCCAGGGTGTCCCCGCTGTCCCCAGTGCATCCTTGCTGTCCCTGGGCTGTCCCCGGTGTGTCCTGGCTGCCCCAAGAGCAGCCCAGACCCTGCAGCCCAGCAGGGTTGGGGACACTGGGGGCTGTCACCCCATGTCCCCAGGCTCAGGGTGGGGACCCTGGCATGGGGCAGGCCGAGGCCAGCTCATCGTGGCCATGCTGTGGGACCGTGGCCCGGGTGCAGGGGACCATTCCCTGCCGCGCTGGCGTGACCACAGCCGCGCGGTTTGGGCATGTGCCGTGTCCCTGCAGTGCCGGGGTTGGCGGGTGCGAGTAACCGGGGGAAGAGGGAGGGGGACATGGGCTGCGAGTGCCCCCGGCCCTGCTGGAGCTGCATCCCCCCCCCCACAGGGACACTGGCGCTGCCCCCGCGGGGCCCTGTGCTGGGGGAGGGGACGGTCGCACGGTCCATCTGTTGGGGGCCCCCCCGTCCGTCCCCCGCCGGCGGGGCCTGGGGGGGCTGCGGGCCGCTCTTCCCCTCTAGACGGAGCCTCACTTCCCCCCCGTGACGCAGCCGGAGCCACCGGCCCCGGGGCCACTTCCTGCACTGGGGCAGCGCCAGGGGGGCCCACACACCCACGGGCCACCACTGGCCACCCCGGGAACCCCCCTGGCTCTGCTGCCGGCCCCGCGGGCTGCGAGGGGACAGGGACAGCACGTGCGAGGTCTGGCCGCGTGCGCCGGTGAGGGTGCACGGTGCTGCTGTGCCTGGTGCCAGCGGGGTCCCGGGATGTGTGACCAGAGCGACGCAGCCCCTCGGGTTGGGGACGGGCAGCTGGGGGCTTGGTGGGGACGTGGGGAGCGTCCCACAGCCCCTCTCTGTGGCCGGCCTCCCCCTGTGCCGAGCAGGGCTGTGGGTGCCAGCGCTCCGGTTAATTTTGCCGCTCTCGTTGCGTTGGGTGGGAGAAGGCGGCAGAGTTTGCTCTGGGGCCGTTGGGTGGCCCCCAGCGCTCCCTCCCACCCATGGGGCAGCTGTGCGGGCTCCCCGGCGGGGGACAAGCCTGTGGCGAGCCCTGCACGTGCCCCGTCCTCGCCTGCTTCCAGCGTCCTCCCTCCCGGCCTCGCTGCCTCCAGCACCCCCAGACCCTCCCGTCATCCCCTGCGGCTCCCCCCGCCCCGCTGACCCCCCTCACCAGGACACGGGGCATCGCCGCCGTGGGGTCCGGGGGAGCCGGGACCGTGTGGCCCCACGTGAACCCCAACCCCTGCCCGGCTCGCGGGGTGCAGGGTGGAGGCCGCGGCCTGGGGCACGGCACCGCTCCGTGCCTGGAGACCCCGGGGCCTCCCCGAAGGCTCCGGGGGGTCCCTCTCCAAAGGGTCCTGGGTGCTCCGGGGGCGTCCCCCTTCTTGGGGTGCCCTGTACCCCCGGGGGTGCCCGGTGCCTCACGGTGATGCTCGATGCTTCCTCCCCCGGGATGCCCGGTGTCGCCTCTCCCGGGGGTCCCCGCTGCCCCGGCCCCCCCCCGCCCCCGTGCCGGCTCCCCGGTGCTCCCAGCCCGGGGCTGGCGCTGGCGGAGCCGCGCACTGGGGACGGCGGCGGCGGCGGCGGCCCCGGCTCCTCCCCGGCCGCGGCGGGAAGGCGGAGCCGGGCCGCCGCCGCCTCCCAACAATAGCGCGGCCGGGCCGGGCCGGGATGGAGCCGCCGCCGCCGGGACCGGCCCCGGCGCCGCCGGGAGCCCCGGGCGTGAGTGCGCGGCGGGGGCGGGGGCGCGGCTTGGGGGGGGCCCGGGCCGGGGCCGGTGCTCGGGGCCGACCCCTGCTCCGGGGCGAGCGGCGCGGGGAGGCACCGGCCCCGGCGGCGGGGGGAGCCCGGGGGAAGCGGGGTGTGCGGCACCGGGGCGCGGGGGGGGGGCCGTCTGCACCCCGGGGTCCTGCGCATCCCGGTGTCCCAGCGCCGGTGCCAGCCCCGGGGGCGCTGTGTGTCTCGGGGACCCGGGGTCGGTGCTCGTCCCGGGGCCGGGGGTGCGGTGTGTCCAGGGGCCGGTCCCAGGGTCCCTGCACCCCCAGGGAAGGGGCAGGGGTGGCTGGGCTGCGGGGGGGGCGGTCCCTGTGGCTCCCGGTGCCGGTGCTGGTGGGGTCGGCCCCACGGCTCCCCTGAGGCTCCGTCCCCCTCCCCAGCCCCGTTTTTCCCCGCAGGTGACACCGCGGAGGGACGGGGCTGGGGACATCCCAAGCGAGGTAAGGGGGGGACCAGGCTGCCGCAGGGCCTGGCAGCGCTGCGGGCTGGGGGGACACCGGCCAGGGGACAGCGGGGACCGTGGCCTGATGTGCGTCCTCCCGCAGGCCGCGATGTCGGAGAGTGTGGCCGAGGCACCGGGAGACGGGAGCCCCGTGGTGCTCGGTGAGACGGGGACCAGCCATGAGCTCCTGCAGCGGCTGCGGGAGCTGGAGGTACGAGAGCGGCCACCGGCTGGGACCACTGGTCAGCGGTGCTGGTGCCACTGGGCAGACACAGCCACCAAAAACTAGGGCCCCCAGGGCAGCTGTGGCCACTGGGCAGCTGCGGCCCATTGCCTTTGGGCAGCTGCGGCCACGGCCACCGTGCAGCCATGGCCACCGTGCAGTCATGGCCACTGCCACTGTGCAGCCACTGCCACTGTGCAGCTGTGGCTGGTGCCACCGGGCAGATGTGACCATTACCTTTGGGCAGTGGTGGCCACTGCCACCATGCAGCCAGTGCTGAGGTGGCCGTGGCCGTTGTCACGGAGCCAGTGGCCGAGACACCACAGAGGGGGCAGCACTTTCCTGTTTTCCATGGCCCTTGTGTGCCACGGCTCCTGGGGCAGCCCCGTCTCTCCACACGTGGCCCGGGGTGCCACCAGGCAGAGGAAGGGTCCCCTGGGTGCCGTGGGGGGGTGTCCAGGTGCCTGGGGTCCTCCACCAGGTCCCCTGAGCCCGTCCCCGCTCTGTCCCCAGGCGGAGAACTTGGCCCTGGCCCAGGCCAACGAGAACCAGCGGGAGACGTACGAGCGCTGCCTGGACGAGGTACCGGGGGGGGGGGGGTGACACAGGTGACACAGGTGACACACGTGTGTGCCGGGGCCCGGGGCTGCGTGTGCCCTCGCGCCCCAGCCAGGGCCCCCCCTCTGCTCTCCAGGTCGCCAACCACGTGGTGCAGGCGCTGCTCAACCAGAAGGTGGGTGTCAGGGGGATGTCGGGGGCGGCGGGGAGCTGGGGGGGGGGTCCCGCCTGACACACACCCCCCCCCCCCCCTCCGGCTCCCACCCCCCCCCCAACCAGGACCTGCGCGAGGAGTGCATCAAGCTGAAGAAACGGGTCTTCGACCTCGAACGCCAGAACCAGGCGCTGAGCGACCTCTTCCAGCAGAAGCTGCAGCTCTCGGCTGGCTCCCTGCCCCAGGTGCGGGGGGGCGCAGGGTGTTGGGACACACACACACACACATGGGGCAGAGCCCCCCCCCAGAGCTTAACCTGGCGTCTCCCTCCTCTCCAGTTGCCACTGCACCCGGTGCCGGTGCCCCCGGACCCCCCGGCCACCCCCCAGCCGGGCTCTGCTGAACAGCCGCCCCCCCCGCTGCCCTCCGCCTTCTGCATCCCCCCCCCGGAGGTGGGTACTGGCGTCTCGGAGCTGGGGGAGGTGGGTTCTGGCGTCTCGGAGCCCCTCTGTGCCGGCGTCCCCCTCCCCAGGCTGTGGCGTCCCCCTCCCCAAGGTCGTGCTGTTGCCTTTTCCACGCCTGCAGTGTCCCCAAGCCCGCAGGACCCGGCTTCCCGGGCCCGTGGTGTCCTCCCCTCTGTCCCCTTCCCCGCTGCCTTGGCGTCCCCATCCCCGCACCTGCGGCATCGCCCTTTCCAAACCTGGCTGCCCACCGCGTCCCCGTCCCTGAGCCTGTGGTGTCCCCTCCTCTGCGCTCCTGGCATCCACCCCTCTGAATCCCCTCCGCCTCCAAACCCCTTTGTCCCCGGTGTCCCTGTCCCTGACCTCGTTGTGTCCTTCTCCCTGTCCCCCTCTACCCACAGCGTCCCCAGGGCGTCCCCCTCTCCCAGCCCCCCCACCCCAGGGCCTCGGTGCCGGGCGACCGCGGGGTGATGGTGCGCGGTCCCCGCAGGTCTCCCCCTCGGTGCCGTCGGGCAGCCCCGGGCTCAGCCCCGGCGCCCCCCCCCTGGACACCCTCTCCCCCTTCTTCAAGAAAAAAGCCCAGATCCTGGAGGTGCTGCGCAAGCTGGAGGAGACGGACCCGCTGCTGGGGGCCCCCCCGGCCTCCCCCGGCTCCCCGGAGCCCTGTGCCGCCCCAGGCTGGCCCCCCTGCCCGCTGCGGGGGCTGGGGGCTGCCGGGGGGTGGCGGGGGGCCGAGGGCAGCCCCTGCTCCTCGCCGGAGGAGGCTGCGCCGCCGCGGGGGGCCCTGCTCAGCGCCTTGGCCGAGCGGCTGCTGCGGGGCGAGGGGGGGTGCTGCCGGCTCAACGGCGAAGCCCCCGGGGGACCCCCCCGGCAGTGGCACAGTGAGCACCCAGCTTTCCTGGGCCTCTACGCTCCGGGTGAGGAGAGCCCCGAGGGGGGATTTGCCCCACTCTCGCCCCGGGGGGGGACAAACCCCCTGCCCTCGCCCCCCAAGGTGCTCAAGCTGCCGCCCCCCGCCGGGGCGCTGCGCCTCAGCCCCCAGCTCGCCCGCGCCTCCAAGATCCCCTGCCGCGGCGGCAACCCCGAGGCCTCGCCCGCGCTCAGCCGCCGCGCCTCCCCCGACGCCCCCCCGGAGCCCGGCTCCTCCGAGCCCCCCGCCTTCCCCCCGCCCTGCACCTACGAGGCGGCCGAGCAGCCCCCCGGGCCACCGGGACCCCCGAGCGGTGGGGAGCGGGCGGCTGCCTCCCCCCCCAGCACCCGTCGTAGCATGGGGGGCTCGGCCCCCTCCCGCCGCCCCGGCAAGAAGCCCCCTGAGCCGGGCTACCTGCCCTTCAAGGAGCGCCTGGCTGCCCTGGGCAAGCTGCGGGGGGCTGAGAGCCGCGAGCCCCCCGGCCCGGGGCGGCCCGAGCGAGGTCACGGGGCTGAGCCGCGGCCCCCTCCCCGGGGGGGGCTGGGGGGCAGCCTGAAGCACCCCGAGCCAGCACACGGCGGGGAGCCCCTGGCCCGGTGCTACTCCTCCGGCTCCATGGGCGAGCCTGGCAAGGCGGGGGGCAAGGGGCGCCCCGCCGGCGGCAGGACCCCCCCGCGGGCCCCCTTGGCCCCCCCCGCCAAAGCCCCCCGCAGCCCCCACGGCAGCCCCACCAAGCTGCCCACCAAGGCGGGTGCCAGCAAAGCCGGGACGCCGCGGGGCGAGGAGCCGGCCCCCGCCAAGGCGACGGGGGGCCCCCGCAAAGCCCCGCCGGCCACCGAGCCCCCCGGCACGGGGCCACCGCCGCCGGGCGCCGCCGGGCACTCGGCCATCGAGGAGAAGGTGATGAAGGGCATCGAGGAGAACGTGCTGCGGCTGCAGGGGCAGGAGCGGGCGCCGGCCGGGGAAGCCAAGGGGAAGGCGGCCGGCGGCCTGGCCAGCTGGTTCGGGCTACGACGCAGCAAACTGCCGGCTCTGAGCCGTCGCGGCGATGGCGGCCGGGGCCGAGAGTGGGCCGGGACGCCGGCTCCCCTGCGGCGGGAGGTGAAGTTGGCCGCCCGCAAGCTGGAAGCCGAGAGCCTCAACATCTCGAAGCTGATGGAGAAGGCGGAGGACCTGCGGAAGGCGCTGCGGGAGGAACACGCCTTCCTGCAGGGGCTGGCGCTGGAGAAGGGGCGCCCCCGCGGCCCCCCCCGCGGCCCCGGTCCCCTCCCGGTCATGTACCAGGAGGTGACGGCCGAGACCTTCATGCAGCAGCTGCTCGACAGGTCAGTGGGGGATGCGGGGGGGTGGGGGGGTGCCCCCTCCAGCCCGCCCTGACACATCCCCGTCCCCAGGGTGGACGGGAAGGACGTGCCCTACGAGAGCCGGCTGGAGCACAAGCGGGAGCTGTGTGACCTCCGGCGGGTCCCCCCCGATGCCAAAGACCCCCGACTCTGCCGCCCACCCCGCAACGGCATCGTGGGACACCTACGGGAGCCCCCCGACAAGGCGAGGAGCCCCCCCACCCCCCCCTCCCCTCTGCATTACCGCCGCCGGCCATGTGCCCTGTGGGGGGGGGCACGCCGTGGCCGCTCACCCTCCTCCCCCCACCCCTGCTGCAGGCGCCCGACGTGGGGCTCCGGGATGAGCTGCCATCGGACGAGAGCTTGTCCGAGTCGGGGACGTCGCAGCACTTTGCCGGTGAGGGGGTGCTGAGGGGGGGGGGGGGGGATACGGTGGGGAGGGGGACGCGGGGGCAGGGGGGGATGCTGAGAGGGGAGATATGGCGGGGAGGGGGGCGCCGGGGCAGGGGGCGGATGCTGAGAGGGGAGATATGGCGGGGAGGGGGACGCCGGGGCAGCCCCCCCAGCGCTGACGCCTTCCCTTCTGCCCGGCAGCCTGCGGGTCGCTGACGCGGACACTGGACAGTGGTATCGGGACCTTCCCGCCTCCCGACTACGGGGGGGTTCCTGCCAAGAGCACCCCCAAACCGCGGGGCCGCCCAGAGGCGCTGCCCGGAGCCGTGCTGGCGCGGCCGCCCGCCGTCACCAAAGTGCCGCGCAAGGCCCGGACGCTGGAGCGGGAGGTGCCCAGCGCCGAGGAGCTGCTGGTGGCTGGCAAACACCGGAGCACCCCCGTGTGCCGCCCCCTGGCCCCCCCCGGCCCACATGGCCATCGTGCCAGTCACCAAGGTGGGTGTCTCACCGCGCTCCTGCCAGGCCCTGCCGACGGTGCCAGCCTGCACCCGCGCAAGGTGCAAGGAGGGACTGGCACCCGGCGGGGATCAAGGGATCATGGGGCAAAGCGGGGCGGGGGGGGGTCCTGCAGGTGGCACTGACCCCCTCCCACCCCCCACCCCCCCCCCCAGTTTTCCCCGCAGATGCCGGGGATGATGCTGGGAAGCCGCGGCGCGTCCAGCAGAGCAAGAACTGGACCTTCCCCAACGCCAAAGCCTGCGGTGCCGCCGACCCCTTCCTCTGCCCCCCCGGGGGGCTGGAGGGGCTGCACCGTCCCGCACTGGTAAGGGGGTGCCAGGGACGGGGGGAGCTGTGGGACCCCCCCACCACCCAGCCCTGGGCTGTAATTGGCATGGGCAGAGAGTGGGGGGGGCACAGTGAGCGCCGCCCCCCCCCCCTCACCTCGCTGTCCCTCCCCAGGCGCCCGTGTGCAGCCCTGCAGGGCGTCGAGGGGCGTCCCCGGAGGCCCCCCCGCCGCTGCCCCCCGCCCTGAGCGCCAGTAGCAGCCGGACACCCAGCGCCTCGGACGTGGGGGACGAGGGCAGCACGGAGGCCCGGTCGCAGGACGGGGGGCACGGCCCCCCCGGGCTGGAGCACTCCGAGTCGCTCAGCGACTCCCTCTACGACAGCCTCTCCTCCTGCGGCAGCCAGGGCTGAGCCCCCCCTGTCCCCCCCCACCCCGGGCCGCACTCACACGTCTTCCACTCCCCCCCCCGCCCCGCTGCCCCCCCGCTTCCCCAATCCCCATCCGGGGGTGCTGCCCGGGGCGGGGGGGTCCCCGTGCGCCGTGCCCCCCCGCCCCCTCCCCGCACCCGGCTCTTTCCGATGGTGCTATGGCAGTGTACAGCCCCCGCCGCCGGGTTTTTAACTCAATAAAGCCGCCCTCCCCCGGTTTATTTATATACGTTATTGTGCAGCCGCTGTCGTCTCTGCATCGGCCGCATCCTACGGACGGGAATGGCCGGGACGGGGGTCGGGTGGGGGCGAAGGCCGAGAGGTTCAATTCTGAGCGTTTTATTGAATCTTCCCGGTGTACAGAGAGGTGTTGGCGGGATTGGGAAAGCTCGGAGTCAAACCGTGCCGGCCCCGCTGGACACCTTCGCCCAACCCATCGTTTTCTTTTTCTGCCTGTATTTCTTGGCACCGTTGAGTTTGGCTTCGAGGGGGCCCACCGCCACCCCCACCCCCTATCCCCCCCTGGTCCCGGGCTGGCATGGGGGGGGCTCGGGGCTGCCCAGGTGGGGGAAAATCGCCCCGGCTCCCTGCGCAAGGCTGCAGCTGGGGAGAAACCTCCGTGGAAAGCTCAGGTGTCGGCAACAAGGCTGAGGGACGCGGGCTCAGGGTGAGCGGGGCCGGGGAGGGTGGGGGAGCCGAACTCCAGCAGCATCTGCAAATCGGCCGCTTTCTAATCAAAAACGAACAAACAAAAAAAACCTAAATGAGAGAAAAACCCACAAGGTGCGAAAGCTTCTGGGCTGCTTTTCATCCGCAGCAAAGCGCAACCCCTTTAATGAATCAGAGAAGGGACGGGGACAGGCTGGGGACGGGGACGGGACAGGGACAGCTCCACCTCGGCCTGGAGCCGCTTCACTTCTTCTCCTTCTTCTTGTTCTGCAAGAGGAGAGGCGGCCGGTCACTGCGGGGGCTGTGGCCCCCGTCCTACCCCTGCCGAGGGGCAGGTTTGTCCCCCCGCTCCAGGCCATGCCTGGGGGACCGTCACCCACCTCGGTCATGCCCAGGATCATCAGGAGCTTCCGGAAGATGTTAGCGAAGTCGAGGAAGAGATCGATGCAGTGCCTGCGGGGAGAGAGGCGTGCGCTCAGGGGGGGCCTGGCCCGTGTGCCCCCTGCCAGCCCCATGTCCCCAGCACCCACCAGATGTAATCCTTGTCCCCGCTCTCCGCCTTCTCGATGATGAGCTGTGTGTCGAAGAGCACGAAGCCGCACATGATCATCAGCCCCAGGTAGAGGTTGGCCTGCAGGAGGGAGAGGGGACGTTAGATGGGGACGGCCCCACGTTGGCGTCACCAGCGCGAGCCCATGTCTGTCCGTCCCTCCGTTCGTCCGTCCTCCGCGGGGTCCCGGCAGACAGGAGGGGACTCACTGTGAAGAGCCAAGTGGATCCCACGAAGGTGTTAACCACAGAAGAGAGAAGCATCAAGGTGAGGCCGGAGAGCAGGAAACCTGCAGGGAGAGGGTAGGGAGTGAGGCCTGGCTGCGCCGTGGGGAGCCCCCCGCCCCGTGCAGGGAGCCCCCAGCCCCCCGTGGATCCCCCCTGAACCCCCCTCACCTCCCAGGTAGAGGAAGCTGCGGCGCCGGGCGTACAGGGCGCTCAGGGAGAAGCAGGCGAAGATGGTGGCGGTGCCGAGGAAGGCGGTGGGGATGATGCTGGGAGAGAGGAGAGGGGGTGAATGGGGCCCGGGGAGGGGGTCGGGGGGCAGCTGAGTGGGGGAACGCTTCTACCTGGGGTTGATGGAGATGCATATTTCCAGGAGGGGACCCAGGTTGGTGCCTGGAAGGACAGAGCAGGGTGTCACCGGAGCCATTTCAGAGCCGTGTTGGGGCCCTTGTCCCCCGCCTCCCCGGGGCTTGGGACCCTGCAGAAGGCGGGAGGGTCCCCGGTGCCCACCTACCCATCAGGAAGGCGAAGCCGGCCAGCATCCCCAGCCTCTTCTGCTCCGTCTCCCGGCTGTGCGGGGTGGCCGTCAGCCAGACCATCAGCCCCAGAGCGCCCAGACCGGTCAGGAGGCTGAACTGTGGAGCAAGAGACAGGTGGGGGCCTGGCATGGCCTCGCCAGGGCGGCGCGGGCAGGGGCATGCAAGGAGGGGGGGCCACCCGCAACACCCCAAAGGCTCCTCACCTGGAAGAGGTGGGTCACCACATTGATGTAGGCCCCCGCGGCCGCCACAAACATGCAGAGCGCAAAGCTGGCGTAGACCCTCTTCAGGTGTTCCTGGGTGGAAGCCGAGCTGCGGGCAAAGAGAGGGTAGTGAGGCCTGGCACGGCCCCCCATGAGCCCCATGACTCGAGCCCGGCCTCCCCAAGGTGTTACTCACATGTGGGAGAACTTGAAGAGGGCGTCAAAGTTGATGTTTCGGTCAAAGACGTTCATGGTGCCGGGCTAGGAGTGGGCCCACCGGCCGCTTCGCAGAGGCTCAAGCTGCAAGAGGAGAGAGGGAGCCTGGGGGGACACTGGAGCCCTCCTGAGCCCCCAAAGCTCCTGTCACACGGTGCAGGAGCTCAGCAGGAGCCAAGGGCCTGCTTGTCCCACGCGGAGCGAGCGACAGGAGCTGCAAGCTGCTTGGTTTCTGCTGCGCTCTGCGCTGGCCGGGCCTGCGGAGCCCTCCTTGCCCAGCTGGTGCAAGTGTTGCGGGCTGTTGCGAGACCGGGGGCTGCCCCTGGGGAGGCCCCGACCCCGTGGGAGCGCTGCTGGCAGCTGGAAAGCGTCTTTGTGCCAGGCTACTATTAGTGCCCGTAATGACGTCCCCAGAGGAGGCCCCGGCAGCGCCAAGCTCCCTGCGGGGCCTCCTCCTCCTCCTCCTCCTCCTCCTGGCCCCTTCTTGCTCTGGCCCCTCTGCCAGCCCCTGGTCTGGCCTGCTCAGCCGGTGCTGTTTGCCCTGGCACCCGCGGGAGCCCAACCAGCCCAGCAAGTGGCACAAGCTGCCTGTCCCTGAGGGGCAGAGGGGCACCAGGCTGGGGCAGATGGTGCCTGAGGGGCCACAGGCCGTGGGGCTGTCAACCAGCTGCCCTGGCGGAGGGGAGGGCCCGGGGTCCCCTCCTGCCACACCGGCACAGACCCCTGCACCCACTGCCCCTCTCCAGGGCCGCAATAGTTTCGCCCCAGCACGGGGACAGCAAGAGAGTGATGGTCACTGGGCTGGTGCCAATGGGGACCTCCTGGTTTGGCCCCATGGCTCACGGTGGGGCAGAAGTGGAAGTTGCTGCCCCACAGCCTCGCTGGGGGTTGCGCAAGGCCATGGGGAAGCTGGCTCTGCGCGGGGTGTGGAAGCTGCGGAGGTGTGTGACAGCCTCCTCCTGGCACGGCGGGTGGCGGTGACAGCAAGTTTCGTCAGGCAGGGCCTGTCCTCCCCACGGGGACAGCGGGTGGGTCCTGGCTCTGGGATGAGAGTGGGACCCGGGTGCCCCTCACCAGGGCCAGGGAGCCGGGACAGAAGCCCCTCACCCAGCACAAGGGACTGAGAAGGGGCTGGAGCCCTTTCGGTTTCGCTTGTGACGTCCCCGGCTGGTGGCCCGAGGGTCAATGGGTAACTGGAACCGTCGCTGCTGGGCGACCTTTACCCACTGGCGCCTGCACCCAGCCCCAGCCCTGGCGCTGCTCCGGGGCCGCCAGCGACCGCCCCTTCCCCTGCGGGCACCTCCAAAGGGCCACCCCCCGGCTCCCACCCGGCTGCAGCCCCCCGCAACCAGATGGAGCTCCCACGGCGGGCCGGACCCGCGTGTACCAGCCCCCCCAGCGAGGCCTGGTGGGGAGCAGGTCCTGTCCCCCCACCCCGGGGTGAGGCCTGGTGGGGGGGCAAGAACCGATCGGGCCCCCCGGGGTGAAGCCTGGTGGGGGACAGGAACTGACCGGGCCCCTGGGGGTGAGGCCTGGTGGGGGGGGCAAGAGCCGACAGGGCCCCCCCGGGTAAGGCCTCGTTGCGGGGCAGGAACTGACCGAGCTCCCCCGGGGTGAGGCCTGGTGGGGGGGCAGGAACCGATCGGGCCCCCCCCGGGGCGAGGCCTGCTGCGGCGGTGGGGGCTGCCCGGGCCCCGCAGCCGCCGCGAGGGCCCGGGGTGCGGCGGGGCCCCCCGCGGCCGGGCCCCCCCCGCCGCCGCGCCCCCCGCCCCTCACCTGCGCGGCGCTCCGCCGTCCGTACCAGGCCGCCGACGGTCCCCACTGCGCCACGCCCCCCGTTCCTCATTGGCCGGCGCGCCGCGGAGGCCCGCCCTCATCCTCGTTCTATTGGCCCGTCACCGTCACTCGGGCGGGGCGGGGTGGGGCGGGGTTGGCCAGGCGCTCCCTCCCCCGCACAGAAGCGCGACGCTCATTGGCCGTCGGGGCCGGGGCCGGGCCAATGGGTATCTCCCGCTCGCTCCCTGCCCTTCAGCGCCCCCGCGTGGCGCCGCCGCCCGTCCGCGCTTTGGCGCCCCCTGGCGGCGGCGCCGAGGAGCGGCGGGCGGCGGGGCGGGGCCGGGCGGGGCGGGGCGGGGCCGGGAGGCGGTGGCGGCGGCCGGACGCGACGGGCTGAGCCTCCCCCGCCGCCCCCCGGTGCCTGGGCCGGGGATGGGGAACGTGGAGAGCGCGGACGGGGAGGCGCTGCCCCGGGGCCCGGGAGCGGCGGCGGCCCCGGGGGGGCCCGGGCTGCTCGGGCCGGGCAAGATGCCGATGCCGGAGCCCTGCGAGCTGGAGGAACGCTTCGCCCTGGTGCTGGTGAGAGACCGACCCCCGCCGCGGCCCCGGCCGCCCGCCGCGCCCCCGCCCCCGCCCGTCCCCCGCTGCGCCTCTCCGGTTCCCGGTGCGACCCTCCGGTGCGCTTCCCCCGCGCTCCGTCCGTGCTCCCGCTGCGCCTCCTCCGGGTCCCGCGCTCCCCCGCGTCCGTCCCTACCCGGGACCCCTCCCGGTGCGCCCTCCCGGGCCGGACGCGCCCCGCCGCCGCGCTCCCCTCCCGACGTCCGGGAACCGCCGGGGACGGCACCGGCGCCCGGAGGGACCGGGAGCGGGCAGGGAGCGCCCGTGCCCGCGGGGCCGGGCAGTGGCCACGGGGCCGGGGGCAGCCCCGGGGGAAGCCCGTCCCGGGACGGCGCCGGGGGGTGACGCCACTCTCGGTGCCATCGGGACTTTTTGACCCGGGAGAGTCCCATCGCGGGGGCACCGCGGCTCCTCCGTGCGCGCAGGGGTCCCGGCGGGTGCGGGGTCCCCCCGGGCGCGAGTGCCCCGCACGGTCTCCGGTACGCTATCATGGCCAGGGCGGTGGCCTTCCCACAGTGGCCACTGGCCGCGGCTGCGGTGTCGTCCCGTGGCCGTCCCAAGTCAAAGCTCAGCGGTGACCCCGTCCCCACGTCGTGACCCCAGTGCCATTGGGGCGCCACTGCATCCCACTTCACAGCGGGGTGGCCCTGTGGCCCGTCCGCGGTGGGGTGGCCCATCCACGGCACTGGCTTTGTTTGGGGTTCACCACGGGACACCGTGGTCGGTGACACCCAGGGCACACGGCCCCCGCCACGGTGGTGGCCGTAGCCAGCGGAAGCTGTGTCTGGTCAGGAAATGCCAAGTGTGGCCTCGTGGGGCTCTGGGGCACAGAACCAGGGGGGTCACGGGGGGCACCAGCACCCCCGAGGGGGGACTGTCCCACTGGTGGCAAGTGGCACCCGCCAGCGGGGCCGTTGCCCATCCCTGCATCCCACGCAGGGCGGATGCTGCAGCCAGTCCCTGTGGGGCCGGTGGTGGGGGGGCGACGCATCCTGCTGGCCGACGGCGGGGGTGAATTTTGGGGGTGGCAGCACTGGAGGTTCCCCCAGTGCCGCTACCCCCAAAATCTGTCACATACCCCCAGCGTCAGCGTCACCTGGTGCCGGCCCGGCTACTGCCGGGGAGGAAAATATTTCATCATGTGATGGGGCTGCAGCACTGGTGGCCCCCGAAGGGGCAGGATCGGTCCGGGGGTGTCCCCCAAACCCCCCGGTAGCCCCCAGTTCTAGGACCCAGGCCAGCTGCGGGGGGGGGGGTGGTCCCTGGTGGGGGGCGGTGGCGGAGGAAGTGCCCGGCCGGGAGCGGCCCCGCTCCCGCCACAAAGGCAGGAAGCCGAGCGGCGGGAATGCCGGCGAGGGCGGCTGCGCTTCAAAGCCCCCCCGGTGCCCCCCGCCCCCTCCCAGGGCCTCTGTGTCTCCCCCCCCCTCCCCGCCCCATCCCCGGGGTGTCCCCGCGGGCCCCGTGATTTTGCCGTTGGCCACGGTGTCCAAACAATCCCGGCCCCATGGGGAGGGAGGCACTGTCCCCCTCCCCAGGGCAATTCTGGGGGGGGTCCCCATACTTGTGGTGACATCCCCGCTCCCGTGGGACTGCCCCCCCCCCGCCCCGGGGGTGCGCGGCCTCGCCCAGGCTCTGCCCCGGTTTCCTGTGGCTCCGCGGGGCCGGGATGACCAGGGGAGGGATAATTTTAGCTTCCACGAGGTGGGTGGAGTGTCGGCACCTCCCGGCTGCGGCGGTGGCCAGATCCTGCTAACAGCACTGCCAGGGGTGGCATTGCCCGCCCGGGGTGGCATCGCCTGCCGGGGCAGCCCCAAGCCGGTGGCCATCTGGCATTCCCGCTTTCCACCGTGGCATCCCGCTTGTGTCCTTGGTGACACCGGTGCCCTGGGCTGCGTCCTGCCCCCGCGGTCCCCGGCATCCCCCTGGCGATGGCTGGCATCCCGGCGAGCCGGGCACGGTGCCGGGCCTCACGCCGCGGTCGGGGAGCGGAGGCTGCGGTTTGCCGGCGAGGAAGCGGGTGCAGACAGGAAGGACGCCTTGGCGCTGGGGAGATTTGGTGCTGCCGGCGGCTGGCACGTGGCGCTGGTGGCACTGCCGTCCCTGTGCCACGCGTGTGGCCCCGTGGCTCTGCTTGCCGATGCCAGAGACACTGGCCGTGCCATAGGGCTGGGTGCCCTCGTGGGGACCCTGGCTGTGCAATGGTGCTGGGTGCCCTCGAGGGGGACCCTGGCTGTGCCGTGGGACTGGGTGGCCTTGGGGGAGCAGCGTCCCCATGTCCCCCAGGGTGACACCCCCCCATCTGCCCCCAGAGCTCTATGAACCTGCCCCCGGACAAAGCCCGGCTCCTGCGCCAGTACGACAACGAGAAGAAGTGGGACCTCATCTGTGACCAGGTGGGGGGCTTGGGGCACCATGGGGGGCCCTGGCGGGGGGGGGCACTGTGCTGTCATGCTGGTGTCACCAACCCCGCCATCCCCTCCCAGGAGCGGTTCCAGGTGAAGAGCCCCCCCCACACCTACATCCAGAAACTGCGCAGCTTCCTGGAGCCGGGTGTCACACGAAAGGTGAGGGGCTGGGGGGGGACCGAGGGGGGGATTGAGGGGCCAGAGGGCAGGGGGGACACGGCTCAGCCTTGCTCTGCCCCCAGAAGTTCCGGAGGAGGGTGCAGGAGTCGACCAAGGTCCTACGTGAGCTAGAGATCAGCCTGAGGACGAACCACATCGGGTGAGCGTAGCGTCCGGAGGGGGGGTGGGATGCTTTGGGGGGGGTTGTGGGGTCCCGGTGGGGGCACAGGGTCCTGGGACCAGCCCTGCCGCAGCTGCAGGGGAAGTCGGAGGTGCTGCAGGAACTGGGCCTGTTCCTTCCCCGGCCGTGCCGCCAGCCAGGGCTGCGGGCGAGCAGGTCCCGGGGGCGGATGCCGGAGGCGGATGGGCTGGCGATGACGCCCTGCGATGACACTCTGCGCGAGGCAGCATGGCCGCATCCCGCCCGGCTCCCCCCACCCCCGGCACCGGGGAGCTCAGCGCCGGCCCCGAGCTGGGTGGCATCGCCGACCTCGCACCGGCGCCTCGTCCCTCCGGCGCCGGGGGGGATGCGCAAGGGTGGCCGGAGGGACCGCGCGACGTTGCTGGCGACGTCACCCGGTGGGTGCCCAGCGGCGTGGTCATGCCCGCGTGCTCGGGGCGGCTCATGTGTGTGCCGGGCTGTCCCCCGCCGCTGGCCCCGCCACGGCCGTGCCGTTCGGCTCTTCCCCGCCCGCGGCCCGAAAATAGCAGCAGCCGGAGACAGGAAACGGGCTGGGGCGAGGGGCTGGCGGCGGCAGGAAAGGGGTGGCCACGGTGGCCCCCCCCCAACCCCGGCTCCCGCTGCTGCCTGACTCACCGAGCGCAGGCAGGGCTGCAGGCAGGGGCACGGGCACCACCCCCCGGGCCATGCCTGCCCCCCCTGTGCTGGCGGTGCTCCTGGGTGCACCCCCCCCTCCCAGTGCACACACATGCCCCCGGTGCAAGCGCACTCCCCTGTACACACAGGCCCCCCCCCACCCGGACAACCCCAGCTCCCCATGCATGCCCCCCCCCCCCGCCCTCGTGCACCCCTCCACCTCGGGCAAACAGTGCCACCCCCTGTGCCCACACCCCCCCACGGGCAGACCCCCCTGTGTACATGCATATCCCATGCGTGCTGCCCCTGTCCTTGTGCCCCCCCGCCGTCTGCACCCCCATGCACACCCTCCCCCCCCCACAAGGGACACCCCCGCTTGCGCACATGCACACTATGTGCACCCCCCCTGCGTCCCCCCAGCCCCATGGCACATCCCAGGCGGGTTCCTTGCCCTGTGCGACACCTCATATACCCTGCCAGGGGGCCAGGACCCCCCCGAACCCCCCCCATCCCAAGGTGCCCAGGGCTGGGGATGAGGGTACAGACCCGGCACCCAGCTCAGCTTCCCGCCTTGCGCCCGGGGCCGAGTCCTCCCTGCCCTGCGGCCGGCAGATAAAGCCGCACCAGCGCTGGCCCCAGCGATAGCAGAGGTGCTGCAACCGCCGCCAGAGCCCGGAGACGCCCCCGCGGCCCCCTCCCCATCCCTCTGCCGGGCCGGGGGTCCCCGTGGTGGTGGTGGTGGTGGTGGTGGGGGGTGTGTGTCATGGGGGGGGGGTTCCCTGGCTCCTGCAGGCCCTGATGGGTGCCTGGTGCTGTAGGTGGGTGCGCGAGTTCCTCAACGATGAGAACAAGGGGCTGGACGTGCTGGTGAACTACCTGTCCTTCGCCCAGTGCGCCGTCATGTGAGTAGGGTGCTGAGGGGTCCCTGGGGTGCTGGGGGGGGGGTCCCTTGGGTGCCGGGGGGGCTGGGAGTCCCAGTGCCCTGTGGCAGCTCCCTGCTGTGGGCGGCCGATACCGCTGGGTCCATTATCAGCGCCGGGGCAGCCCGGCTGGCACACGGGGACCCACCTGCCGTGGGGTCCCGGGGGACACGGGATGCTCAGCCCGCTCCTGCCTGCCCGGGCTGGGGACGGGGGTCCCAAGGCCACCCTTGCGCCTCTCCCTGCCCCGCCGCTGCCCCGCCGCCACCCGCTTCAGCGCTTGCCGCGGTGGCTGTGCCGCTCCGCGCCGAAGCCGTGTGTCCTCCCCCCCTCCCTTGCCGCCACGCGCGTGTCCCACCCAGGTTGGATTTTGAGGGCCTGGAAGGCGGCGAGGACGGCGCGCTGGAGAAGCTGCGCACCTGGAGCAGGTCCATCGAGGATCTGCAGCACCCCAGCGCCCTGCCCGCCCCCTTCGCCAGCAGCCTGGCCCGCTCTGCCCGCCAGACCGCCCTACGGTAGGTACCCGCTGCGCCGGCCACCCTCCCCCGGTACGGCCCGTGCTGCACCCCGCGGCTGCCCCGCTCTGCCAGCTCCGGCCGCCATGGCGCTGCCGCTTGCTGCGTGCCGTGCCGTGCACCGTCCCGCCACGGTGTGTGCCATGCCATGCTGCTTGGTGCCATGCGCCGTCCTGCCACGGTGTGTGCCGTGCCATCGTGCCCTGTGCCATGCACTGTCCTGCCACGGTGTGTGCCGTGCCATCGTGCCCTGTGCCATCCTGCCACGGTGTGTGCTGTGCCATCGTGCCCTGTGCCATGGCCTGTCCTGCCATGGCGCAGGCTGTGTGCCCACTGCCTTGCAGTGCGTGCTGCGCCATGCGCTGTCCTGCCCATGGTGTGTGCCAGGCCACGGACCATCCTGCGGTGGTGCGTGCCGTACCATCTTGCCCCATGCCATTGCACAGTCACATCATGGCGTGTGCCGTGCCATCCTGCCTGGTGCCACGCACCAGCCTGCCATGGTGTGTGCCATGCCACGGTGCCCGGTGCCACGCACTGTCCTGCCACGGTGTGTGCTGTGCCGTGCACCATCCTGCCCTGCGGTGCGTGCCGGGCTGTGCACCACCCTGCCCGTGTGCTGTGCACCATCGTGTGCGTGGCCTGTGCCACATCCCGTGTGCCGGCTGCCCTGCGGTGCTCCCCAAGCGCCAGGCTGCGCCATGCCCACAGTGTGTGCCACATGTGCCGCATCCCGTGCTGCCTCGCGTGCCGCATCCCGTGCTGCCTCGCGTGCCGCGTCCCGTCCTGCCAGCTGCGCGCGCCGTCCCCTGTCCGCTCGCAGCATCTCGCCGCTGCCGTCCCCGTCCTGCCCGTCCCGCTGCCTGCCGCGGCCACGCTGCCTCCGCTCGCCCCCGCTCTGGCTCTGTCCCCGTGCCCCGGGGTAACGCGCCCCATCTCTGCTTCCAGGGCCGGGCCCCCCCCTCTCTGGCTGTGCTCTCTCTCTCTCTTCTCCGCGCCCGCCTCGCCGCTCGCCCGCCGGGTAAGTACCGGCTGCCCGGGGTCCAGCCCCGGCACTCGCGGCTGCTTCGCTCCCCGTCTCCGCCAGCCTCTGTCCCTCTCGCCCCTCCAGCTGCTTCTCTCTGCCTCTTCCCCTCCGAAAGCCCCGCTGTGCCCATGCTGTCCCCACCCCGGTCCCCATCGCGGTCCCCATGGCGGGGCCGGTTCCCGCCTGGGCGAGCGCTGGCAGTGCAGCACTGGCGGTGCGAGGGTCCCGCTCACCGGCGCCCTGTGTCCCCCCAGTTACGGCACGCTGCCGAGCCGCAGGGCGCTGAAGAACTCGCGGCTGGTGAGCCAGAAGGACGACGTCCACCTCTGCATCATGTGTCTCCGGGCCATCATGAACTACCAGGTACCACCGTCCCACGGAGGGGACACGCATCGCTGCCACCGCGCCAGCGCTGCTAACGCTGTCCTCGCTCTGTCCCCACAGTACGGCTTCAACCTGGTCATGTCCCACCCCCACGCCGTCAACGAGATCGCCCTGAGCCTCAATAACAAGAACCCGAGGTAAAGGGGGGGTCTGGCAGGAGCTGGGGGGGGGGTTCCCGGTGCCGGCCGGGTGTGACGGTGCCGGTGCTGCCCTGCCCCAGGACGAAGGCGCTGGTGCTGGAGCTGCTGGCGGCCGTCTGCCTGGTGCGGGGCGGCCACGAGATCATCCTCGCTGCCTTCGACAACTTCAAGGAGGTACGGGGGGAGCGGGGGCAGCAGGAGCGGGCTGGGGCAGGGAGGACCAGGGGGAGACGGGAGCGGGCCGCGATGGAGTCGGGGGCAGGACCAGGCTGGGATGGGGACACTGGCGGATAGAGAAGCAGGCTGGGATCGGGGACAAGGACCCAGGGAATGGAGGAACTGGGAACACCAGGACCAGTCTGGGATGGGGGCAGTGGCAGATAGAGGAGCAGGCTGGGATCGGGGACAAGGACCCAGGGAACGGAGGAACTGGGAACAGCAGGACCAGGCTGGGATGGAGGGACTGGAGGAGACAGGAGGAGGCTGGGATGGGGGCACTGGGATCAGACTGGTATTGGGGACCAGGATCCAGGGAATGGAGGAACTGGGAACATCAGGACCAGGCTGGGATGGAGGGACTGGTGGGGGCAGGACCTGGGAGCACTGGCGCTGGGTTGGAGGGACTGGGGACAGCAGGTCCAAGCTGGGATGGGGGCACTGGTGGGGGCAGGAGAAGGCTGGGATGGAGGGACTGGGGGCACCAGGGTCAGGCTGGGATTGGGGATCAGGACCTAGGGAATGGTGGGACTGGGGTCAGCAAAACCAGGCTGGGATGGGGAGTCTGGAGCGCAAGGGATGGGGGGGATCAGGGAGGATGAGGCCAGGGTGGGACAGGGGGTCTGGGGACACCAGGACCAGACTGGGTTTAGGGGACTGGAGCCCAGGGGATGGGGGCCGGTGGCCGGGGGGGGTCCAAGCCAGGTTAACCCCGTGTCCGCTGCTCGCTCAGGTCTGCAAGGAGAAGCACCGCTTCGAGCGGCTGATGGACTATTTCCGCAATGAGGACAGCAGCATCGACTTCATGGTGGGATGCCCAGTCGTGGGTGACAGGGAGAGTCTTGGGGACATCGGGGGGGTGCTGGGGGGGACGCTCCTGGTGACCCCAGCCTTGCCCGCAGGTCGCCTGCATGCAGTTCATCAACATCGTGGTGCACTCGGTGGAGGACATGAACTTCCGTGTCCATCTCCAGTACGAGTTCACCAAGCTGGGGCTGGAGGAGTTCCTGCAGGTATGGGGGGTCAGGGGGCTGGGGGGGGGCTGCCCCGAGGAGGCCCCCCTGTCCCTGACGCCGCCCCGATGCCCACAGAAGTCGAGGCACACGGAGAGCGAGAAGCTGCAGGTGCAGATCCAGGCGTACCTGGACAACGTCTTCGACGTGGGGGGGCTGCTGGAGGACGCTGAGACCAAGAACGTGGCCCTGGAGAAGGTGGAGGAGCTGGAGGAGCATCTGTCCCACGTACGTGAGCGCGGGGGGGACGCGGGGACGCTCCTCACTGGAGCCTGGGGCATCCCCTCCCGGTGGCTGGCTTTGCCCCCAGGGAGGTCGGTGGTGATACCGGGGCGGGGGGGTGTCCCTGAGCCGGTGTCACAGCCGTGTCCCCCCCCCCCCCCGCCGGCCCTGCAGCTGACGGAGAAGCTGCTGGACCTGGAGAACGAGAACATGATGCGGGTGGCAGAGCTGGAGAAGCAGCTGCTGCAGCGGGAGAAGGAGCTGGAGGTGGTGAAGGTGCGTGGGGAAGGGGGCCCACGGGGGCCGTGGGGAGTGGGGCAGGGTCCCAGACCACCCCCCCTCTCCCCACGCACAACCCCCCTCACCCCCCCAGCCTGACTCTCACCGTCCCCAGGAGACCTACGAGCACACGAGCCACCAGGTCCACACGCTGCGGCGGATGATCAAGGAGAAGGACGAGGCTTTCCGGCGGCGCTACGGCTCTGAGCCGCCCCCCGTGCCGGGCGGCGAGCCCCCTCCCCAGCCTGAGCCCCAGCCCCTGGAGGAGGCCCTGCGGCTCCCTGTCCTGCCCCCCGTGGAGGCTGCACCCCCCCCGCCCCCCCCGCCGCCCCCCCTGCCCCCCCCCGCGCCCCCGCTCCCAGGTGAGGACTTGGCGGGGATTGGGGGGATCCCTGTGGCGTTCCCAAAACTTGGGACATCCCGGAGCCAGGCTTCCCAGGGTGCCCCCGGCATGGGCTGGGGCTCCAAAACCAGGGGGGTCCCTGGTGCTGGGCCACTCCTGAGGCTGGGGGCTCCCCAAAACGGGGCCATCCCCGGTGGGGCACAGGCTCACCCCCTCCTCCCTCCGCAGGCAAGTGCCCCCCAGCCCCGCCGCTGCCGGGGGCTTCGCCCTCCATCGCCCTCACCGTCGGGCTCTCGGGTAGGTGGGGAGGGTGGCAGGGACCGTGGGGACCATGGGGACAATGCAGGGACTGTGGGGACAGGGGTGGCGTGGGGACAGGCCAGAGGGGGTGCAGGGACTGTGGGGATGGGGAGGGCATGGGGACCGTGGGGATGAGGACAGGGAGGGTGCAGGGACCATGGGGGTGCGGGGACCGTGGGGATGGGGACGGACAGGGTGCAGGGACCCATGGGGACAGGGAGGGCATGGGGACCATGGGGATGGGGACAGGGAGGGTGCAGGGACCCATGGGGACAGGGAGGGCGTGGGGACCATGGGGATGGGGACAGACAGGGTGCAGGGACCCATGGGGACAGGGAGGGCGTGGGGACCATGGGGGTGGGGACCATGGGGATGGGGACAGGGAGGGTGCAGGGACCATGGGGACAGGGAGGGCGTGGGGACCACAAGGACAGGGGCAGGGAGGGTGCAGGGACCATGGGGACAGGGAGGGCGTGGGGACCGTGGGGATGGGGACAGGGAGGGTGCAGGGACCATGGGGGTGCGGGGACCGTGGGGATGGGGACGGACAGGGTGCAGGGACCCATGGGGATAGGGGGGGCATGGGGACCGTGGGGATGGGGACAGGGAGGGTGCAGGAACCATGGGGACAGGGAGGGCGTGGGGACCACAAGGACAGGGGCAGGGAGGGTGTGGGGACCGTGGGGATGGGAATAGTGCAGGGACTATGGGGGGACAGGGACAGGGAGGGCCTGGGGACCGTGGGAATGGGGACAGAGAGGGGGCGGGGATCATGGGGACCATGGGGACGGGGAGAGTGCAGGGACCGTGGGGACAGGGCAGGGAGGGCGTGGGGACTGCGGGGATGGGGTCAAAGAGGGTGCAGGGACCGTGGGGACAGGGACAAGGAGGGTGTGGGGACAGGGGACAAAGGAAGGGGGAGGCTTGCAGGCACCGGGGCGTTGGGGTTGCAACGGCCAAGGGAGGGGTGCAAGGACCGTGGCACGGGGATGTGCCGCCCCAGGGGGTGGTGACAGCTTGCGACGGACGCCGCAGGCTCGGGTGGCTCAGGGTGGGCACAGGATGCGTCCCCCTGCCCCGGCGGGGACTGAGCCACCTCCTGCCCGGCTGGCAGCCATCCGCATCAAGAAGCCCATCAAGACCAAGTTCCGCCTGCCCGTCTTCAACTGGACGGCCCTGAAGCCCAACCAGATCAGCGGGACAGTGTTCAGCGAGCTGGATGACGAGCGGGTGCTGGAGGTGAGCCCGCGGCCCGGCCCCACGGTCCGGGTGGCCACTGCCATCCCTGCCGCCTCTGAGCCCCTTGCCTTGTCCCAGCAGGACCTGGACCTGGAGCGTTTCGAGGAGCTCTTCAAGACCAAGGCGCAGGGGCCGGCCCTCGACCTCGTCTGCGCCAAGAACAAGGCGTCGCAGAAGGCGGCCAGCAAGGTGACGCTGCTGGAGGCCAACCGGGCCAAGAACCTGGCCATCACCCTGCGCAAGGCGGGCCGCAGCGCCGAGGAGATCTGCAGGGCCATCCACACGTACGTGCCCCAACCCACTGCGGGGGGCTGCCTGGGGTCGTGGCTGGGGGGCAGTGGGTCCCTGGCAGGGTGCAAGGGGGGGTGGCTGGGCTGCAGGGGGGCTCGTGGTGGGGCAGAGGGTCAGGTAGGGTGCATGGGGTACGGCTGGGGTGCAGGGAGGGTGTTTGGGGTGCAGTGGGTCCAGGCAGGGTGCGGGGGGCGGGTATCGTTGGGGTGCAAGGGGGGGGGCAGGCAGATTGCAGAAAGGGTATTTGGGGTGCAATGGGTCCGGGCAGGGTGCAGGGGCTTGTTTGGGGTGCAGGGGGGCAGTGGCAGGGTGCAGGGGGGTATTTGGGGTGCAATGGGTCTGGAAAGGGTGCAGGGGGGTGTTTGGGGTGCAGTGGGTCCAGGCAGCATGTGGGGGGGTGTTTGGGATGCAGTGGGGCCAGGTAGGGTGCAGGGGGGGTGTTCGGGGTGCAATGGGTCTGGACAGGGTGCAGGGGGGGTGTTTGGGGTGCGGGGTGAGCAGGCAGGGTGTAGAGGGGGTGTTTGGGGTGCAGGGGGGCAGAGGCAGGGTGCAGGGCAGGTATTTGGGGTGCAGTGGGTCCAGGTAGGTGCAGGGGGAGTGTTTGGGGTGCAATGGGTCTGGACAGGGTGCAAAGGGGTGTTTGGGGAGCAGGGTGCCCAGGTAGGGTGGAGGGGGGGTGTTTGGGGTGCAATGGGTCTGGGCAGGGTGCAGGGGCTTGTTTGGGGTGCAGGGGGACAGTGGCAGGGTGCAGGGGGGTATTTGGGGTGCAATGGGTCTGGACAGGGTGCAGGGAGTGGTTTTGGGGTGTGGGGTGCCCAGGCAGGGTGCAGGGGGCGTGTTTGGGGTGCAGTGGGGCCAGGTAGGGTGCAGGGAGGGTGTTTGGGGTGCGGGGTGAGCAGGCAGGGTGTAGAGGGGGTGTTTGGGGTGCAGGGGGGCAGAGACAGGGTGCAGGGCAGGTATTTGGGGTGCAGTGGGTCCAGGCAGCGTGTGGGGGGGGTGTTTGGGGTGCAATGGGTCTGGACAGGGTGCAAGGGGGTGTTTGGGGTGTGGGGTGCCCAGGCAGGGTGCAGCGTGGGTTTTTGGGGTGCAATGGGTCTGGACAGGGTGCAGGGGGGGTGTTTGGGGTGCGGGGTGCCCAGGCAGGGTGCGGGGGGGCCAGTCGGGGTGCAGGGAGCCCGGGCAGGCTGCAGGGCTGGGGCCGGGGCGCAGCGGGGAGCCGGTCGCCGACGGTGCGGGCGCGGGGCAGGTTCGACCTGGCGACGTTGCCGGTGGATTTCGTGGAGTGCCTGATGCGGTTCCTGCCGACGGAGGCGGAGGCGAAGGCGCTGCGGCAGTACGAGCGGGAGCGCAAACCGCTGGAGGAGCTGGCGGACGAGGACCGCTTCATGCTGCAGTTCAGCAAGGTGGAGCGGCTGCCCCAGCGCATGGCCATCATGGCCTTCCTCGGCAACTTCGCCGAGAACCTCCAGATGCTGACACCGGTAGGGAGGCGGGGAGGGGGGGAATACGCCTGGCAGGGGCGGCCGGAGCCTGCGCCCCAGCTGAGTCCCCCCGTCCTGTCCTCCCGCAGCAGCTCAATGCCATCATCGCGGCCTCGGCTTCCGTCAAGTCTTCCCAGAAGCTGAAGCACATGTTGGAGGTGAGTGCAGGGGGGGATCAGAGGACGTGGGGACAAGCTGGGCTGGAGTCCTGCCCTCCATCCTTACCATAGGTGGGCGGGGAGGGTCTTCTGGGGGGGCTTCTCGTCCCTCCCTGACCCCTAAATCCCTGCTGCTTTTCTCCTGCAGATCATCTTGGCGTTGGGCAACTACATGAACAGCAGCAAACGCGGGGCCGTCTACGGCTTCAAACTGCAGAGCCTGGACCTGGTGGGGGCAGCCCCGGACCCCCTGCCCGGGTCCACGGGACCGCACGGGATCCCAAGGGTCCCATCCCACAGCCCTGATTTCCCCCGCCCCAAATCGTTCTGCAGCTCCTGGACACCAAATCGACGGACAGAAAGATGACGCTGCTGCATTTCATCGCGCTGACGGTGCGGGAGAAGTACCCGGAGCTGGCAACCTTCTGGCAGGAGCTGCACTTCGTGGAGAAGGCAGCCGCAGGTGCCCCCCCCGTCCCCGCGCCCCCATCTCAGCCTCTCCTGGGGCCGTGGGTCCCTTCTGACCTGTCTCCCCTCTGTCCCCGCAGTGTCCCTGGAGAATGTGCTGCTGGACGTGAAGGAGCTGGGCCGGGGGATGGAGCTGCTGCGGCGGGAGTGTGGGCTGCACGACAACAGCGTCCTACGCGCCTTCCTGGCCGGCAGCGAGGGCAAGCTGGAGCGGCTGCAGAAGGACGCGCGGACGGCCGAGGTGAGGGGCCTTGCGCGGACCCCCCCCCCACGCGCGCCCCTTGGCATGTACGCCTGGCTTTGCGCGGCTCTCGCGCACGTCTGCTTTGCGCCCTCCTTGTGCACGCCTGGCTTGGCCCGGCCCTCGTCTGTGCCTTGCTCTTCACGCTCCCCTTGCGTGCATCTTGCTTCGCGCAGCCCCGGCGCGCGCCTTGCTCCGCGACGCTCCTCGTGCGCCCCTTGTCGTGCGACACCTTGCTTTGCTCAGGCCTCGAGCACGCCTGCCTCGCTTCGCGCGCTCCTCCAGCACCCGCCTTGTCACGCACGCCTTGCTTCGCGCGCCCCTCGAGCACGCCTGCTGTGCTCCGCACGCTCCTCGTGCACCCCTTGTCGTGCGCCCCTTGCTCTGCGCCGCTCTCGTGCACGCCTGGCGTTGCACGGCCCTCAGCCGTGCCTTGTTTTGCACGCTCCTCGAGCGCGCCCGCCTTGCTTCGCGTGCCCCTCACGCGTGCCCGTCTTGCTCGGCGTGCTCTGCGTGCGTGCCTTGTTTTGCGCGGTCCTCGTGCCTGTCCTGCTTGGCGCAGCCCTTGCGTGGGCCTTGCTCCGCCTGTTCCTCGTGCGCACCTTGCCTTGTGCGCCCCTTGTGCCGGGAGAGGCGGGACGCGCAGCCTGGGGGTGACAGCCCCGTCCCCGTCGCAGGACGCCTACAACACCGTGGTGCGGTATTTTGGCGAGAGCCCCAAGACCACCCCCCCGTCCGTCTTCTTCCCAGTCTTCGTCCGGTTCATCCGCTCCTACAAGGTGAGATGGGGCCGGGAGGGGACGCGGGGGAGGGGGGGGTGTCGGTGACACCGGTGACGAGGAGGGGTGACGGTGATGGCTCCCACCGTCCCTGGCAGGACGCGGAGCAGGAGAACGAGATGCGGAAGAAGCAGGAGGAGGTGATGCGGGAGAAGCTGCTGGCACAGGAGGCGAAGAAGCAGGAGAAGGTGAGGGGGGGTGGGCACATGGATGGGCTGGGAGGGGGACGGCGACACGGAGGGGACACCCGTGTCCCCAACCTGTGTCCCCTGCGCCTCCCTTTGCAGCGGAACAAGTGGCAGCAGCAGGAGCTGATCGCGGAGCTGCGGCGGCGCCAGGCCAAGGACCATCGCCCCGTCTACGAGGGCAAGGACGGCACCATCGAGGACATCATCACCGGTACAGCCCCCGCCGCTCCCCCCGGCCCGGACGCCTGGGTCCTGCCCATGTGCGGGGGCTGATGTCTCCCTGTGTCCCCCCCCACCCCCTGCCCCGTGCCCCCCTGCAGCGCTGAAGAGCGTCCCCTTCACGGCCCGCACCGCCAAGCGGGGCTCGCGGTTCTTCTGCGACCCGTCCCACCACGACGAGTCCAACTGTTAGCCCCCAGGTACTGCCTGCATGCCGGGACCCCCCCCGGGATCCCCCCAGGTGCCCCCCCCCGGCCCCGGGTCCCTCCCGGCCCTGCATGCCCCCTCCTGCATGCCCCCTCCCCGCATGCCGTCACCCTGGGGTGCCCCGCACCCCCCCTCCCCTCGGAGCAGAGCAGGGTCCTGGTGCGGGATCCTGGTGCAAGGCTGGTCCCGGCACAGGATCCCAGTACAGTGCTGGGTTCCGGCACAGGATCCCAGCACGGGATCCCAGCGTGGGATCCCAGTACAATGCTGATCCCAGCACAGGATCCCGGCAAAGGATCCCAGTGTAGGATCCCACTGCAAGGCTGTGTTCCGGTACAGGATCCCACTACAGTACTGGGATCCAGTACAGGATCCCAGTACAATGCTGGTCCCAGCACAGGATCCTGGCACAGGATCCCAGCATGGGATCCTGGTGCAAGGCTGGTCCCGGCACAGGATCCCAGTACAATGCTGGGACCCAGCGTAGGATCTCACTGCAAGGCTGGGTTCCGGCACAGGATCCCACTACAGTGCTGGGATTCAGCACAGGATCCCAGCACGGGATCCCAGCATGGGATCCCAGTACAATGCTGGTCCCAGCACAGGATCCCACTGCAAGGCTGGGTTCCAGCACAGGATCCCAGCACAATGCTGGTCCCAACACAAGATCCCGGCACAGGATCCCACTGCAAGGCTGGGTTCTGGCACAGGATCCCACTACAGTGCTGGGATCCAGCACAGGATCCCAACACAGGATCCCAGTACAATGCTAGTCCCAGCACAAGATCCCAGCACAGGATCCCAGCACAGGATCCCAGCAAAATGCTGGTCCCAGCACAGGATCCCACTGCAAGGCTGGGTTCCGGCACAGGATCCCACTACAGTGCTGGGATCCGGCACAGGATCCCACTACAGTGCTGGGATCCGGCACAGGATCCCAGCATGGGATCCCAGTACAATGCTGGTCCCGGCACAGGATCCCAGCATGGGATCCTGGTGCAAGGCTGGTCCCGGCACAGGATCCCAGTGCAAGGCTGGGACCCAGCACAAGATCCCAGCACAGGATCCTGTTGCGAGGCTGGTCCCAGTACAGGATCCCAGTACAATGTTGGGGTTCCAGCACAAGGCCTTGGCACACGCTCCCGGTGCCAGGCTGTTTCCGGCATGGGGTCTGTGCTGCTGTGTGGGCTCCTGCTGCAACACTGGATCCCAGCACAAGGTCCTAGCACTGGATCCCAGTTGCAAGGCTGTTTCCCAGTGAGGGTCTGGTGCAAGACTGGGTTACCAGTCGGGGGGGGTGGGGGGGTGGTGTCTTTGCTGCCGTGTGGGGTCCCAGTGCCATAGCGGGTCCCAGTGCAGTACTGAATCCCAGCATGGGATCCTGGTGCAGTGTTGGATCCCAGGACAGGAGCTCAGTGCAATCCTGAATCCCAGTGCAGGGTCCCGGTGCAATACTGGATCCCAGCGCAGGGTCCCGGTGCAATACTGGATCTCAGGGCGGGCTCCCAGTGCAATACCGGATCCCAGCATGGGGTCCCGGTGCAACACTGGATCCCAGGGCGGGCTCCCAGTGCAATACCAGATCCCAGCGCAGGGTCCCAGTGCAATACCGGATCCCAGCACGGGGTCCCGGTGCAATACTGGATCCCAGGGCGGGGTCCCAGTGTGGGGCTGGGTCCCAGCCCAGTGCCTGGAGGACCGGCCCTGAGCTGCCTCAGCCCCACTGGGGTCACCCGGGACCATCCGCCCCCCCAGGCCGGGGGGTGCCCTGACACTGTCCCTTCCATCCCGCAGCCCGCAGGTGGATCCGCCTGTAGCCGAGCGAGGGTAAGGACCCCGGGCTGCGGCCGGGGGGGCTGGGGGGGCAGGCTGTGGGGGCCGGGCTGCCTCAGTTTTCCCTTCTCACCCCACTCTGCCCCACAGGTCCAAGGGGAGGGCTCTGTCCTGCCCCTGGCACCGCGCAAGGACATCCCATGGCACCGTCCTCGCCTGGGCTCGCAGGCGGCATCCCCGTCCCCCCCGCCCCCGACGCAGGGGGGACACGCACAGCCTGCCCCCCCCCGCCCCCCCGCAGTCTGCCCACAGCAGAGACCAAAGCCTGTGGTGGGGGCCCAGTGGTGGTGGCTGATCCATGGGGCGTCCCCTCCCCACCGGGGTCCTCATGGCGGGGGGGAGGGGGGGGTCACTGCCCCAGAGCCACTGTCCCACCGCAGGGACCATGGGGCTCTCCCCGCCCCTCCCAGCGCTCGTCACTTTGACCACTGATGTGAACACTAATTGCCAAAAAAAAAAAAAAAAAAAAGGGACCAAAGCCAGGCCGGGGTGGGGGGGTGGCAAGATGGTGCCCCCTACCTCGGACTCCCCCTCCCCCATGCCCCCCCGCCCCCCCAGTGACTTTTTGTACATGTGAAATATATGGAGTCTTTTACATGGCTGCTGCCTGCTTTGGCGGGGGGGTGTCGCGGGGAGGGGGGGGGCAGGCAAGAGGGGACCCAGTGTCTGGGCAGCCCCCCTCTGCTGGGGGTGGGGGGGTTGCCCATGTCCGAGGGGTGGGACATGCATGTGCAGGGACCAGACCCTTAAGCAGGGCTTTACGGTTATTAAAGCTCCAGGATTAAAGGGGGGGGGGGGGGGGGGGGGAGTACTTTTGGGTGGGTGGGGTGGAAACCACCCCCCCCACCCCCGCCACTGTCAGCCCCACTCCGGGGTGGGGTTGTCCCAGTTCACCCCATTGCTGGCCGCTGTGAGGAACTGGGAGCAGTTTAGGGCCAGGGTTGGGGGGGGGGCAGGATGCAGCCCTGGGAGCAAGAGGGGGCCAGGATTGGGCCTGAGCATCACCGGGGCAGAGCTAAGGGGCGGGGGGGGGGGGGGGGGGGGCGGAGGGGCAGGATGGGTCTGTGGGACCCCGAGCCGGGGGGGGGGGGGTCAAGGCAGGATGTGGCCGGATGTGGCCCCCCATCTCTTGCCAGCGGGGCTGGGAGCAGCAGGCTGCGGTCACCACGGTCCCTAGAGAAGGGCAGAAAGGGTTTGGGGTGGGGGGCAGGATGCGGCCCTGGCCACTCGTCGGGGAACGAGGGGCTGGGAGGGGTGGGGGGGGGCAGCCCCAGACCCCCATCAGCCGTGGCACGGTGGGGCAGGATGCGCGTGCCCCCCCCCCCCCCGCCCAGTGCCGCGAGGCAGTTCTCCGGGCTCCCTCCCCGCGCCTGCCCCGCCAGCCCAGGGATTACTCCTGGAACAGGGAATAAAAGTTTCCCCTAATCCTCTCCGGGGGATTTACCAGCGCCTCCGTGCCCATGGCCACATCCAGCTGGGCCCCAGGACCGGCCCCTGCCGCAGCTCAGCTGGCCCCGTCGCCTTTTAATCCCTCCGTACAAGCCAGGGAGGCCACGGCCCCCAGCGCCATCCTGCTCCATCCCAAAGTGCCATCGAAGATGCTGCAGGCAAAGATGCTGCTGTCCATCCATCCATCCATCCGTCTGTCCGTCCGTCCGTCCATCCGCTGGGCTTGGGCCAGGCCCTACACCCTCTCGGTAGCCCCCTCGGCCTCCCGGGATGGCCGCCGCTCCTGCGCTGGGGCCGCCACCAGACTCTCTGCCTGCAGCAGCAGATTGCAGCCGAGGAAGAAGACGGCGAAGGCGACGGCGAGGCAGAGCACCAGGCCGATGGCGATTTGGGCAGCCTCGGCCACCCGCAGGTCCCCCCAGGCCCCGGCCCGCGCGCTGGTGTTCATCTCCTCTTCCTCCCGGGAGCGGAGTGTGGGTGTGCGGGGCAGTGGCGTGGCGGTGACAGACGGGGAGGGTTTAAGTGATGTCAGGGACAGTCTGAGCTGCCCGCATGGCCCCCCCCGACTCTGCCCAGAAGCTGGATCCCCCCCCGGGCAGGGCAACCAGCTTTGCCCCCCCCCCGCCTTGGTGCCACGGGGGTGGGGTGCGGAGTCCTGCACAGAAGGGGGATCACCCTGGGTGCGCCTGGGGGGTGCCCCACGCGGGATATCGCTCCCAGGGGGTGGCCAGCACTGACCCGGCCTGGTGGTGTCAGCCCCCCCTCCCCGTCCTACTGCCTCGCCCCACAGCACCGGGATGGGGTGGGGTCTCCCAGCTCAGCCTTGGTGCCCATTTCCCTCCCATCCCACGGGCACTGGCCCCATCCACAGCCAGGACGTGACCAGCTGCCACGTGAATGCAGAAACACTTTATTTTTCGCCCCAGAGGAGGCAGAGAGCTCCCCTCTGCGCCCCGCAGGGAAGCGGGGCTCAGTCCCAGAGATGGGGGTGCCGCCCGGGGGGGGACACACGGTGACAAGGGACAAGGCTGACGCTGGCAGTGTTGTGCAGAGTTGGAGAGCGGCCACCAGCAGGGCCAGGCGGTGTTCGGCTACCACGTTCCCCTCTGTGCTGGTCCCCAGCGTCACTCTGCTGGGCCACCAGCCCTGCGCCAAGCTGGTGCCAGTGCCTCATGGGCTGACCAGCAGCTCCTGCCCCGAGGACTCACCACCCCTCTGCCAACCTGGGAGCCGCCGAGCCGGTTCTCCGAGCCGGGTGAGCACCCCACAGTGCAAACCAAAACAGCAGCAACCCCCAATTAAGGGCCAGGCCGAGTCCAGCTCCCCAGAGAGGCTTTTTGGAGGCAGAGAGGAGGGAACCAAGCCGAGATGCTGTCCCAAAGAGCCAGGGCTGTGCCACCACGCGGGGTGAACCTGCCTCGGTGGCACCCGGCCCTACAGAGCCAGTGTGTCCTTGATGAGCCGGCGCATGGTGGTGGTGACTGAGGTGCCCAGGGAGTCCGTGATCTGGTAGGAGATCTTGTACAGGTAGGGCTGCACGTCCTTCAGGCTGGTGTCGAAGACGTTGTCCACCTCCGACTGGGTGGGCATCTTGGGCAGGTACTCATGGCGGTTCATCACCTCCACGATGTTGATGATCTTCTCGCAGAGCTTCTCGCCCACCTTCTCCCGGCAGATCTGCCGCTCCTGCTCGTTAGCCAGGTTCACCACGTTCACCTTGATGGTCCACAGCTCCCAGGGGATGCACTCGTCCGAGAAGGGCCAGCGCGACTTCTTCTTCTGGTAGAACTCCAGGGAGATCTGCCCCATCCCATCGCTGCCCGAGTTGCGCAGCGCGTCCTGCCAAGAGACCACGTGGCTCGGGGGGGGGGCCAGGGACGGACCTTCCCCTCACCGGCGAGGACACAGCATTAAGCTCCTGCTTTCGGCCCTGCCGAGTCCACAGGGGGGGTCCCTTACCTTGAACTCCCCAACAGCCTTGCGGAGGGCCCGATCCAGCTCCTCGGAGGAGACGCGGACGTAGGCGAAGTCGATGAAGTCGCAGTCCACGTCCTGGGTGCCCACGGTGCCGATGGAGTAGGTGCCCTCCTTCTTGTAGTGGAACTTGCCGGTGCTGCGGTGCAGCAGGACGGTGTGGAGCACCGCCAGCATGGCCTCCTCCACCTGCCGACCCTCCACCGACACCTCCAGCACCTCCGCACGGCAGTTCATGGCGGGAGTGAGCGCAGGGGGGGCACAACAGCGGGTCCTACAGGGAAAGAAGGGTGTTGGGCGGGGGTTAGTTGTGCCCCTGCTTGGGTAACAGCACCTCTGCCAACCCTCTTTACCCACCCACTGGGGACCCTGGTGTTCCAGCGCGGTCCCTCCCCACCCCACAGGGATTCAGGTGTCTGGGTCTGTCCCCTCAACCCCACAGGGACCCAGGCGGCCTAGTACACACACCCGCCTCGCAGGGGCTCCAGTCCGGGCCCCCCAAGGCCCCCTAAGTCCCAGTCCGGGTCACCCCACTCCCCCTCAAAGAGTCCCCTTCAGCATGGAAGGCCCCGGCCCTCTTCGTCCCCCGGCCTCCCTCACCCCCGGCTCGGCCACCCCCGGTTCCCCTTACCCCCGGCTCGACCCCCGGCCTCCCTCCCCCAGGCTCTCGGCCCCCCTCGCCCCGCCCCGCCCCGCCCCGCCCCGCCCCGCCCCGCCGTCCCGGTCCCGGCCCCGGCCCCGGCCCCCCTCGCCCCCGGCCCGGCCGCACTCACCGCCCGAGCCCGACCATCTGACCGCGGGGAGGAGGGAAGTGGGGGCAGCCCACCTACGTAGGGGGGGGGTCGGGACACACCATCTGCCGAAAGGACGGCGCCTCTGACAGCATCAGCCTTTTTTCCTCAATCTACGCCTCTCTCCGTGAACTCTGCGCCCACCGATGCCATCCCAGACGGCGGTGCGGCCGCGAGGGGGGGAATCACCGTCCCCGGTCTGCAGCTCTCGCCCCCCCCGCGCAGCCGCCCGCTTGGTTCGTTCCGGGGTGCGGCGCCACAGAGCTGGGCCTCCCGCGGCGCAGAGCGGCCACTTCCGCGGGGCGCTCCAGAGCTCACAGCTCCCCCTGGGCTGGAGGCTCCGGGGCGGTACTGCAGGGGGCTGGGGGCCCGGTGACCCCCAGTGACCCCCGCAGTACCACGGCCAAGGACGGGGGGACACGGGAACAGGCGACAAGGAGAGAGCACGGGGATGCACATGGGGACATAGGACATGGGCAGGGGCATGGGGGACACCCATATGGGGATGTGGGCAAAGCAGGGACACAAGGACACGGGACTACGGTAGCACAGGGGACATGGGGACACAAGGAAAGGGAGGACAAGGGGAAAAATGGACACAAGGGACAGAGGGACACAGGGATATGGTGACACGGGACACAGGGGATACTGGAGACAGGGACATGAGGACATGGGGGGCACAGAGACAGGGGGGTGATGGACACAGGGACACTGGGGACAGGGGGACTCAGGAATGGGTGGACATGGAGGACACAGGAACGGATGTATATGGGGACATGGGAGACACGGGGACATGGGGATGGATGGACACAGGGACATGGGGGACAAAGGGACAGGGGGGGTGGAGGGACATGGGGACATGGCGGCCATGAGGACATAGGGATTAGGGGCACTGGCATCAGGCCGCCCACGCCACCATGGGGACATGTGTCCTGGTGTAAACAGCAGGGAGGGCTGTGCCCGTGACATGTCACCGGGCGGAGGGCCGGGCACACGCTGTGACACACGCTCCTGTGCCGCTGCAGCCGCGGGGCAACCGGCATGGCCGGTGTCAGCCATGGGGCTATTTATACCTGGCCCTGCTGGCACCAGCGTCCCTGTCCCTCCTGCAGCAGCCCCTGCCAAGGGGATGGGGACAGGGATAGGGCTGGGGACAGGGTGGGCACAGGCCAGTCCGGCGCTGCGGGGAGGGGACAGACACCCACCGCCCTGCTCTGACCCGGCCAGTGGCCTCAGGGCGCCGGGGGGTGCCCTCCCTGGTGGCTTCGGGGTGTGGGGTGGCACCATGACAGATGTCAGGACGGGCAGATGCTGAGCTGCGGCGTGGCACAGCACGGTCATTCCTGTCCCGTGGCACAGCACGGCATGGCACGGCACGGCACGGCACAGCCATTCCTGCCCCACAGCACAGCACGGCCATTCCTGCCCCACAGCATGGCACGGCTCAGTATGGCACGGTGCAGCCATTCCTGCCCCACGGCACAGCCTGGGACGGCACAGCCATTCCTGCCCCATGGCACGGAAGAGCCATTCCTGCGCCACGGCACGGCATGGCCATTACTGCCACATGATTCCTGCCCCATGGCTTGGTGTGGTTGCTCCTGCCCCACAGCCGGAGCAGAGCCATGCCGTGCCATGCCGGCAGCCCCCCCCCCCCCATGTTGTCCCCCCCTCTGTCCCCAAGGCTCTCCCGGCCCCCCCGGCCATGGCCCCGCCGTGCGTCAGCGCTCTCCCCATGGCGGGGGCGGGCGGCAGGGGGGGGACAGAGGGGCCCTTGTTGTGTGCCGCCGCGGGGCCCCCCCGGCCCAATGCTCAATGTGTCTCTTGTTCGGCACTGGCCCTTGGTGTCCCCATTAACATTTGCTCCGGGGCCAGGCTGTCCCCAGCAGGAGGAAGGGGACAAGCCGGGGGACTGCACCAGCCTGGCGTGTCCTCCCCCATGCACCGGGACCCTAAGAGCCTGGCTGGGACAGGGACCCCAAACACTATCCATCTCCCCCCCCCGCCACATTGGGGGATGGCCCTGCCGATGGCCGCGTCCCCAGGGACACGGTGGGGACCCAGTCACGCTTCCCGGTTATTTTGGGGAGGATAAATCAGGCAGGCGACAGGTGCCGCCGGGGGGTGAGTGACGGTTCAAGGGCAGCGGCGAGGGCAACGTGCAGCTCTGGTGGCCCTGCTGTCCCCACCCCGGCTGTCCCCAGCCCTGCCGCGCCGCCCCCCCCCCCCGCTTCCAAATCACCAGCTATTAAATATAGATGATATTACCGGGGGAAGACGCATGAGAGAAAAGGCCCCTTTCAGTGGCTCTCAATATACGTACAAGTTTATATACAGAAACTGTCCAAAACAGGAAAAAAAAAAGAAAAAAAAATATAAAGGGGAGGGGGACGAGGCAAGCGGGGGGGAGCTGGACCCCCCCCTCCCTGCCCCCACGCCCCCCCCACTCTGTACAGGATCCGGCCGCTCGCTATTTACATCGGGGGCATTTTTACAGGGGAGCAGGGGAGCGCCGTGCCGGCGATGCCCCCCCGGGGCGGGTAAAGGCACCGGGGCTGCTGCGCGTCTGCGCCCGGCACCGTGAAGGCACATGGCGGGGACCTGGGTGTCCCCAAGGAATCTGAGGCGGGGGGACCCAGGCGTCCCCGGGGGTGATCCAGGCATCCCCGGGGGGACGGGGGTGTGGGTCCCAGGCGACCCCAGGGGTGGCAGCAGCCCCCCCCCCCCCCACCGTGGGGGACTCAGAAAGGCAGCGTGTCCATGAAGATCTTGTCGACGATGGGGGGGGGTGGCACCAGGTCCTCCAGCTTCAGGTAGAAGATGCGCTGGAGGCCCTGGGTGCAGAGGCTGCGCAGCTCAGGCAGTTTGCCCAGCAGCTTGGAGAGGCAGCCGGGGCGGCCCGGCTCGGCCCCCGCCGCTGCCACGTGGTCCTTCAGGCACCCCACGATGCGGTTCTGCAGCTCCTCCACCCGCTTCGGCTCCTTCAGCCCGTGGCGGTCTAAGGAGAGGGGGGGACACACACACACAGAGGCGTGAGGCCAGGGTGATGGCCGCGGCGTGGGGAGAGGGGCCAGCGGCGTGGTGACGGGGTGTGGGGGGGTGTCTCACCTGTGATGATGACGAGGGCGGCGAGGCAGGAGAAGGAGGGGACGTCGACGCTCATGCGGTGCAGGCTCTGGGAGAACTCGAGGATGGCGTCGATCCACTCGCCGAAGCCCCGCACGCACTGCAGGCGGTGCAGCACCACCCCGTTGCAGAAGATGAGTTTCCCTTCCTCCGGCTTGGAGCTGCGGGGACAACCGTGCGTCACCCCCCCACCCCCAGCACAGCCCGGAGCTCCCCGGTATCCTGCACCGTGCCGGGGCTCACCGGTATGCCAGGCGCAGGATGAAGAGCTCGAGGAAGGCGGATTCCAGCAGCAGGTCCTGGTCCTCCTTGGGCAGCTCGGCGAAGCCCTGGATCTTCTCGGCCCACTTGCGGATGACGTCCATGGAGCCGGTGAGCAGGTCGTAAAACTGCTGCACGTCCACCGAGTCCTCCTTCTCGAACTGGCACGGCGCCGACTCCTGGAACTGCAGAGGGATGCGCTCAGGATCGGGCCCCGGCGCGGCGGCGGGGAGGGCACGGGGTGGTATCAGGACGGGGTCAGGATCGGGCCCCGGCGCGGTGGCGGGGAGGGCACGGGGTGGTACCGGCCCTACCTTGGAGTAGTCGAGCTTGGTGGCGCTGGGGATGGAGTCGATGTGCGCCCGCACCAGGGAGGTGATGAGGCTGACGGGGGACGCATCCGGCGGCTGCTTGGGCTTGGAGGGCAGCCGGCCCCGCCGCCCCTTCAGGCTGTCGGTCCGGACCACTGCGGCAAGGGAGGACATGCGTTGAGCGTGTCTGTCCTCAGCCCAACCCGGCGGGCTGCAGAGAGGGAACCCCCCGACTCCTGCTGGGACACCCCCCCCCTCCCTCCCAACCCCAGGACGGGACCCCGGTACCTTCTTTGACCATGCCAACGGCCAGGCACTTCTGGAAGCGGCAGAACTGGCAGCGGTTCCTCCGCCGCTTGTCCACGGGGCAGTCCTTGTTGGCCAGGCAGATGTACTTGGCGTTCTTCTGCACCGTGCGCTGCGGGGTGGGGGGGAAGGAGAGGCCCGAGCTCAGCCCCGGGCACCCGGCGGCCGAACAAAAGCCCTTCTGTGCTCCCCTGCCTCCCGCTCCAGCCCAGCATCCGGCTCCGCGTCCGTCGGGGGGGGGGGTGTGGGGTATGCTCCCTGCCCTGCCCCTCCCCGGGGTGACCCACAGCATTCTCCCGCTGCCGCAGAGCATTGTGGGAATATCCCAGCAGTGAGTCCCTGGGGGGGAGGGGGGGGTCCCCTTACCTTGAAGAAGCCCTTGCAGCCCTCGCAGGTGCGCACGCCGTAGTGCTGGCAGGAGGCGTTGTCCCCGCAGACGGCGCAGCGTCCCTCGCCCGCCCCGGGGCTGCGGGCCTTGGCGGGGGCCAGTGCCGGCCCCTCCAGCAGCGGCGAGGCGGGAGCCAGGGGCAGCCCGGCGAAGCCCCCCGGGGAGCCCTGGGCCAGGGCGAAGGCGTCCGTGTCCAGTAGCCGCGGGTCCAGGCGGGGTGAGGGGCCCGGCTGCCCCTTCAGGGTCCCGGGGGACCCGCCGGGGCTGGGCGCCGGGGGGCCGAAGGCGAAGTAGGGGGGCTGTGACCCACCGCCCTTGGCCGGCTCAGCCCAGGGCCGCCCGCCCTCGTAGTTCGGCGGCGGGGAGTACGCCCCGAAGGAGCCCTCCCAGCCCGGCGCCTGGGGCGGCTGGAAGCCCGGCGTGGCGGGCGAGGGGACGGAGCAGGGGCTGCCGTAACAGTCCGAGCCGCTGGAGGAGAGGGTCTCATCCGGCTGCCCACCGAAGGCACCGGGGTAGCAGCCGTACACCTGGAAGTCCTCCAGCTTGAAGGCGGCGGCGGCGCTGGGCTGGCTGCCGGCCGGCAGCTGGTAGAGGAAGGCGTCGAACTCGCCAGCGTAGCCCTCCATGAAGGTGCTGAAGCTGGGCAGGGCGGGGGCGGCCGCCAGATCTGCTCCGGCCACCTCCATGGGGAAACGGCCACCCTCGGGGCTCAGCAGCTCGGCCGGGCAGCGCTCGCAGGGGCCGGCACCCGCCGTGCCGTACTGCGCCTGGATGCAGGGCATCTCTGTGGGGAGAGCGGGGCGTCAGTGGGGACCCCGCCGCTGCCCCTGGCCCCCCCCCAGAAGATGGAGATGGGGCAAGAACCGCAGGGGCTTCCCTAGGATCCCCACCCTCGTGCCAGAGCCGGACCCCCGGTGCCGGTGGCTGCCTGGTGGCGGCCACCGCTGTCCCCAAGAAAGGTCACGCCGCAGCCAATGGGCGCAAAGGACATTTGCCCAAAACGCTGGCTTAGCAAAGCTGGGAAAGGGAAGGAGGGAGGAATGTGGCCGGCGGATTCCCAAGCTCCGGGGCTGGCCGGGGGAAGCCAGCGCTGAACCAGGGCTCGAGGGTCCCGCTCCCCCCATGACCCATTTCGGGGCCTTTTGGAGAAGCAAAGGCAGCCGGAGCTGGCGGCTGCAGGGGGAGAGGAGCCCACCCCCTCCCGGCCCCGCAGCCCCCTGGCCCCGCGGCACAGATCTGGCCCCGCATAAGACGTAACAGGAGTCCCGGGTCCAGCTGAAAGCCAAGCCAGGAGTCACCCTGATGGCAAGACGATAATGTAATTCATCTCGCAGACCTTTAAAGGTCACGCCGCTCCTGGCCCCCGGCCGCTGCAGCCCCGACACGGCACCGCTGCCAGCTCACCCGCCGGCCCCCGGCTTCCCCCAGCCAACTCCGGGCAGCTTTCGCCGATGCCCAGAAAGCCGATACCCGCCCGGGGAGCCAGGTTTAAAAATACTCAGCATGGGTCCAGCCTTGGCACCCACCGGGTGGCACCGGCCCCCAGCCCGCTCCCAGTGCCCCAGTGGGGTTTGTGCCCATCCACTGGGCACCAGGGCTGTGCCGGGCTCAGCCGGTGGGTTCAGAGGGGAGGGTGACCCCCCAGCTGCCTCCTGTCCCTGCATACGGCCCGGGGGGGGCATGACGCCGTGCTGGGGACATGGCAGCAGGGGACTCCGGCTCTGCCGGCAGCAGCTTTCCCCGCCGGCATGCAAATCCCGGCTGCAAATCGCCGGCCTGGCTATGCAAAGCCTCGACCTGTCCTGCCACCCCGGCGCGGGGTTTGCCTGGCAGCAGCGGGCAGCGCCCAGCACCGTCGCCGCTTCCTTATTCAAATGCTTTTGCCCTCGCCCGCCCGCTCGCTGGTGGCGTTTGGGGTCCCCCCTGCCCTGAACCCCCCCCTGCCCGGGGGGAACCAGGCACAAATTCCTGCGGCCGCCCCCGCGCTGCCCACGGGTAGTAGTTGCAGATTCCTCGTTTGGGGAGCGCAGGCAGCTGCCCGTGCCCAGGGCCGGAGGCCGCTGCCCATGCGGGCTGGTGGCAGCCCCTGGCACCGGGCCCTGTGCCGCGGGTGGGCGAGAGCAGCCGGCAGTGCCGGGGGGGGGTAACGCTGCCCACCTCCCTGCCAGCACCTGCTGCCCTGCCCTGCCAAAACGCAGCCGCTGCCAGGCCTCTGTGGGCAGCGGGGGGGCTTGCCTGCACTTTCCTGCCTGCACGGCCATGGCAGTGCCCCCACTGCTGCCTGCACTGCAACGTCCCTGCTGCTGCCTGCACTTTCCTGCCCGCACTTTCCTGCCTGCTCCAGCTCCGCAGCTCCTCTGCTCAGGGCTCCGGGGGTGATGCCTGGTTTGGGGGTGGCTCTGCCCCCCACAGCCCCCCGGCGTCGGGGCTCTCCCTGGCTGCAGCCGGATCCGGCAGAGAGGCGGGGGGGTCGGGACCGGGGACCAGCTCAGCCCCGGCTCCGCAGCCCGACACAGCCCGGGGGCAGCCCCGACAAACGGTTCCCGGTCCCGCACGGCTCATCCCGGAGCCCGGGCATCGCGCTCGTCCCGGGACACCCAGGACCGGGACCCCTCGCTCTGCCGGCCCCCGCCCGGTGTGCCTCCCCTCCCCGCTTCTCCCGGGTGCCACCGGGTAGCCCCGAGGGTCAGCCCCGCACGGCGCTCACAGCCCGGTCCCTTCCACCGGGACACCCGACTCTCCCCGGTGGCACCGGGGCTTGCCGGTACTCGTGTGTCCTTCGGACACGTGAGCCCGGCTCCGCCCGGTACCACCGGGACACCCGACCCCGTGCACCTTGCAAGACGCCCACGGCCCCGAGCCCCCGGTGTCACCGGGACATCCGAATCAACTCCCTGAGTGCCACCCGGGAAGCGCGACCCCTTGCACTTTGCAGGACGTCCGCCGCTCTGAGCCCCCGGTGCCACCGGGAACCCCGACCCCAGCTCTCCCCGGTGCCGCCCGGGATACCCGAACTGGTTCTCCCCTCTTCCAACCGGGACGCCCGACCCCATGTACCTTGTGCAGGACGCCCGCCGCCACTCGCTCCCGGTGCCACCGGGACACCCGAACCGACTCGCCCCGGTGTCACAGGGACACCCGGACTGGCTCCCCCTCGGTGTCACCCGAGACGCCCGACACCGTGCACCTCCCGGCGTTCGCACCCCCGGTCCCCGGTACCACCGGGACACCCGACCCGACTCCTCCCGCTGTCACGGGGCCACCCCACCGGGCTCGCCCTGCTGCCACCCGGGACCCCCGACCCCGTGCCCCTCCCGCTGCGCGCAACGCGGGGACATCCCGCCCCCGAGCTGCCCCCCGCCCGCTCCCCGCCTCCCGCTGCCGCCGTACCCGGGTTGCCGGCGCGGCGGTGCTGGGTCCCCGCTCCGGTCGCCGCTCTGGTCCCCGCTCCGCCGGGCTCCGGCTCCGCCACTACTTTCTCTTAAGCGCTCGGTGACGCGCGGGGCGGCGCGCGGGCCCGTGACGCACGGCGGCGCCGTAGAAGGCGCGGGGGGGCGGTTCCGGCGGGGGCGCGGCCGTGACGCACGCGGGGTTCCATTGACGCAACCGCGGCGCCCGCGCTAAAAATACCCGCGCGGCTCCGGCTAAAAATAGTGCGGGCGCCCCCCGGCCCCCCTCCCCCCACCCCGGGGCTCCCGGGGCCGCCGGCGGAGGGAGGTGGGGGGGAAGGCGGGGGCGGGAGGCCCCGGTGTCGGCAGCGGGACGAGCGGCGAGACGGGACGGGCAGGGGCGGCAGCGGGGCCCGGGGCCCTCCGGGGGCCGGTATCCCCGGGGCGGGTACCCCGGTGTCTCCTCGGTGCTGCCGTACCCCGGTGTCTCCATCCCCGGTGCTGCCCCCTTGGTGCCGGTATCTCTGGTGTCGTTATGCCCGGTGTCCCCTCGGTGTCCCCATCCCCGATGCCCCCTTGGTGCGGGTATCTCCTGTGCCCCCTTCCCTGGTGTCCCCTCGGTGCCGGTATCGCCCATGCCGTTATCCCTGGCGCACCCTCGGTGCCGGTGTCTCCGCTGCCCCCATCCCCGGTGCCCCCTCGGTGCCGGTATCTCCGGTGCCGTTATCCCCGGCGCTCCCTCGGTGCCCCCATCGCTGGTGCCCCCATCCCCGGTGTCCCCTCGGTGCCGGTATCTCCGGCACCCCCATCCTTGGTGCCCTTTCTGTGCCGTTATCCCCGGCGTCCCCTCGGTGCCCCCATCCCCGGTGCCCCCATCCACGGTATCTCCGATGCCGTTATCCCCGGCGTCCCCTCAGTGCTCCCATCCCCTCTGTCCCCTCGTTGCCGGTATCTCCGGTACCCCCATCCTCGGTGCCCTTCCGGTGCCGTTATCCCCGGCGCCCCCTCAGTGCTGGCATCCCTTTCCCCCTGTCCCCGGTGCCGCTATCCCCGGTGCTCTCCCGCATCCCCGGCGCCGCTATGCCGGTATCTTCGGTGCTCAGCGTCCCCGGTACCCCCGCTGTCCTCCTGCCCGGTGCCCGGGTGCGGGACACCGCGTGTCCCGTCCCCCCCCCCGCCCCAGCCCGGTCCCGGCGGGGAGACCCTGGCCGGGGCGATGGAAAGAGCGGCGGCTGCTGGCGGGCGCCCAGCGCCGGGAACGGCGCCCGCGGGCTGGAAAGATGAGCTCAGCCCGTGCGGGGCCGGCGGGAGGGCGAGGGAGGGGCGAGGAGGGACCCGGTAACCCCCTCCCCCCGGTTCCCGCCGGTACCCGCTCCCGGGGGCGAACCGGGGGTCCTGGGGGACACTGCCCGCCTGGTCACTGAGGGAAGGGGCGTTAGTGCCACCCCCGTTAGTGTAACCCTCGTTACTGCCACCAGCGATGCCACCAGCAACGAACCCCCCTGTTAGCGCCACCCCCGTTAGTGCCACCAGCGATGTCCCCCCTGTTAGTGCCACCCCCGTTAGTGCCACCAGCGATGTCCCCCCCGTTATTGCCACCCCTGTTAGTGCCACCAGCGATGTCCCCCCTGTTAGCGCCACCCCCGTTAGTGCTACCAGCGATGCCACCATCAATGCCCCCCCGTTAGTGCCACCCGTGATGTCCTCCCTGTTAGTGCCACCCTCGTTAGTGCCACCAGCGATGCCACCATCAATGCCCCCCCGTTAGTGCCACCAGCGATGCCCTGCCCGTTAGCGCCACTCCCGTTAGTGCCACCAGCGATGCCACCAGCAATGAACCCCCCGTTAGTGCCAGCCCCATTAGTGCCACCAGTGATGTCCCCCCTGTTAGTACTCCCCCTTTAGTGCCACCAGCGATGCCACCATCAATGCCCCCCCCGTTAGTGCCAGCCCCGTTTGTGCCACCAGCGATGCCACCAGCAATGTCCCCCCCGTTAGCACCACCTCGTTTGTGCCCCCAGTGACGCCAGCCTTCGGCAATGCCCCCTCCGTTGGTGCCAGCCCTTTACAATGCCACCAGCGATGCCACCAGCAATGTCCCCTCCCTTTGGTGCCACCTCCATACTGCCACCAGCAATGCTTCCCCTTAGTGCCTCCCCCTTAGTGCCCCGGCGATGCCAGCCTTCGGCGATGCCACCCCCGCTAATGCCAGGTCCCCCCCTTTAGTGTCATCCCCATTAGTGCCACGAGCAATATCCCCCCCCCCTCGTTAGTAACCCCCCGTTTTTGCCCCCAGCGATGCCAGCCTTCGGCGATGCCACCCCCGTTAGCGCCAGCCCTTTGCTGTGCCACCAGCGATGCCACCAGCAATGTCCCGTCCCCCCCGTTAGTGCCACCCCCATTAGTGCCACTTCCACTAGTGCCACCCCAGCAGCGTCCCCCCCCGTGGCAGAGCCCCCCGGCACGGCCCCGCGGGGGGAGCGGAGCAGCCCTCGGGCCGGGGGGCCCGTGTCGGGCTCCGGCCCATCCCCGAGGCTTCGGGGCGGCTCGGCGGGGCCGGGCCCGGGGAAGAGCTGCCGGGACCCCCGGCGCTGGGACCGTGCCCGGCTTCCCGGGACCCCCCCCCGGCCCCGCCAGGAGCGGCGAGGGGGGAAGCCTGTCACCGGCGGAGACCGGGGGGGGCACGGCGCCGGCAGCCGGGGGGGTCCCGGGGGTGACGGGCCGTGGCCGCCCCCTCCCGCCGCCCGTTACCTCGCTCCGTCCCCGGGTCCCGCCGCCGCGCGGTCCCGCGAGCCGCCCGCCCCAGCCGGGGCCCCCATGACGTCACACCTGGCCGCTGACGTCGCCGGGATCCCGCGGCGTCACCGGGGCCGCCCCTGCGGGGATCCCCCGCGCTCGGCCGGGCCCCGCCGGGGTCCCCGCACCCCACCAGCGGCGCCGCCGGTACCGGCGCTCGGCCCGGGGGGCAAACCGGGAGCTGCAGCCGGTGCCGGCCCCATGCTGGGGGGCGTAGCCGGTGCAAACGGCGGGGGCACAGCCGGTGAGAGCCCGGGGGTACGGCCAGGAGTCCCTGGGACACAGCCAGGCCGGGGGTCCCGGAGCCAATGGGGGTCCCGAAGCCACTGGGGTCACGGAGTGTGGCCAGCAGCAGCCCCCTCGCACCCCTCACTCGGTGGCCGAGCTGGTGGTGGCACTGCTGGTGGCAGGAGGGTGACGCCAGCAGCCCCTGCACCCGGGATTAGCTGTACCCCAGCTCCGGGGGAGGAAACCCGAGCCCGTCACCCCGGCAAGGCCACGGGGATGCGTGGGGGGAGCCCTGGCTCACGCCGGCCCTGGGGCGATGGATCCACCTCAACACCCCAGTGGGGACACGGGGACACAGTGGCTGCCAGCCAACCCTTCCTGCTGCCCCCAGGGCCTGTGCAGCCGGGGCTGGGGTGGGCGTCGGGGGTTCACAGGGTGCCCACGGGCCGGGTGGGTGTCAGAGATCGCAGGGTACCCACAGCCGGGGCTTGGTCCCTGCTCCGGGCCTATATTTGTGGGTAATGACAGGCTGCTCTGGGGCGTTCCCGGGCCGTCCCCGGCAGCCGCGGCCCCACCAGCGTCGCCCGGCTCAGCCGGTGCCACGCGTGACCCCGGCATCCAGCCCATGGCACACGCAGCACCCGGTTGGGGCTAAAAAAAGCTCCGCGTGGGGTGGCAGCTGCTGCGGGGGGTGGGGGGGGAAGGGGTGGGTGTCCCGTGACGGGGACAGGGTGCCCCAACACTGGCAGCGCGCGGGCGGGTGCCGCGAGCGTGGCCCTGTGAGCCAGACCATAAATGTCCAAGTGCGGAGCCGTCCTGGAACGGGGACAAGGCAGGAGAGCGGCGGGGAGCTGGCACACCCCCCCCCCGCGCACATGTGCGCACACACAGCCCTGCAGCACACACGTGTACACCCCACACCCCCCCAAAACCTCCTGCAGACACCCCCTGGGGTCCCGAGGGGCTGAGACCCACGGGAGCCTGGCTGTGGGGTGCAGCTCAGAGCTGAGGCTCCCTCAACACGCAACGGCCCGGCTGGGGACAGTCACAAGTCACAGGGGAAACTGAGGCACGGAGCCCATGGCAGAGGGCTCTCCAGGCCTGCACGGCAGGCTTGTGCAAGGCGATCCCTGTGCAAGGGAATCCTCGAGCGAGGACACCCCCGTGGGTGCTCGCTGCAGCGCCTGGGGGGGGGACTCGGTGCCCCCCAAGGCCTCTGGATGCTGCTTCGGTGGGGCTGGGGGACAAGGGGGTGAGGGGGGACCCCGGTGCCCGCCCCACTCCCCCCGGGCACCCCGTCCCGGCGGGCGGAAGGGCTCGGGGTGGGACCAGCTTCCCGCCGGCTGCTGGAGGAAGCGGGGCAGGAAGGGCCTGGCCGGGGCCCTGCAGTGCCGGGACGCGACCCACGGCACCGGGGGCTGCCGCGGGTGGGGGGACGGGGGGGCAGGTCCCTGGGAGCCCACGCAGGGTCCAAGGTGACACCGGCCACCTTTCTGCCCAGAGCTTGGCCAGCCAGCGGGAGGGCGAAGGGGGCAAGCGTGGGGGGCTGCAGACCCATGGGCTCCCCAAAGGACATGTTCCCCGCCCCCCCCCAGCCAGCCTGTCCCCGTCCCCTCGGGGCTCTGTCCCCCCCCCCAGTCACAGCCACGCACCGCTGCAAAAAGTCTCTGTATTGGCGAGCGCCGAGCGTACCGGCGCGGTACAAAAGCCCCCGGGGCAGGGGGAGGCAGGAGGCCTGTGGCCCCCCCCCCGAGCCGGGGGTGGGATGCAGGGCCTCCCCCCGTGCCCCCCAGCAAGGAGGGCACCGATTCCTGAGATGAGCGGTGGCTTCTGGAGCCGCCTCGGGGAGGGTCCCACATCTGCCCCTCGGTGCCACGACCCTCATGTCCTGGGTCGGGGGGGGGCCGTCCTGGGACCCCCGGGGCCGACCCCGAGCTCCTTCCAGCGGCCCCCGGGGAGGGGGTTGGGGGGGGGGGGCACGCAGCCCCTTGCAATAAATAAATAAATAGGTCTGGGGGGGCGGCGGCGGCCCTGGCTAGAGGTGACTCTCCTCCTCCTCCAGCGCCCGGTTCAGTCCCGGGATGAACTTGAGCAGCCGCCGGCGGAAGCTGCTGTGTCGCCCCTTGCGGGGGGCGGCCGCCCCCTCCCCGGGGTCTCCGGTCCGGCCCCACAACCGCCCCGCCGCCCCCGGGCCCCCCCCGCACTTGAGGCTGGCGCTGCGGGTCAGGGCCGGCCGGGGGCGCGGCGGGGGGGGAGCGGGACCCCCGCCGTCCTTGTCGCCGTCCTTGTCGCCGTCCTTGCCGCCGTCCAGCGAGTCGGCGGAGGCGAAGAGGCAGGTCTGGTAGAGGGAGTCGTCGCTGCCACAGGCGCTGGGGCGGGGGGAGCCGCCGGGCAGCCCCCCCTCACCCTGCAGGCACGAGCGGATCGACTCCAGCGTGTCGTAGATGCTGGGGTCCTTGGCCACCACCCCTGATGGGGACACGGAGGGGGGAGGGGGAGCCGGGGGAGGTCAGGGGGGGGGCCGGGGGGTGCCCCACAGCTTACCCCAATCCCCCCCCCCGGCCCCCACTCACCCCGCACCAGCCGCTGCTCCTGCACCATCAGCGAGCGGTACTCCCCCCACTTCTCGTAGAGCGTTTGCTGTGGGGAAGCGGAGCGGGGGTGAGGCACCCGTGGGGGGGTCCCCAGCACCCCCTCCCTCCCAGCATCCACACATCCCCCCCCCCCCCTCCCCCCACCCCAGCAGCCACCCCTCACCTTCAGGTACTGCAGCCGGGCCTCCAGCTCTGCCCTCCGGATGGACGTCCCATAGAGTGTGTCGAGCCTGTGGGGCAGCAGCCATCAGTGTAGGGGCCGGGGGCCACCCAGGACCCCCCCACGTCCCCCCAGCTCACCGGAGCACGTTGCCCGAGCTCTTGATGATCTCCACGATCTCGCGGTGCCGGACGCCCTCCACGTTCAGCCCGTTCACCCCTGTGATCGTGTCCCCTACAGTGCAGGGGGTGGGGGGGACAGGCTCAGGGATGCTGGTCCCCGCTGTCGGGGCCCCCCCCGGCCACCCCCCGGGGATGCGCTCACCGGCCTTGAGTCCTGCCGCCTCGGCCGGGCTCCCGCCGTGCACCCGGCACACGAAGGTGAACATCTCCACGCTGTTCCTGTCCTGGTGGTGCAGCCCGTAGGTCTGAAATGGGGCAGGGGGGGCGGTGAGGGGCGCAGGGACCCCCCGACCCCCGGCGTGCTCCCCAGGCAGCAGCCATCAGGTGGCAATTGCAGTATTTAATTGCTGCCGGGTGATGTGGGGCAGCACCCCAGCCCCGGCAAGGGGGGGTGGGGTGGGGGTGTCTCGCCCCAGATGACTGCGCCCCAAGCGGGGCCCCCCCGGCCACCCCTGCCGTCACAGCTGGGGGTGGCTTCGGTAACCAGGCAGCCCCGTCAGCACTAAAAATAAACCCTGGCTCAGAAACAATTTAAAAATACCTTCGATGCAAAGCAAGGTGCGGGCTGGAAGGGTGGGGAGCGTGGCATGGCACGGCACAGCACAGCGTGGCACATGGCACGGCATGGCACAGCGTGGCACATGGCACGGCATGGCACAGCGTGGCACATGGCATGGCATGGCATGGCATGGCACATGGCATGGCATGGCACAGCGTGGCACATGGCACGGCACGGCACAACATGGCATGGCACCCACCTGGATCTCGAAGCCAAAGGTCTCTTCCGCCGCCTTCTCCAGCGTCACCACCCTCCTGGGGGACAGGGGGATGAGGGACAGGGCAGAGCCCCCAGTAGCCCCCACCCTGACTCAACCCCCAGGACCTCGGGCACGTCTCCGCCAAAAGGTGGCGGAGGGGTTTGGGTTTTCCCTGCGCTGGGCAGGACCCCACGGATGGGACTCCCCTCCCCGGGACGGGCACCCCCCCAGGTTGCAGCCTGTCCCGTCAGTGCTGGGCAGGGTCCCCCAGGGAGCTGGGTCCCCGTCGCTGCTCTCACCTGCCTCAGTTTCCCCAGTGAAATCACCCCCATTTCCCACCCCTGTGGAGCATCCAGAGCAGCATCCCAGGGCCGAGCCCCGACCCGCTAGGACACGGACCCCAGCCCCCTCCCTGTGTGTCCTCCCCCTGTCCCAGACCCCCGTCCCTACCTGTGCTCCTCTGGGGACTGGCTTGGGGACGCCCGCCTGAGCCCCGCACCCTGCGGCAGAGGGAGAGCCATCAGCGGGGGACACTGTCCTGGGGCACATCCCCCTGCCACCCCCCTCTGGCGACAGCCGAAACGGGGCGTCCCACCAGGACCCCACCGAACCCCCGGGGAGCACCGTGCCAAGCTGGCACCGAATCAGCACCAGGGTGCACCCACTGCCCTGCGGCCCCCCCAGACGGGCCGGGCATAAGGAGGCTTTTATCGGCGCTCAAAGCCACCCTCACATCTGCTCCGCGCTCGCCCCACGCTTTGACGTCACCCCGCACCGCACCCCACCCCACGCCACGCTCCAGGGGGGCCCTGGGCACAGAGGGGCCCTGTTGTGGTCACACAAAGTCGAGTTTTTTTCATGCAAAATTCCCCCCCTTCGGCCCAGACAATGTCCCCGTTGTGGAGGGTGCAGAGGCGTGGGCGGGCGGAGGGACCGGCCGGGCATGGCAGGACCCTCGCCGCAGGGCAGGAGGTGGCAGGGCTGTCCCCAAATGCCCCTCCACACGCGGCTGCTGGGCTCCGGCAGCCCTGGCGCAGCGTGGCCAGCGTCACCAGGAGCCGTGCCTCGAGAGCGGCACATGGCTCATCCTCGGGGGTGGCCAGGTGCCACCGGCTCCCCCTGCCCTGTGCCACACGGGTGTCACCAGCCCCGTGGCTGGCCGTCCTGAATGCATCCGCAGACATTTAAGTGCAAAACCACCAGAATTGGACACATTCACCACAGGGAAAGTTGCCGCCCGTCACGTCGGGCCCCCACGTCACCCCAGTGATGGGGAGGTGACGCGGGACGCCCCAGCCCCCTTGGGGACGTCTCCGGTGGTGGCCTCGGCCAGCGAGCGGGAGCCAGGCCGCTGCACGTGACCCGGCCTGCGCCAGCACGGCCGCGAGAGCCACTTCTGCTCCGGATGTCGGCTCCGCTCTCGCTTCCCCCCGACGCTCAGGAAGCGCCGCGGGGACGGAGGGGGGTGTCGGGGCGGTGACAGCCCCAGCACCACCAGAGAGGGGCTTTCCCAGGGACACGGTGGCAGATGGTCCTGGGTCCCACCAAACCAGACCCTGGGCGCCCTGCGCCCCATCCCCTGCCCTCCCCATGGGGCAGAGCCCAGGGCGCCGCGGGGACACGCCTGTCCCGGTGACATGGCCACATACGCCAGGGTGGGGGCCTGTCCCTGCGCCCCAAAGGCTGCAGAGCAGGACGTGGGGAGGAGCCGGGACAGGGCATGGGGCTCGTGGGGGCCACTGGGTCAGGGTAGGGGCACAGGGAAGATAGTGGGGCAGGACGTGACGCTCGGGGGGACAGCACTGGAGTGGGATGGGGACACTGGGAAGGTGTTGGCGCACGACATAAGGCTGGGGGGGGGATGGTGGTGTCACCGGGACAGGATGGGGACACGGGGTAAGGTGTGGGGGGGGTGCGGGGAGCATCGGGGCAGGACAGAGACACGGGGAAAAGGTCGCGGGGCGGGGGGGGGAAGAACCGGGGCAGGACAAGACCCCAGGAGAAGCCGCCGGGGCAGCCCCGCAGGGTGCAGGCACCGGTGGCCGCGCGGGACGGCGCCACCCCCCATCCCCGGTGCCCCGGTGTGTCCCCCCCACCCCGCAGCCCGGTGCTGACAGCGGCGCCGGGTCCCGGAGAGCAGCGGGGAGCGGGCAGCCCTACCTTGCGCACGCGGGGCAGGGTGCCGCCGGCGGCCGCCAGCGCCCGGTAGAGCTCGGCGGGTGCCGGTCGCTCCGGGGCCGCCGCCGCATCCTCCTCCCGCGGCCGGAGCCGCCGCAGCCGCCGCAGGGTCATGGCCGGGCCGGGCCGCCCCGCGCGCCGCTATATCAGCCCGCGGGGGGCGGGGCCAGATCTCGCCACGCCCCCTCCCATGAGAACACGCCCCTTCCCCGAGCAAACCACGCCCCTTCTGGTGCCAGGTCACTCCCCCAACATAAACCACGCCCCCGCGCTAAGCCACGCCCCCACCCCCCCCGCCCCGGCGCGGGGACGATGCTGGGGACAGCGGGGACAGGGGGCGGGGGGTGTCAGGGGTGTCACCGCCCCGGGGATCACCATGGGGATGACAATGGGACTGTGCGGGTGGGGGGGGGCTGTGTGTGTGTGTCAAGGATGATAATGGGACAGGGTGGGGGGGTGTCAGAGCGTCACCACGGGGTGTCACCGCCCCGGGGATCGTCTCGGGGGTGATAATGGGACGGTGCAGGGAGGAAGGGGGGGCGTCACCACCCTGGGGATGGTCTTGAGGACGATAATAATGGGCTGGTGCGTGGGGCGGGTCAGGGGTGTCCCTGCAGGGTGCCACTGCCCCATTGATCACCTTGGGGATGATAACGGGACAGTGGTGGTGGTGGGGGGGGGGTGAAGGGTGTCACCGTGGGGTGCCACTGCCCCAGGGAGCGCCCCAGGGATGATAACAGGAGGAAGGGGAGGGTTTCCCGGGGGCAGGAGCGATGCCGCTCCCAGCAGCTGTCTCGCTCCCCAGGACGAGACCCACCACCGCGGCCACATTTGGGGCTCAGTTCAAGGCTGGAGCCGGAGCCCCGGGCCGAGCCTCCAGCCTGGCAGACGGAAGATTTAAACCGCTCCTCAGGAGCTTTGCCAGTGCCAGGGCCCCGGGAAGAACAATTCCCGGAGGCAGGAATGGGACAGGGCTCTGGGCAGCCCCTTGCATTACACCCAGAGGTAGCAGGAATTTTCCAGCTGGAATTAGGGGTTTTGCCCAGATGTTTATCTAAAATTTGCCAAAAAAAATAATAAATCAGTTTGTGACAGTCCCGCTGGCGTTACAGCCCAGCCACCGGGCCAGGGGCTGGCCAGGGGCACCGGGCAGCTCCCGGAGCCGGGCTGCTCCCGCTTGGAAGCGTTTGGGAAAGGCCAGGATCGAGCCCACCACGCCGTCACCCTTCATCAGGGAGCAAAGAAGAACGTCCCATCCCTCTCCCCAGACCTGGCAGCCCAGGGAATGACGCGGACGAAGCCATCCCAGCCCCATTTTCCCACCACATTTCCTACAAGAGGAGTAATAAAGACAATTTTTTTGCTTTAAAAACCAAAAAGCATCCTCTCACCTCACCCGCCGTCTCAGCTTCCACGCCGGGGTCAGAGCGTGGGGGGCTGCGGCAGGAGCTGCAGACAAAGCCGGGAGCGAGGGGGGGATGAGCCCAGATGGCAGTTCCCCCGCCCCGAGTCTGAGCCCAGGGGGACCCCGGATTTTCCCCTTGATCCGCTCACAAGATGCTCGTTCACGGGAGGCTCTAATTAGGGAGAATTAGCGGGGGCAGCTTGCACAGAACCGAGCAAACAGGATTTTATGGGGCTGCTGGGCGGTTTGGACCAAAATTCACCCTTCTTCGGAGCTGCGGCTCCGTGCGCAGAGAGCGGGGGGACGCCAGGGGGGACAGGGGCACTGCGGGGACCTGCCCCCCACACCCCGTCCTGCCGCAGTGACCAACCCACAGCAGGGGTGGGGGGGAAAAAGACCTGATTTTGGCTGCTGGTCCCTGCGTTGGCTGGAAATCCCTCCGCTGCGTCCTCCTCTCCCCTCTGCTGGGATCACGGCCTCTCCCGAGTACACCATCGCCACTAACAAGGGGAATATTCAACGTTAAGATCTGCTGAAGAGGATTCCCGGGGAGATGAATGCAGGGAATAAGACACCCCCCCCCCGCCCCCAGACGCTTCTCTGGGGCTGGGGGGAGTATAAGCTTGGCCAGGCCTCGGCACTCGGTTCCTACCCCCCTACGCCACGGCTAACCCTTGGCAGCAAACGGCGAGAGACTCCCAACACCTCACGTGAATAAAACAAACTTTTAATAATGTACAGCAGAAATCGACAGCCTCGTTTTATATTAAACAAAAGATTTCCTATATTACATTGTATTTACATTTGCATACTGAAGAGGTAAAGTGTCTAAGTGGCTATTTTACAGTCCGTTTCTAATAAAATATACAAAACCAAACAAATAAAAGGGGCAGATAAGTACCAAGAGATCTGTTCTGAAGCCAGCGTACCACGGGTTCACCCTGCGCCACAGACGAGAAGCACGAGCTCCGACCCTCCGCCTCTCCCCAGCACCATTCGCCCCCCAGCACCCCACATCCCCCCCCTCCTCGTCCCCAGCTGCGACGGTGGCCTCTTCTCCTCAACTGCCCATAACGGGGCATTTTTCCCCGGCTGCTGCCACCACCTCGGAGCCGGGCACATTCCTACGTTTGCTACTGGTCAGCTACGGACGCACTGCACCTCCCCGGCACGGGGTTGCATGAAAAGTGCTGTGTAAATGCTACATAGTCAGCGTTCCTACCACGGATCCTCCTCGGTTTTGACTGCCTGGCGATGGCGTCTCTCTACTCAATGAGGCTTCTCTCTTATAGGGGATTCCCTGTCGTCCTGCCCTCACCCCTTCGGACCTTCTCCGGCCCGAAACCGCTCCGCTCGGCCGTTTGGTTTAGCGCTGAGGCAGATGCGTGTGTGGCTACAGTTGGAGGGGCAGGGGGAGCGAGTCAGTGCAAGTCACGTAGCTGACAGCGTCCTCGTGGAGACCCCACGCCGTTAACGGGGACAGGAGACTCGTACTGGGAAACCGGAGCCCGCAGCGCCGGCGGGGCGGGGGGAGCGCGCGGCAGACGTACCTACCGGCGTGATGGGCTTTCCTATGGCAGTTTATGTCACAGTCGTTAAGAATTTGTCCCCAACCCGACAGGGTCCTGTCAGAGCAGCTGAAGAGTCTGTAGGGTGAAGCGCCCACCACCTCGGTTTCTAAACACAGAAGGGTTCGGTTAAGGGACGTACGGTTCTGCGGACACATGGGAACCTGGGGCTGAGATCCGAGGCTGGACAAAGGGGGAAGGGAAGGGAAAGCCGGACGCTGATGAGGCGTACACTGCTCCCACCTCGGCGCCGCACCGTCCCACCCCAAACTCCACGGGAGGAGGCAAAATGGCTCCAAACACGAGGCAAAGACACAACTCCTCACTTTACACAACGTCACAGACAGGTAGGGAGTCTCGTAGGGAGTCTCGGGGAAGACAGACACACGGACGGATACACAGACAGCAAGAACAGAGTGTTTCAAAAAAAGAAAAAAAAAAAAAAAAGAAACAAACCCAAAAGTTAACCCCGGCGCCCGGAGCAGAGATGAAACCTCACCTTACAGAGCAGGCGCAAGGTTTGAGTAGAAACAGTTCCAGTGTAAATCGAGCTGTGTGCATTCGTTGGTTGTTCATTATTTTTTTTTTTTTTTGCAGCGATTTCTTTACAAACAAACAGGTCAAGAGGTAATAATCATAGATTGTTTTTCTTCTCTTATAAAGAATTAACAATATTAAAAAAAGTTAAAATCCAGACCCTCCCATAAAATAATAATAATAATTAAAAAAAAATAAAATCAAAACTACTCCAGTTAAAATTTATGGCTTCAGAGTTATACACCGTAGATACTGACCTAACCACCAAACAACCGGCACTTCCCAGATCGCCTTTAATGCTGCCATCAGCACGACAGACTCCGGCCTCAGCTACTCCCGTTTTTGCTGGGCCCAGCTGCAGACAACAGTCAAACCAACCCGACGACTTCAAACCGTGATTCGGCATTTCATCGAAAGAAAATTCATGCAGTTCCCCCCACCCCCACAAGTTATACACAGCCACTTCCAGATTATGAGATATTTATATATGTATATTAAAAAAAGATGGGACTTCCAAACCCACACCCCGCTGCCGGGTGCCCCTTGGGAGGTGGGAGAACACCCCGGCTCTGCCCTGAGCGGCCACGAGCGTGCCTGGATGGTGACCCCAGAATCGCGTTCCGACCAGGAGGGTCTCCTGCAGTTCCCCACCGCCCCATCTCCTTCCAGCCGGGCAGCTCCTGCTCTACCTCCGACACACAGCTCGGCTCCGGGGCAGCTCCCCGGCCCCTGGTCTCCCTTTCCACCCTACAAAGAATTACAAACCCCAGGGGGTCAAGACAAAAAAAAACCAACCCCAAAACAACTGGATTCCAGGAGTGAAGTCAGTTCCTCATTTGTTTTGTCTTTAACAAAAACAAAAAAAAAAAAAAAAAAAAGGGAGGGGGTGGCAGTGAGGCAACCTGATGGGAAGTTCCTGCAGCCGGCGTAGGGACGGCGAGGCCACGGCACCCATCGGAGAGCTAAGGATCTGGTTTTAAGCAGCCCGTCCAAGCCAGACAATGCTCACGACTCGACAAGGAGAGCACCAGCGCGCACAGCTCAAAAAAAGGACACTCTAGATTTGCACATGCACAGAAAGCACGAACAGAGATGAGCCACCCTACGGGCAGACACTGCACGTCTACGGAAGGAGATGAACAGGCACGGGGGACACGCGCACCTCGCGCATGCAAACACCACTGCGCACACTGACAGCCAGTCAGAGTTCTGGGTTTTGACTTCGAATCTTTCAAGCTTAAGAAAAAGGAGGGAAATGGTTTCGTGAAGCTGATAAACTGTTCAGGCTCAGCCTCTCAGAAGGGAGCACCATTTGTTTTGCAAATGCTTTTTCTGCGTGAACGTGCCAGTCCCTGGAAAAATCCTCAGAGTACGGCAAGAAAACCTTCCTTTTCCCTTCCCACTCCCAGCACCCCCGGCCTCAACCACTGCCAAGGGGCGCACCGCGCGTGCTGAACTTTACAGGGATTTCCGTTAAAGAAACAAGAGTTACGATCATGGCTGAGATCCCTCAGGTTAAGTCCCTCTCAAGTCTTCACACTGTCAGGAGGTGATCATAAAAGGTTTCGGATTGTTTCATACCCAAGCAGGGCGGAGAGCAATTCAATAGGCTCCGTCACCCCGCCGAGCAGCCCATAGGTCAACGCTGTCTGGTTGGTAGCAGTAGATTGGGCAGAAACACGAGGTAGGCCTCCGTCACACGTCTACTCTAGCATGGCAGCTTCTGTGCAGTTTCCTCCTGCTGGGGCTCAGCGCCTAGATTTTCACATCTTCCTGGACACTGAGCTGCGAGAGGGTTTTCTTAATGCGGAGGGCAGTAAGTCGAGCCGCTCCGTTGGCGTACCAGCATTCCCGCATCATCTTACCCATCACCCGCAGCGCCTAGGCAAGAAACAAGGCAGATGTCAGACCTCTCCTTGTCTCCCAAGTCGCCCCGCCAGGCTGCTGCTGCCTGGCCGGACACACACGCAGCCTCCACACCTCCTAAAACTGGAGCTCAACCTCCAGTATTGTCCTCTTCTGAGCGACACAGGACTGATTTATCTTCTAATGCCTGGGAAAACCGCACTTTTGGAAGACTCTAGTGTCTCAACTGGTGAAAATATTTACTTTATCACCAGCTCCAGCGTGCAGGTTTTAAGGTTTCAGTGGTTTTGAGCTCACCAGGTGCGGGGATGAGGAGGAGCGAGAGCTGGGCACTTGCCCCAAGCTGCCACCAGGGTTATTTCATACCACGGATGGTACATTCAATGCAAATTAGGAAGTTTGCTCAGGAGTTCTCTCTCTCTCCCTTGCTGGCTGCCATCCTGAGAACTCCTTGCCCCGGTGCCGGAGCCCTCGCAGGGTCCCACATTTGCTGTCCCCTGCGGGGAGTGCACAGCTTCCTGCTGAGGGAATGGCCTGAGTACAGTCCTCATCTATTTTATATTGGTAATTGTATCGACACTGGTTCTTTAGTGTTATTAACATTAATTATCTCTTCTTATTCTACTAAATCTGTTTATATTCCAACCTTCAGGTTTCCTTACTTTTTCTTTTCCCCCCCCTCAATTCCCCTTCCCGGGAGGGCAGGGTCATTGGGTGGGAGAACCATTGTCTAAATGACAATAAATTGTTGCGTACTTACTTTTTACTCACCTTATCGAGGGGGAAGGGGATGTGAAGACGAAAGCAGACCTTACCTCGTAGCTTTGCCACCAGTTCGGGATATTAGGCCGTAATTTCTGATCACATACGACCTTCCGCATCTCCTCAATAGAAGGATCAGAGGGTACAAGGTCGTAGTACGGAAGCTGATATTCTTCGTGGATACCTGAAAGACAGAGAAGGGGAAATGCAATTCCTGGGAGAACGGATCATCACCACAGTGCTCGCTGGAGGCAGACTGATACTGCTTTGGACTCCATGACTCATGGCTGAGATGCGTCAACACTTTGCAGTTATTTAGAACAGAAACGAAGAATTTGGGATTGGAGTTTACAAGAAAAATTCAGGGAAATAAAATGCAGCTGCCCAAGCTGGAACAGAGTCAGCGTGCTGCAATCAACACCTCCCAGCAGAGGCAGGCCCATCGAATCTCGATGGAGCCGAAGGCAGGAGGACTGTCACGCGCACCACGGTGCTGCGCTCCTGCCCGCAGCTGGATGTGCCAAGACCCTCATTTACACCGATTTGGGGGAAGAAAGTCACCCACCAAATTTGCACCACCACTTCCTTAAAATCCACCCAAAGGACCATCAGCCACCAGTCAGAGCCTTAACCCCCACTTCTCCCACTTCTCCACCCAGGCCAGCCGTAGCAGCAGCTGCGGGTCCGTTAACTCCCTCAGTAGCAAGACATACAGACCCCTCCTCCTGCAGCCCTGCTCTCCAGGCTCGCCTCGAACCTCACAAACACCCGACCAACAGAAACACCAAGGCTGGGAAACCCGGGAGCATGAAGGGTATTACCTCCCGCGTTGCACCTTCGAGCAATCTCCCAGTAGACCAAGCCCAGGGCATAGATATCGGCACATTTAAATGAATCAAAATGCTTCATGTTAATGGTTTCATCCAAGACCTCGGGGGCCATGTATCTGCAGAACAGAAGAGGATGTTAATTTTGAGAGGGGATTCTCTGGAAGACAGTAAATGGCAAGTTTCCCCACATAGCGCTTCCCAGCAGACAAAACTCTGCTCTGCACAGCCTTAATCAGAACAGAACCGGACCCTGTGGTCTAACAGAGTGAACAAAATAACTCAAAAAGAATAGCAAGTTGGGAAAGAGCTAGAACTGTCCAGAAGCACATCAGGCTCCAGACAGCAGGAGCCAAAGGCTTTTGAGAATGCCAAGCTTGTTATCAAGTATTATATGAGCTCCCTGGTGCTGAGAGGTATAGCTGGCCTACACCCCTCAGCTCGATGGCACCTGGAGACGAAGGTACTGACGCCCTTTCGACACCCATCTGGGCACGGTGCTGGCACTGGTGAGACACTTGGAAACGCTTAAGACAGAGAATTTCACCAGTGCTCGATCAGCAGCTCAGGCATTTGCCAGTCACACTCTGGTGCCATCGAACGCTGGCCAAGAACACTGTTCTCCTACCGTTTGGTTCCAACCCTTTGATTTGGTGCAATATCAATCGTATCCGTAACCGAATCATGCCGGACGGCCAGACCAAGGTCGGCGATGGCACACGTGCCGTTCTTCTTCACCAAGATGTTCTTGGATTTCAAGTCCCTGTGAGCAATCCCAGGCTTTCCTAACAGAACAAAACAAAAAGTAGCGGGGGTCAAGGTCTGGTGAAATCTGTTAGTCAAACTGGCGCAGAGGCAGTACCGGATTTCAGGGCGTTAGTTAAACTCTCAGTGTTGCAACACATTTTCCTGTTTGGATACACTTGAGCGCTGAAGAACAGCGTGGTGCTGCCAGCCTCTGGCATGCGAAGGCTCCGCTCACGCTTCGGAGGCTCCGCTGATGCAGTAGCACCCAGGGGCCTCAAGAGGGACATAAACTCCACTGTCCCAGGCATCAGACACGTTGACGGGGACGTAAGGAGTTTATAATTCTGCTGCTGCCTACGCTAACACCCCACCCAAGTAGCACCAATTTTAGGACGGGGACGTGAAATGCTGCTATAATTCCCAGGAGCCAGCGCGAGGCTAACCCACTTTGCAGCCAGCCAAAGCAAGCAGTCTGTTTCTGGTCAATACTGACCAGATGCATCCGGGCTGACTCAGCCGGTGTTTTCTGTGCAGCACATCAGTCCCCCTGGTCAATTCGGCTTTACTCCCCCCGCCTCAAGAATTCCCAGCATCTTTTCAAACTTTGCTCTTACCCTGAGTACCCACAATCTCCATGTGTAGATGGGCCAGCCCACTAGCAGCAGACAGGGCGAGCTTGATCATCCCCTCAATAGTCACCGTGTATCGATTAAGGTAGTCAAAGAGAGATCCATGCTCGTGGTAATCGGAGACGAGCCACAGCTGAGTCCACGTTCCGTTATCTGCAGCAGGAAAGAGACTGCGTCGGGTACAACGCAGGGACAGCACGGAGCCATCCAGCGCTTTGCACCCTATCTTTTTGGTGCAGAGGAGAGCTGCTGGGCAAGGAGGAGGCTCAACAGCCAGCCTGGGGGCAAATAAGGTAAAGAATTTTAAGGCAAAACGCAACTTTGCAAGGTACAGCTAATGCACCATCATGCCTCTCGACAACAGCAGTAATTTTACCATCTTTTGGTAAGAAACATTCAAACATGCAGCTATTTGAAAAGCACGCTGACAGTTTTCGTTAACCATTTCATTGTAAATCCAAGTGAAGAAATGCAACTCCCGAGAGCAGACTGGTGAAGCCTCCGCTCTCGGGACTGAGGCACGTTTTACCTTTGTTATCCGCAGCAATAAATCCCAGGATGTTCTCATGTCGCAGCATAACGGTCTGATATATTTCCGCTTCCCTAAACCAGGACCGCTCCTCACGGGAAGAGAAGATTTTTACAGCTACGTCACCTCCACGCCACCTGCCACGCCACACTTCCCCGAAGCGGCCTTTCCCAATGATCTCCTGCAGGACAATCGTCCGAGCCACAGTCCGTTGGACAAAAAGCGGCAAACCTACGGACAAGAAATTGGAGGAATGAACGCCTGCGGCAGCAAAAGAAACTCCTGGAACCCCAAGAGTCTGAAGTAGAGCACCTCCAGACCTAGGAGGCTCTACATTTGATAACAACCAGCAGCCCAAGCAAGCCCCAAACCAGCGAACGGTGGTAGCTCCTGTGTAGGACGTGTCGTTTGGCTGCTCGGGCAGTATCTGCATATCGCTTTGAAGTAGCTTGAAACCCGCAGCGATTAGGCACGGAGCAGCTGGGGAACTTCTGCTCTACGGCAGATCAAAGTAACTTTAGCCTGAATATGCAAAGAGTGGAACTTGTTGAAGACAGACTCTGCTAAAAAGCAGTCAAGCCCCAGAATTTCTCTTAAGAAAAGAGCCCTAACGTAGCTGCCACCTCTTACGTAAGCTACAGAGCTCACCTGCTGAGAGCGTGTACAGAAGAGATCTCAAAACATTTTATATATAGCAGATATGGTGCTAAAGGTTTATTCCCTGGTCAAATACGAGGTTGTTATATTCTCTGCCTCTGTGGATTATCCTACAGTTTCCATCTGCTGCAAAATTCATTTTTTGAACCTAACTGCTTTCATAGTTCAGCCATGAATAAAACGATGACTTCCCTATCTGTTCTGGGGATGATTTCTTTTAAGTGCTACAAAAGTGAACATTGGATGTTGTTCACTTCGGAAGACCCAAGGGTCCTTTGGGCTGAAATGCGCTGTACAAATGCAGTATTTGCATGCTGTAAAATTTTCAGCTGCTGGGATCTTTCCCATTTTCCTCCCGGCTCTGATGCAGGTGACATCCTGCATCCTCCTTTGAAAGCCAACAACCCCCAGGTTAGCAGTTAACGTCTGTTTCCAACCCAAATCTGGTTCCAGGGCTAGATTTGAAATAGATGTAGCCGTTAAGAGTTATCCTCTTGCAGAAAAGGAGGAAAGCTACACAAAACTATTTTTACACATCAGTAGTTAAGGAGGAGTTGAACTATTGCTCTTACCCAGCCCAAGCACTCAACACCGACACGGGGCTGTAGCCACACCATCTACTGCATGACTGATTTAAAACACGCCCTCCACATTACTCATGACAGGGCAACCGGAACAGGCTGACGAGGCAACGGCCAACCTGTGGCAACCAGGAGCCCAGATCAGACGCCTCCATTAGAATTACACGTTCTCATTTGTCATTTCCAGTCATATCTTAATACCTGAACCAGAGCCAGAGGTGGAGAGATCGTAGACCAGATCTTGCAAGGTCTTATCCTTCGACAGACACATTTCACAAGAGGGGTCTTCCATGTCCAGCCGCTGACGATTGTGATAGACTCGTTGGTGGTGATGAAAAACAAAGACTACTATGATCATGACAACAAACACAAGGAAGACAGGTCCAGCAATCACCGCCACCAGCTCTACAGGACCCCAGCTCGATGGGGGTTCGTTATCTTTCAGGTGTCCTTGAAAGGAAAGGGAGGAGAAAACCAGACACTTTTAGAAAATTATCACTCCTTCACAAGCATTCTTTAAGGACTTTCTTCTAGTGTTTTAATTATCCTCTCAGAGCCTGGACAATTTTAGCTTGCTGTTCCAGGATGGTAGAGGACACATCAAATAACAGTGTTAACATGGGACTGATCAAGTCACCAGGCAGGCAAACTACAGCTAAAATCCCCAAAAGAAGATGGTGCTTCAATTACAGGATCAGAGATTATGGCACTTGCTATTTAAAAGGGGGTGGGAGCCTGTTCTGGGCTGAATTTGCTACAACAGCCTGCATTTTACCTTCCACGCAAACTCTCCAAGTGGGAGAAAATCCAATCGGTAAGTAAGGACTCATTTCTCCCTCTCTCCCCTTCACCCTGTAACAACCAGTAAAGGCTCATACCTGAAGACAACAATTTTTTGTCTTTTTTGAGAACACAGAAGACGTCCCCACTGCACCCAAGAAAAATGGAGTCTTCATACAACCCACTAAATAACTGCCCAAACCAGAGCGGAATGAGGTATGAGGAAGTACCGCGTGCCCTCTGTGTCCCAGGAATTAGAAAGAAGCAGACGTTTCCCACACCCGCACTCAAAAAGGCAGGGCTGCTTCCTCTTCGCCTGTTCAGAATCCGTGCACCCCTCTGCCCCACACATTTCACTCTGAAGCTGCTGCAACGTTCCCATACTGATGGCTCATCACTGAAAAGATGTGCAGTCCTAAAAGGAAAGCGACTTTATCTGATAAAAGGCAGGCCACAGCACAACTCAGCGCCAGAAAAAGGGATCCAAACTGTGCCCAGGGAACACGCACCATCCTCAGGCCACTGCAGGCAGCAGACACTTATATTTAAGCATAGATGAACGTTGCTGCTGCTGCCTTCAGGAGCCTGCAGGATACCAGCAGCAGGGCTGATAAGGCGAGAGAAGTCTCGTAACACAGAGCTACTGAGTGCAGGCGGGGAAAAAAAACCCCAAACTTTGGAAGCTTCTCCTATCCTAAAGTACAACCTCATCATCTGGTAACATTTTGTCGGCCACAGGGGAGTTCAAGCAACTTCACATTTTAATTTGAAGTAGTTTATTATTATTTCCACTTTACAGATCAAGGAAATAAACCTAGCACTCAAGCTCACACAGCAACCTAAAGGAAGGAGGGAAAAGAGGTAGAGAACTCCTTATTCCCAATCCCAAACAGACAGCTTCTTCCCTCCCCACTCCAAACAGACGATTTATTTAGCTCTCTACTCACCACTGGGAACCATCAAATCAATTTTGTTGCAAAAATCAGAGTAGCAGCAGTGAGTATTACGCAGATCTTCTGAACTCAGACAATAGAAGGGTTTCCCAGCAGGAATCAATTTTGCTTCAGGAATGCAGGTCCGAACGTGATGTTTAACACCATCCAGGTTGAAGACTGAGACCATGCACGCGCCATCCGTTTCACACGTGGAGTTCGCTTGTTTGCAGTCGGAGCACAAACATGTCAAAGCTGCAGAAAGCAAAACAAGAAAACCTCCTTAAAACCCACCAGAGACCGAATGCTCAAATGAGAGAAAACTTTCTTCTGGAAATTTCCCATTTCAGAGGGAACGGGCCATTCTTAGGCTCAGGAAGAACCGGCTTTAGGAACACAGCAAGTCATACTCAGTATTTCAGACCCTCAAGAACCCAACTGAAGCACACAATACAACACAGAAGCCTTTCCAGAAGGTGACTGCCCAGACAGCCCTTTTTCCTGCCCCTGTTGCAACTACCAAGAGCGATAACCCAAGTCATCCCTGCAAACTAGGCTAGATTTTACCGAGATCCACTCCCAAGCCAACCCAGGGTCAGAACGCAAACTGAAAACAACAATTACTCCATCTGACAGACTGGGCTTCACCCGAACTCGCTGTCCAGGCTTCCCCATCTACACCAAAGACGAGCTGCCCATTAGGGGTTGGCGAGGGACGACCACCCCAGCTCGCGGGAGACAACAACCAGTTGGCAGATGCCAAAACAAAACCAATCCAAACTGACTCACAGGCCAAGCGTGCTACACCCAACCAGATCAGCCACTTATTTAGTTACTGCTTTCCTGATCCGAGACACTACCTTGGGTCAAATACATTCCTGGCTTTTTGCCTGCTCTCCACCAAGATTATTTGGGTAAAGAGCGAAGGAGAAACTCCAAGGCAGATTCCCACATTTTTCCGCCTCCCAGCTGTCATTGTGCTTTTCTCAAGCTGCCTGAAAAACTGAAAGCAAATCCCCAGGCATCGCCATCCTCGGGAACAAAGAGCGAATACAACAATGTCAAGAAGAAGGGTGGGGCTTGTTTAGCGGCACACAGTATTTTCTTCTGCTTTCATCAGATCTTTCAGCCTCCCCGGAGGGATTCAGAAACATGTACTTACCCGCTGCAGAAATGGTCTTTCAGGTAGAGAGAGTCTGAAGAAGGGCTTTAAAAGATACAAGTGCCACGGTTAACTCTCCCCAGCCCGACAAATAAATCTTCTACGTCTGCCTGTAATCTCTCTCAGTTTAAAGACACAAATGAAAGTCACTGTCAACATTTGTGTGTGTCAGCCACCTTGCCGTGGGGCAAGGGAAATGCCGAGCCCTCACTCACCATCTCTGGCAACCAGCAGATTTAAGGAGCAGCAGCATCCAAGGATATTCATGGCACTGGAAGAGCCTATCCCTCCCAGCTAACGCACAGAGAGTTACGCTGCTGGGGGCACGTTACCCTGAGCTTAACTAAAAATGAGTTGATCAACTTCAGGGTTCTTCATTTAGGAGGAAGACACCCATTATCCCTTATCTCCACTGTCCTAGGAAAACCAGTTAGGCTAACTGAATTGCTACTCATTTCTCTCTGGACACTGCGCTCTTTGTTTCCCAGCTGTTGTCGGGAGCTGCCTAACAGCTCAAAGGTGGGCTGCAGTATTTCAGACAGGCCAAACGCAGATGCTGCCAAGTTTTGAACCCACAGATTCAAAGCTGCAGCAGCAGTAAAAAGCCAGTAAAACCCAGAAGAGCTGTTAAGAGAGATGCCTTTAAAAAGCATCACGAGCAAACGTAGCTTATTACTATGCGCTTAGCACAGGGCAGGGAAAAGGGACATAGAACAGAAAATGGACAGGGATAACCCTGAGACCAAACCGCGTCGAGAAGGGTTGAGAGCACCGTACCCATCGATTACACAGCTTTTAAGGGGAAACTTTACATTGAAAGGAAAAACACACCCCACTAATGTTCAACTTGACAAACAGCTCTGAGTACACACTTTTCCAGCGGTCAGCAAAGCACAGAAAAGACAATTCTTCTGAAAAATACGCACACTTGGGGGAACAAAGGTTGGTTATAATGGAGTTTTTATGAAAACATGAGAAAGGAAAGAGCAGCCAGGGCACATTCCTACCTTCAAGTATACTTAAAAGGAAATAGTGTTTTAAAGCATCTCATTTCTTACTTCATCAAAAACTCAAGGTACAAATTAAAAACATTTAAACCACACATATTTCACCATGTAGGTTCTTTTCAACTTGGCTTAGATAAAGCAAAACTGAACTTTGCTCCTGTTAGACTCATTTCTAAGGTCTCCAACCCAAGATGTTGTATGCTATGGCAGTTTTGCTTCCAGAAGCTCCCAAGTAAACAAAACACTTCAACACACTAATAAAACTGGTTTTGTAAACTTCTTACTGAAGTATCTGGCCTGAAATTAAGCATCCCTTTGAGAAGGAAAGCAGAAGAGCTGGTTGTTATCTGATCAGTTTCATTTGTAGAATTAAAAAAAAAGAAAAAAAAAAAAAGAAAAGAGTTTACTTGCAAGGTATGATATGGGAGCCCCAGCGCACAGGGACAGGGGAAGAAGATCCTTATCTGTCCTGTGCAGAAAGCAGAAGTTTCCTGCTGAGGAGGGTTATGCCCCACAGAGCACGGCCTCAGTCCACCTCCTGGTGGTGTCAGCTGATGTCCCCCCCTTTGAGACAACCGCTCTTTTTTAACAGCGATTCTTATGTTTGCACCTCAAAACCCCCTATGACAAGGAAAGCAGCGTGAACAAAGACAATTAAGGCTTCAGCACACGTGTGTACTTCTGCTACACCTTTCCGGAGACCCTCAAGGGGCTTTCAAGATATTCCTGCCCATAACCTCCAGCTGCAGGTAGGCACGCTCAGATTTTAGGGAAGACGGTCAAATCCATGGGTAGACGCTGAAGTCCAGCTCCTGCCTCCCTCATGCAGCCAGGAGATGACTCTCTCTTTATTTTTATTATGAAAAAGCCCAGGATACACATCTACCATGACTACAGCCACGTTCCTCCCTGAGCATCACCTCCCGCCAGTTCCTGCAGGCACCAGCTGTGCCGGGGAGGAAAGGCCTGTCTGCACCGGGGCTCGCCGGGAACTAGGGCGCTGCCGGCAGAGAGGAGAATGACAGGGCAAGCCGTGCTGGTCCAGCATTTCAAGTCTGATTAACCAGAAGGGAAAATTCTTCTCATATCAGGAACAGCAGAAGCCTGGAAAAAGCAACTGTTGTTTCCCCTTGGGTGGGGGGCAGAAAATGAACAGGTACCCGGAGACCCACGCTGGGCATCTCTGGGGTGCTCCCGAGAGCAGCCGGGGACACCTGGGTGAAGCAAAAGGAGACAAGAGTGAATAAAAGCATTTTTCATGCCAACGGCATTCTTTTCATTTGGGAAGAAAAGCTCCTATTGAGCAAAACATATAATCTACTTAATAAAAGAAACCAACTGGGCTGAAGAAAATAGATGGGGCAAAGGAAAACAAAAGAGCAGTTCAGAGAGCCGGGGCAGTGCAAACGCCCGGGGATGAGTCTGCACGGAAGGTGCTACAGAAGTTGGCAGCAGAGGCTGCTCTATCTGCTCAGCACACTCTTGCTGACATTCTGCTGGGAGACAAACCCAACCCTTTAAAGAAGCTGTTTAAACAAGCCTAACATTAAGCTGCAGATCCTCAGAATGAAAGCTTTGTTCTCGCTCAAGAGATGGATCAGGTTGGTATTTACACGGAAGCAAACCCTCGCTGCAATTTAATCCAAGGCAGAGTGCGGGCGGTCGTGACATCAGTCCCTGGAGGGAGCCAGCCCAGTGCTGGTCCTCACTGCTCTTCCTGAAAACCGGAGTGGTCAGTTGGCACTGCCAAAGGACAAACTCTCCTTGACCCTCGGCTAACGCAGCCCAGGGCTTGTCTGCAGGGCCGGCTACTCCTTTGAGTGACCACCCTGAGCCCAAGAGGTGTTTCTGCTCCCCCTGAGGCTCCCAGCCAGGGCCATGGGTGGCAGCAGGATTGCTCCCGGCAGGAACTGGGCACAGAGGTATTAGTATCCCTTTGCATTAGCTACAGCAGAGAGGAAAACAAGAGAAGGCCTTCTTGTACCAAATTCCCCCATTAAAGGCAACGACTGTTTACAAAATGAATCCAAACAAACAGGTGGGGGTCCGTGGATTAGAGCTCTAGGCTCCAGGGAGACTCAAATATTAAGCTCTGACAGTCAAAGAACATTTCCTTTTTTTTTTTTTTCTTCTTCAGCAACTATCTGAGCTCATTTTGCACATATTTATTCTCACACAGGATTGCATGTGTCAAGATGTCTACGCAGCTAGACAGGGGAAAGTTTCACAGCAAAATCTAATGTAATGGTGTTAAGCACCTTTTGGAATACATTTTCCAAAATCTCCTGAAGCTGTGCTATGGCGAGATGACATTTTCTCAGGGCTAAACACTACCTGATCAAGATGTATTAAGATAATTAACCTGAAGATGATCATTGGTAAAATTGCCAATAACCGCCCACGTATTTACCAGATAAACAGATTTTTTGCAGAGATTGTAAGCTGCTGTTCTTTTTCAACACTTTGAATCAAGGGTGGAACAACAATGATTCCCCTGACTTCTGAGCCTTTATAAGGCTCTGGAACAGGAGCTGCAATTTATTATGTCTCTGTACAGCACCTAACTTAATGAGACCCAATCTGGTAGTGATGTTTTAATGCTGCAGCAGCATAATGTTAGCAAGAGAAATGGAAAACAATTGGGTTTGTACCTCTGCTGTTTCTTTAGATGCTATAATGAAGAGGGACATGTGTAAACATGCTTGGAAGAGAGAAATACCTTTCAGTATTTCACTATATGCTGTGCCGGAATAAATAAAGAATAACCTTTATCACAGAGCGTTTTGCCCAAGAGCAGGCTAGGAATAAAATCCACTCCTTGCGGCAAGGCAGCAGAGGTCTGTGCCAGGAGTACCTTTGTGCTCCTCATTCAACCAGACCACCCCAAGAACGGTGCTTCGAGAAAACCACCAGGGCTTCACATTCAAAAGGACAGTCAAAGCCATCTGATGGAGATTTCAAAAACAAAGATTTACTTTCCATTATATTCACCTCGATTCTTCTCCTGCCTGGTGTCAACAACTGGGGTCCCCACATCCCTCTCTAGGATACATCTGAGTCCAAACGCCCGCCTTGTATAAAAATATATATATGGGCATATACATATGCCCACCAGTATCTTCTCCAAGCCCCAGAGCCAGCTCACCCACACCCACCACCTCCAAAATCAACTGCAAGGCCACTTCTGGACCCTCCCCATGCCCCTGTTTTCTTACAAAGCAGCTGAAGAAATGAGCACAGATTTGCCCTTCTGTAGATGTAGTACCACCACCTCGAATATCTTTCCTACATCTCACTGCCCCATCAACTTCTCCTCCTACTTTCAGATCTCAACATCTCTTTTGCTCCTTGCTTATGAAATCTACTGACCCACTGCTACTAAATGAAACGGAGTTAAAATTAGCTGCAAAGTACTATGAAAAAAAAGCACTTTCACACAAGTCATCCAGAAACTAAAAATTATACTAGGATATTTAAAGCTGGAAACAAGAGTCTCGACTTTTTCAAGCTGGCTGCAGTCCCCTGGCACAGGTTGAACCTGACATGAACACATCACAGCTGAGCAGAAAACACATACTAAATGGAAAAAAAAGGGGGCAGGAAGAACATGCTCTCACCTTTAAAGTGAAGAACTTTCCCTGCATCTACTCAAGTAACACAAAAGGAGAGCTTCTAAATGAATTTTAAATAAGCGAATTGACAGGAGTCTCATGATTAGTAGGTTAATTAGAAGAAGCCTGACATTTCTGCTGCTCTTCAACTCAGAAAACAGACATACGGCTCCGAACTCTTTCTCCAGGCTCTGGGCTGACACCTATTTTGTGTTTTAACTTGTTAGGAAACCAGTTTAGGAGCCACCCATACCACACCAGTGCCGTGGAGGAAAGTCCTGCAAACCAGCCGCATGGCAAGGCAGACACACAGAACATTACTGATGGCTTTCAAGACTTAAAACCAATGCTGTGTATTCTCAGGCAACAGGCACATGTATTTTCAGAGTCTAAATAACGAGTTGTTTAACATGCAGTCTATGTTCCAACACCCAGCAGTCCACAGGTTACTTCCAAGAAGCCCACAGAAGGCAGCAAGAGCCAGAAAACCAAGCCTTTGTCAAGGGGCTTTAACGTGCAGTGAAGTCCGCTTTTCTGATAAAAAAAATAAATATATGGGTCCACAACCAACGAGAAGGGAGGCTGGAAAGCCAGTGGCTTAAATAATGAGGAGAAAAGAGGTCTCCCACCCCCTACAGCTCACACATGAGGGTCTGACTCTACAAGCTCAGCTCCAGTGAAGGTTTCATCCCTGCAATACCATCGCAGCTTTCTCCCTCGAGACGAGCAATTCCTCCTTGGTCTGCTCAGATAACCGCGCTGGCTGTGCGGTGGAGAACATATTTCCACTGGTCAACACCCAGTGAACTTTGCTTGCTGTTAAGAGAATTGACGTTTTACTTCACTCCTTTCGCAATACAGATTTCCGGAGCATCCACTACTGGCAGCAGACGGCATACCCAGGGAAAAAAAAATCCAAGCTGTCTGGCCAAGGAGCTGAAGGAGTTCAAGAATGCTTGTTGGACCCTGTTTTTAATTTCCAGTTAGAGAAGTCTTTCTTGGAAAGTTGTAAGATATAACTTATGGACCATGCGGAGTTTGCCTGATTTAACCGGGTAAATATTTTAAGCAGGTGTTAATAATAAGATTTGCTGGCCCAAGATTGCTCCCGACGGTATTCTTTTGCTTTATTTCAAGCACGCAAACAAAGCCTACCTACAACCACCCTGTAACCATTGCTGCAGAGGCACCTTTTTTTTTTCCTTTTCCTTTTTTTTTGAAGGAAGAAGAGGTGGGGGGATGTTTTCTACTCCATTTAATGACGCACACAGAAGTTCACAGCTCCGAGCACAGTTGAAACTAGGATGTCTTTCCAACCTCCCCTGAAATAAGCAGCTGCGAAGATCTCTTGTATAAAGCACAATAGTAAGGGCAGCCCTTGCCGGCTGAGGACGCAGACCAAGCATGCATCATGGCTGCTTGAGCAGCAGACAATTTGCAGGGTTAGGGTCCCTGTTCCCTGCCACCCTGCTCTGCAAACGCAGCTCCCTCGAGCACCTTGAAGCCAGGCTGAGCCCACACCTTTTACCGGAGGGCGCGAAGAGAAATGTACAGCAGGCACTGAGCGGAAACAATAGCCAGCCATAGAGAGCCCAGTATCAAAGGCACTGATAATTGTCTGAGTTTCCAGGAGATACGCGCAGTCAATTGGCCCTTTCCTGTTTGTTTATTTATTTATTTTTTAATAAACACCAGCTGTATATAATATGTGAAGTGAAAGTCTGAGAGCAGATGTGTGACGAGTCTCAATTGGTCCTGTTTTGCCATTTATCACAGAAAAGCTGAAACACTTTCCCAAGGCTGGATTTTACTTTAGGCTAAAACAAAGCCCGGCCACGCTCCCCTAACACAGGTTTGCATTACCAGACTCACCAGGACTCGCAAATACACCCCTAACCTACTGCCCTAGTGGGGGTTTAAAGCCATTTTCTGTAGCCAACAAGTCCAGATCTGCACGCACAAAGTTATTACCTTCTCGCAGTCGGTTGGTAATATATAACACGGATGGTGAGAGGATTGGGGAGGAGAAAAATGTTTCAGTGCGGTTCCTGTTGGAACAGGTACCTGCGTTACACAAGCAGCGATCTCCCCCGATAGCCACAGAGAGAGGGACTGTGTGGCAAAGCCTCGGACACTGAAGAAGCCGCTGCCACCAGCCCTGCCAAGAGGTGCTCACAGACGCTTCGGGCCCATCCAGCGCCGGGGGAAAAGGGCCAATGTCTTTAAAAGCGTGGAGCTGATACCTCTGGTTCTTCCCCCAGAAGCAGCAGCGGCTGCACCCCCCCAGGTAAAGAAAAAGGATCGACACAGAACAAACAACCGAAACAAAGAGTTTTCCCTCACTCACCTCCCTCCAAACAAATATTTACAGTTGTCACAATCCAGAGGCACAGGGCTTTCGAAAGGTTTCTTTCAAAAAAACCCCACAGACTCCAGCAAGGTATATATTAAGCCCACACTGCGATCTCTAGCACACGGGGGGGGTCCGAACCCCCCTCGGCTGGGTCCACAGGCCGATGGGAAGCAGCCATGAACTCCCGAGGTCCGACCCAGGCCCAGAAACAACACGGTGGCGCTTCCACCCCCCCCCCCAGCCCTGCCCCAGGCCCAGCCTGGCTCCCTGCAAAACACCCCTGGCGACCCCCAACACACACTGACCCCCTGGTTCGTCCTCACTTCGGGAAAAAAATACTTATTTCCATCTTTCATTATCTCCTGAAGGCTGTAAGACTCTCAGTTCTCTCCCCGGCCAAAGACAAGGTGAGCGTGGGCCTCCTGGCGCATCCCCCCCGCCCCGACACACTGCTGTCCCCTCGGACAGAATGGAGGGTCCCCTCGCACTACACACCCCCCCTGCCAGACCCCCTCCCCCTCCGGCCAGGCTCGACGCCCCAAGGGGGCTCGACGCTGCCGAACACCCCCGGGGCCCGACCCTACGCTAAGTCCTTCCTGCCTCCAGAGACCCCCCTACACCTACCAGGACCCACCCCCACCCCATGGATTCCTCCCCTATTCCTTCTCCCCCCCAAAACACCCACCTCTGCCTCCCCAGAGCCCCCCCTGCCCACGGCCCCCCCACCTCAGAACCCTCAGGTCCCTCCCCGTCGCCTAGAGGAAACCCCCATCTCCCCAAACCCTCTCGCACCCTCTTCCCCACCCCTAAAATCTCCCCCCCACCCCGGCCTCAACCCCCCCCTCACCTGCCCCACAGCCCTCCCGGGCCGACCTCACCACCGGGCCCGGGCTTGCCATTGCCCCCCCGCCTCCATCGCCTCCCCCGTCGGGTTCTCCTCATCGATTCCCCATTCCCCTCACGACTCCCGCCCCCCTCAGCACCCTCCGGTTCCCTCGCGATCTCCCCCCCTCCGCTTCCCCTCACGATTCCCCTCACCCTCCCTCCCCCACCCCCTTCCCCTCACGGTCTCGGTGCCGGGCGGGGGCGGGGCGGCGCGCCGCCATGTTGTGCCCGGTGCGGGGCCGGGCCCGGGGTGTGCGCGTGTGGGGGGGGGCCGCCACTCACCGCGGGCCCCGCCGAGCGCCCCGGCCAGCAGCAGGACGAGCAGGAGCGCGGCGGGCGGCGGCGGCAGCAGCGGCGGGCGGCGGCGGGGCGGCGGGCGGGCGGCCATGGCGAGCGCCGCGGCCTCGGTGCGAGCGGCCGCCAGCGCCTGCGGGAGGGGCGAGCGCCGGCGCGCGGCCGCGGGGCGGGGCCAGCCTTAAAGGGGACGGAGCGGCCTAAAGGGGAGGGCGCGGCGGCGGCGGGTCGGCCGGCAGGGAGCGGGGCTGGGGCCGGGGGGGGAAGCCTGCGGGGTGGGGGGGAAGGGTGTCTGCGGGGTGTGTGGGGGCGTGTGTGTGTAGATGTAAAGGTACGTAAGGGGGTGCGCGTGCCCGGCTGCGTGCCGTCGGGAGGGCGCGTGCACGCGTGGGGGGTGGGCACCCCCAAAAACCCCGGACAAGGAACCCCAAAACCCCGGGCACGGCACCCCGAACTTGGACTCAGCACCCCAAACCCCGGGCGGAGCACCCCGAGCCCCAAGCTGAGCACCCCTAACCCCGGGGCAGGGCACCCTGACCCCCGGGCTGAGCACCCCAAATCCGTCAGGGCACCCCAAGCTCCAGATTGAGCGCCCCAAACCCCGGACTGAGCACCCCAAATCCGGAAGGGCACCCCAAACCCCGGACCGAGCACCCCATACCCCGGGCAGGGCACCCCGAACCCAAGATTGAGCCCCCCAACTCCCGGACTGAGGACCCCAAATCCAACAGGGCACCCTGAGTCCCAAGCTGAGCACCCCAAACCCTGGGATGAGCACCCTGAGTCCCAGGGTGGGCCCCCCAAACCCCGGGCTGAGCACCCCGGGCCCCCTGAGCCTGGGCTGAGCACCCCAAACCTCGGATTGAGCACCCTGACCCCAGGCTGAGCACCCCAAATCCCAGGCGGGGCACCCGAAACTTGGACTCGCCACCCCAAGCCCTGGGCTGAGCGCCCCAAATCCTGGGTCGAGCACCCCAAGCCCCTGGCAGGGCACCCCGATCCCTGCCCTGTGCAACCCTCACCCCGCTGCCAGCAGCTGCCCTTTGCCGACCGGTTTCTCCCAGTCCCTAACTGGGAGCGGGACACAAAGGCAGGACCAAGACCCAACAACATGCTGGGAACAAACGGGGATGTTCTGGGAAAGGCTGAGGTCCAACTGGGGCTGAAACCCCACAGTGGCCATGCTCCCCCTTCCTCCCCGGGGGGTTCGCCCTCGCAGGGCAAACCCCAGGAAGTGGGGGGGCTGGTAGCCGCAGCCCCCCCGTGTGCAGCCGGGCACAGGGAGAGGGTTGGCAGGGGGCTGGATCCAGGTTTATTGCGGGATCTGGTGACGCTGGAGCGATACACGGCAGCTACGTGGTGTTGAAGCGATGAATTCAGCCATGCAGAAGCACCGGGGTCTCATCCTGCCACCTCGCCCGCTGCCCCATGGAGGTTTGGCAGCTGTTAAGCGATAAAATAGCTTTACACTTTATTAAATATATTAAATCTTAATAATTAAATAATTACGGAGTAAGGCGCAAAGCTGGTTCTGCTGAACATCCCGGTCCTGTCTGACCAGCCCCGAAAGTGGGGTGGTTTTCGGGATGGTGGTGAGCGGTGCGGGCTGGAGCTGGCCGCAGGGTGCACCAAAATGGCCTGGAAAACACCAAAATGTTGGAAAAACCCAAAAGGGCTTGGAAAGGGGGACTTCTGGGGAAGGATCAGGCCACCACGGCCACCGTCTCGGTGTGTCCCTGTGGCACGGGGGATGCTCAGACCCTTCTCGGTGCCGGCAGCTCCTCGTCCTGAGCAGCCCCAAGATGCGCCGGGGTGCGGATCCAGCCCAGCCCGGGGGATGCTGCCCTCGGACCATCCCCTTTCCCAGCCAAACCCAGACCTCCTCCGGCGAGAGGCGCGCCGGGCACTGCGGGCCCGTCGGGGAATTCCTGCCGCCGCCACCGCCGAGCCTGCGGCATCCCCGCTGCCGACGCGCCGGGCAGGCAGGTTTGGGCAGCACCCGCTGCCGGGTGCCGCGCCGGGCGCCGGTGATGGGTGGGTGCTCGGCCGGGCTCGGGGGCTGCGGCAGGGGATGGTGCCGGCTCCGGTGCCTGCTCGTCCATCGGCCGTGGCGTCTGGCCGGGGGGCTTGGGTGGGCCCCAGGCGGCCCTGCTGCCATCCCCGCCAGGCAGGCGAGACGGGCCGGCGTCAGATGACAGATCCGGGGGGTATTTTTATAGCCGAGCTGGAAGATTCCTCCCTTGCTTTCCCCCCCCTCCCCCTATTTTTTCCCTTCTTGCAAATTAAAAAGGCTCCAAGAAAGGGTGGGAAAGGCGGGGGCTGCGAGCAAAACCCCCTCCGTGACTGGGAGCCATCCCGGCATTGGCTTCGCTGCTGTCCCCGGTGCAGCCCGTGAGTGGCTCCGGCGCATTCCCAGCGCTCACTGCTCCGGTTTGGGCTTTTCCAGGGAATTGTTCAGCTTCTTCAGCGTCTTTTTAATCCGCAGGGCGGTGAGGCGGGCTGAGGGGCTCTGGTACCAGCACTCCTTCATGATCTTCACCAGCGCCGACAAAACCTGGGGGAGGCACAAAAAGAGGGGAAAATTGAGGAATTTCATGGGGAGCAAAGGTCTGGCTCGGGGTGGGAGCGGGGCGGTCCCCTCCGGGACTCACCAGGTCGGAGAAGAGGCGGTTGGGGATCACAGGGGTCTGCTGGTCGATGCACACCACCTTCTTCATGTCCTCGAAGCTGGGGTCGCTGGGGACAGCATCAAAGAAGGGCGGCCGGTACTCCTCCACGATGCCTGCGAGCAGTGGGGTGTGAGGGCAGGGGGGTGTGCGGGGTTCACCCCCCACCCTCCACATCATGGGGTCCCCGGGGGGATTTGGCACAACTGACCTGCACCCTGCCTCGGGGGACATGGGGGGCTCCGGGAATTGCCAGTGTGATTTGCTCCCCCCCCACTGCCACCAGCAGCGATGCTGCCCATGGGGTGCACGGCTCCAGCCCCCGCTGCACCGCGGGACCTCGCTGGATGGCACGGGGAGGCTGGGGCTGGCTCCAGAGCCAGCTGTAGCATGGATGGTAGCTCCAGCCCCAGCCCTACCATCAACTGCAGCTCCAACACCAGCCCTACCATCAAGTGCAGCCCCAGCCCTACCATCAACCATCAACCGCAGCCCCAGCCCTACCATCAACCGCAGCTCCAGCACCAGCCCCACCATCAACCGCGGCCCCAGTCCTACCATCAACCACAGCTCCAATACCAGCCCCACCATCAACCGCGGCCCCAGTCCTACCATCAACCACAGCTCCAACACCAGCCCTACCATCAACTGCAGCTCCAGCCCCAGTCCTACCATCAACCACAGCTCCAGCACCAGCACTACCATCAACTGCAGCCCCAGTCCTACCATCAACCACAGCTCCAGCACCAGCCCTACCATCAACTATCAACTACAGCCCCAGCCCTACCATCAACCACAGCCCCAGTCCTACCATCAACCACAGCTCCAACACCAGCTCTACCACCAACCACAGCTCCAACACCAGCCCTACCATCAACTGCAGCCCCAGCCCCAGCTGGAGGACCCGCACCAGCTCCTGGCACTGATGCCACCTTGCGGCCCCCCACCTCCAGCCGGCAGCCCCATGGTGAGCCTGCCAGCTGGCCCAGCTAATCCCCGCTTAGTGCCTCCATATGGCTGTGTGTCCGCAGGGTTTAACCCCTTTGGGTTGCCCCGAGCACCCACTGGCCCCCCCTGCACCCCAGTGGGTGGCCCCTGAGCCTGGAGGTCCCTTGGAGCCCCTGTCCCCCACGGCCCGGGACTGCGCAGGGGCCACTCAGCCCATCCTGGAGGACAAGGGGGCCTGGAAGGGTTAAAACCAGCCGGCTGAAGGTCATCTCCTGCACATGGCTTTGGTAATTCGGAGTAAATGTTTAATCTGAAGGAGCCCCGGGGTGGTAAATGAGATTATCCAGGCCAGACTGCGCCCGGGGGGACCTCCTGCCTCACCCGCCAGCGCCCACCATTTAATTAATGCTTCTAATGGACTTTGCTGGCGGTGAGCGGTGCTGGCTGGGCAGCCCTGAGAAGGAGCCTCTGCAGCATGGGGGACCTCGTCCCCACCCCCGTCCCCCCGAAGCCAAGCACCGCCGGGCCGGCCGGAGGTCCGGGCCATGGCCGGCTTCCAGGCAGTGCTCCACGCTGCTTGTTTTCTAATCAGCGCTGAACAAACAAAGCGCTGATTGAGTCTAATGGGCCCTTTAATCAGGGAGCCGGGTGCTGACACTAGATTACAGTGTTTATAATTTACAGCTAATCTGCTGGGCGAAGGGAAAGAAGAAAAAAACCACCATAAAAAGGAGAGAAGGAGGGAGCGGGAGCGGAGCCGTGCTGGGAGCAGGGAGCGTGGCAGCCGGCCGGGAGGCACTCACCGTTCACCACCGTCCGCCGGGTGATCTCCCAGAGCACCAGCCCGTACGCCCAGATGTCCGTCTTCTTGTAGGACTCGAAGCAGTTGGTGCGGATCTGCTCACTGAGCACCTCCGGGGCCATGTAGCGCTTGGTGCCCACCCGGGGGTTGTTGCCGATGTCCAAGTAGTCACTGCCCTGGGAGTGCATGACGGCCAGCCCTGCAGGGGTGCCGGCCCCGGTCAGCGCCGCGCCGGTGCTGGGCCCCCAGGATGATGCATCCCTGGGGCACTGCATCCCTGGGGTACCACAGCTCTGGAGCACCACAGCCCTGATCCCTGTGCCACCACATCCCTGGGGTGCTGCATCCCTGGGGTACCACATCCCTGGGGTACCACGTCCCTGTGTCACCACATCCCTGGGGTGCTGCATCCCTGGGGTACCGCATCCCTGGAGTACCACGTCCCTGTGTCACCACATCCCTGGGGTGCTGCATCCCCGGAGTACCACATCCCTGGGGCACCACATCCCTGGGGCACAACATCCATGGGATGCTGCATCCCCGGGGTGCTGCATCCCCGGGGTGCTGCATCTCCAGGATGCTTCATCCCTGTGCCACCACAGCCCTGTGCCACCACATCCCTGGGGTACCACAGCCCCGGGGCACCACAGCCCTGGGGCACTGCATCCCTGTAGTACCACATCCCTGAGGCACCACATCCCGGGGGTGTCACATTCCTGGAGTGACACATTCCTGGAGTATCACATCTGTGGGGCTCTACGTTTGACCCCATCTCACCCAGGTCCGCGATACAGCACTGATGGTTGCTTTTCACCAAGATGTTCCTGCTCTTCAGGTCGCGGTGGGCGATGGCGGGCTTGCCCTGGGTGCCAAAGATCTCTACGTGGAGGTGGACAAGGCCACAGATGATGGAGGAGGCCAACCCCAGGCAGGTCTCCACGTCCAGGGCCGTCCTCTGCAGGTAGTCGTAGAGCGAGCCGTTCTCGTGGTAGTGGGTGATGAGCCAGAGCTGGGTGCTGGAGTTCCTTGACGTCATGTCGGAGGCGATGAAGCCTGGATGGGGAGAAGAGCCAGGACCATGGAGCCGCCACTCAGCCGCCCCCTGGCTCCCCTGTCCCCCCACTCACCCAGGATGTTGTCATGCCGGAGGAGGACGGTGTTGTAGATCTCGGTCTCGCGGAACCACGACTGCTCGTCCCGGGAGGAGAAGATCTTCACGGCCACGCTCTCCCCATGCCACACGCCTCGCCACACTTCGCCGTAGCGTCCTTTGCCTGTCGCAGCCACGGCACCGCATCATGAGGCCCCTCTGGCCCCCAGCCCCCTCCCCACACCCAGGGTGATGAACGTGGGGTGCCCAGTGTGGAGCTCCCGGTGTGGAAGAGCAATGGAGCGGCGCAGGGTCCGTTGACCTCGGCTAACTGCCGCCCATGCACCCAGCCACTCCCTGTCCCCCCACCAGCAGGACAAGGGGAGAACTTGGGCTCTCTACAGGGTTTTGGCTAATGCGATCATGTCCATGCCCCCTCCCGGGTCTGGTGTGGCGGTGCCATCACCAGCTGCTGCGGGGAAGGGGTCCGGCATGTACCCAGGTGCCAGTTGGGAGGGCTGGGGCAGCCTCCCCCCATGCCCGGCCGCTCTCCTTACCCACGCACTCCACGAGGGTGATCTGCCGAGCCACCGTTCGCTGGACGAGGAAGGGCAGCCCCGAGCCGCTGCCTGTGGTGCAGTCGTCATTCAGCAAGTCCTGCACAGCCGGGGTGGCAGCGGGGTCAGCCCTATGGACGCCCCACACCTGGCACATCCCTCCCTCCCATGCCTCGGGGGCATTCAGGGTCCCCCCTAGAGCTCACCCACCTCCAAAGTGCTGTCTCCCACCATGGATGCCTTCAGCATGAGGTCCGTGTCTCCAAAGTCACTTTTCTTGTGGCGGTGCTGGGCCACCTTCCAGCAGAAGAGCGCCGTGAGCACCGTGAGGATGAGGAGGGTGAGCAGCGGGACGAAGATCATCAGGAGGAGGCTGGGCAGGGAAGGTGCCTTTCCCAGGGCCTCTTCTCCTGCGGGGGAAAACGATGGATGGGAGTATGAAGGTTGGAACTGGGGAGGGTGGAGGTCTTGGTGTTTGGGCTTGGACCTGGGGAGGGTGGCTTATCGTTGGGGTCAGCCCCATGGATGGCGGCTCTGCAGGCACAGCCCCAAGAAGGGACAACTGAGGTCATCTCGTGGGCCTTGTCCCACCTGGGATAGGGGGACCCTCGAGGTCCTGAGCGAGGAGGGGGATGATCTGGAGACCCAACCACATCCCAGCCCTGTGGGCAGCTCTGCCCCTCTCCCCACTCAGCTCCTCGAAGGCGGCCGTGCCCCCCGTACCTTGCAGGAAGATCTCCAGCTCAGCGTTGCACATGCTGAAGTTGCAGCATGTCATGCCGTACTGCTCTGTCACGGGCGTGTTGCAGTTCTCCAGGATGTTCTGGGAGAAGCAGCCCCTGTGCTGGGTGATGGTCCCCTCCTCCTTCCTCTTGCTGACGAAGCACACCTTGCCCGTGCAGGTGGGCAGGCTGCAGTGCGGCACGTCGCAGGCGCACAGCAGCTCATCTGCGGGCATGAGGAGGGGACGCGTTGTGCCATGGGACCGCCCTGCCACCCATCCCAGGGCACCCTGGTGGCTTTGGGGACAGTGACATCTGTCCTAAAGACTCTTGAACCACATTTCCAGAGCAGGCAGCGCGGGACCGGCTGGGGAAGGCGGCTGCGGGTGCTCAGCACGGGGGAGCCTGCCCTGAGACCTCCCGGAAAATCACTTGCTCCCAGCTGGGACCCCAAAGCCAGCCCCGAAGCTGGGGGTCGCCTGTCCCTGTGCCCCCGGGAAGGCAGAAGAGAGGCTGTGCATCCAGCCCCACCACCTGGGATTAACTGGGACGCACTGGTTCGCAGCACACAGGGTCACATCCCGCCCGCGGGGTCCCAGGGGACGCGGGAGCACCCCGCTTCGGGGCTGCCTGCGGGAGCCGGGTCCCGGGAGCCAGGTTGGGATGAAAAGCCCCAAACACAGCCAGTGCCACCCCAGCGGGTGCCGTGGGAACACTGCGTTTTGGCACCCAGGTGCCGAACCCAGGGTCTTCCCTGGAGCTTTCCCCGGCCGCCTGAAGGCGCTTCCCCGCGCTGTGGTGCCGCAGCAGCAGAGAGGGCGGCCACACTCCCGACCTCCCAATTTAGCTCTGCCCTTTCGTAGAGAAAATATCCCTCCTGGAACTGGCGAGTTCAGCGTGAGGGCAGGCAGTCAGACGGTGGCGAGGGAACGGAAGGACGGCAGTGAGGGGACAGACGGCTGTGGCCAGGGCCCCCTCCTGCCCCTGTCCCCGCCCTGTCCCAAAGGCTGCCCAGGGCCATGGGGTGGTGGTGGGACCAGGTTGGTAAACCCTGGGGGTTGGTGGTCCCATGGGCAGGATGGGGACCAGGTGGGGACTCATCCTCCCCACGAGCTCTGCTCTTCCTCCCCGGCACGGCCACGCTGCGTCGGTTCTCCCTGCACAGGCGCCCAGCCTGGATCTGTCCCCAGCTCACCCCGGTGCCCCCCTGGGGGTCTCGACCAGCTCGTCCCTGCTCCCCACCAGCAGCACCAGCGCCCCGGGGAGAAAACACGTTCTCAAGCACGTGCGGGCAAGCTTTTTCCCCGACTCCCCTCTGGTGATGTCAAAGCACTTGATGAACCGTAATCAGTTAAGCTGAGGTCCTCTCCTGGAGGCAGGTCGCTGTCCCAAAGGGGAGAAGCCCCTCGCTGGGGACAGCGCGGGTCCCTGGGGGGCCCTGCCGCCCTCGGCGCTCGCTCTGGGCAAGCTTGAATGAGCTGCCCTCCGCAGTGGTTTATTTCCAGCAGAGCAAGCGATGACGTTCCCCGAGAGCCGAGGGTTTATTTTAACCCCCCGCGCGCGGCCGAGAGCGCCCAGTCCTGCCCGCCCTCACCACGTCCCCTTGGTACTCACCGGCTGCGAAGCCGAGGGAGAGGGTCATCAGCGCCAGCACTGCCCGGCCGGGGGCTCCGCACGGCATCGTCCTGGGGGAGCAGAGGGGTGAGAGACAGCCCACCACTGCACCCTGCACCTCCCCACGGCCCCCCACGGCCCCCCGAGGGGCTCATTGCCGGGCTGGGGGTGGCCACAGGGGTTTTGGGAAAGAAGCGGGGGGCCGGCGGGGAGGGCGAGGGCGATGGTAGGATGTGTTGCTTCCAAGCGGAGTTCGGCCCCGGACGTCCCGGGTACAGCCCTTCCTGAGAGCAGAACCCCGGGACCTCCCGAGCTCAGGGGACCTCCCGGGCTCAGGGGACCTCCCGACCATGGCACGGAGACACCGTGCACGGCCCCGCAGTGCTCGGGAGCGCACCGTTAATGGGGACCTCACTACGTCCATGCCGCCCCAACCTCCTTCCTTTATCCCAGCCATCCGTGTTCCGGCATTTCCCACCATTCCTGTGGCTCCCACGCTGCGTAACCACAGCCAGCAAGCCAACCCCATGGGTTCGGCAGCAACGGCGAGCAGGGTGATGCCATGGCACTGCCAGACATGACAGCTTTGGCAAGACTCGTGCCATGGGACAGAGCTCAAAGCCCCCTGTCACAGCGCACCCCCCGCCGGCACCAGAGCCACGGTCCGGGGCTCGGCCCTTGGGGGGGCTTTTCTATGGACCTTATCGACGATGCAAGCAGAGGCAGCCAAAAATTCCCCTGCTGTGCCTTTGTGGGAAGTTTTGTCGTTTTTTCTCTGTTGTTTTTTTTTTTTTTTCCTTCTAAAAGAACCATTTCTGCCAAGGCAAACACGGCGGAGCCGGTGCTGCCCTCCACCCCTCGCCCCGCCGGCATCGCTGCCCCTTTCACATGGCTGAGAGCTCGGCCGGCGGCAGCCGGGGCTCCCCAGCCCCTCCTCGGCTCATTCTTCGCGGTTCCCGACATAAACACGCCAAAGTCTCCGTTTCCTGCAATTGAAGGAGCCCTGCCCAGGGCCGCCGGGACAGGAATCAAGATTGTTTAGATTCTGGCCTTGATGGGGAAGCGAAGTCACGCAAGCCCGGCCCTCGAGAGCATGCACGGACGTGGCTGACCCAGGCAGGCTCTGGCTGTGGCGTAAAATGGGCTTTTCCTCCCCAAAATAGCTCTCTTGGTTGTTGCTCGTGGGGAGGAAACGGCGACCGGGTCCCGGGGCCGGAGGGCAGGAGCGGGGTCTGGTCCTGCGTGCCCTGTGCCAGGACCGATGGCCGGGCTGATCTCCGGTGAAGCGGCAGCTGGTCCCTTGGCTGGCCTGGGATCAGCTTAATTTTAAAAAATAAACTTCCCCGGAGTCGGGGTTCTGCTCCCTGAGCCTCCAGGATGCTCCCAGGCACAGCGCTTCTCCTTGCAGCCCTGAGAACTACGAAACGCATCTTTTTAAAGGGAAGCTGAGACTCCCGGGTGGTGAATTCCCTCCTCGGGGGCACTTCCAAAGAATCCCGAGCCATTCAGTCGGCTGGGGGATGTTTGCCATGAAACACAAAGCAGTCGAGGCCTCCCCCCAAGCTTTGCTGTACGTGCGACAGCCCCGCACAGATTTTCCGTGCTAACCGAGAGCAAACCTTAACCCAGAGCTGTCCCCGGCGTCCTGTAGGAGAAATTTCCCAGGTGCTTCTGTCAATGGGTCAAACCAGCCCTTGTGTCCCCATCCCTGTCCCCAACCTCCCTCCTGTCTCTCTCGCACCGGAGCTGCAGTGCACGCACCCTCCAGAGCACCTTCCCCAGCCCGCCTGGGGGCTGAGGGTGAGTCACGTTGCCGTGTTGCATCTTTCCATCCTTTGGGATTTGCAGCAGCGTCAGGAAAGGGAAGAAAAAAACCCCCAATTTAAACCTCTCAGGCGGAGCATGGGCGCTGGCAAAGCATCTGGGAGCAACAGGCAGCCGTGCCGCGGTGCCGGCTGGGGGGGGTCCGGAGCAAGAGCCAGCCCTGGGGAAGGGGAATTTCCCTGTGCCCCCGTGGAGAGAAAAGCAAAGGGGCTGTTGAGGGGAGACGGAGCAGGAGGCGGCAGGAGCCCGGGGAGGGGATGGCTGGGCTGGGCACAGTCCTCAGGGACATGAAGATGGCTGGAGGATCCCTTGCTCTTACTGGGGTGGCTCGGCGGAGCTTTGCAAGCCTGGCGCTTCTGCCCTCCCCTGCAGTTTCTGCTGCTCCCGGGGGGGGGTTGGCCGCAGGACATGGCTCGTGACTCAGTTCCCCTGTGTCGCCTTTTTGAAGGCAGCCGGACATGGTGGAGACCCTTGTGCCACCCGGCCGGGCAGTGCCGGCGCTGGCTGGGGGGACGCAGGGCATGTGCCAAACACCGACAGCACTGGCTGCGATGCGAGGGGCTGGATGGACACCGCATCCGAGTGGGCAAAGGCTCTGCCACGGACTCCCAAGGCTTCAGCTTGGTTTCAGGCAAGGGACGGAGGTTTTCCTCCCTGCTGCCCATACTGCAGGGTCACCACGCACGTAGCAAAGCCGTTTGCATCCCCTGGACCCTCCGGTGCAGCTGGCGCAGGAGGGACGCATGCAACGCTCAGCTCGGGTGGGCTGCGCTGCCCCGGCCCCTCTCACACCCATGGGCATCACTGTGCCGTAAACGAGGGACGCAACAAGAGCAGCAAACCTGGCTCGCACCCGCCTTCATCTCTTGGCGAGGCAGGAAAGTGGGGCCGGGGTCGCACACAGCTCCTCGTGCAGAGCCGGGACGAGGGGAGCGATCCTGCCCCAACCCTGCCCAGGGCTTGAACGCCGCCGGTGGGACAGAGCCCCCATGGCACCAGCTTCGCTTTAGGCACTTTGTTCTGAAAACGGAGCCCCTGCAGCAGCCGTTTGTCTCTCCCTCACCCACTCCTCCTCCGAGGGACCCGGCGTTCGGCTTTGCAGAAGGGCTACTTCGAGGTGGCGTGTCCAGTGGCGTCGCTGCCATCGGTGCCCCACCACCCTTGCTCCAGCCCCTGGCCAGTGGAGCCGTCAACTTTCACTCATTTTACTCACGCCTTTCCAAAATACACCCAAATTCTCCATTTCCCATGTCAGCTCTGGGTTTTGGTAGCGGCCGCATATTGTTTCATCTCTTTCACAAGCACCTGGGGATGGATCCTGCTACTACCGCACTGGTGTAAATCCAGACTTAAGCTCCCGGCTCTGCCAGAGCCCCAATTCCAGCCTCCCTGACATCAACCCCGGCGTCCCACCGAACGCGAAGGAAACGGGGCCAAATCCTGATTTCGGCTGCGCTAGGTTAAATCGGGAGGGAGGCGCTGAGCTCGGGGCAGCCTCAGACCCTGCCAGCACCCGGCGCTTCCCCACTCACCTACAGCATCCGCGTCCTGCGGGCGCCCGCGGCACTGCCCGGCCCCAGCAAGGCTCTCCTGTCCCAGGCTCGGCGGGGGCAGCTCCACTCCGTGCCGTGCGCCCCGGCTTGAAGGAGCTTCATGGGGCTGCTCCCCTCCCACCGCCCATCCCGGCACCGCAGGGGCTCCCGCGGCTGCAGTGTCGCCCGTCCCGGTGGGGGAACGTCTCCGTCCTCGTCCCCGTCCCAGACCCAGGGGCTTGGCTGAGCGGCCCCGTTGTCCGAACGCAGCCGCTTGGCAAGCGTTCTGTGGTCTGGATGTGGGAGAAGTCAAAAAAATGTTTCTTATTACTGCCTCTTCCTGCCTGGCTTCTCTCCACCACTCCCAGCTAATAAAGCATTTCCTATTGCTGAGCACACATCCACGGCCAGCCTCCCTTCCTCCCGCACACCGGGCCCCAGCTCCATCCTGGTTGCCCTCCCTTGGCCCATTCCTCCCGCCCCTGGCCTTCACCGGACGCTTTCCCTCCCCACTTTCATGGCTTTCAAGGCAAACCCAAGCCCTCGGTGGGGGGACGTGCATCATGTCTCCTTCCCCGAGCATCTAAAGGCCTTTGGCAGAGAGGCGGCCAGTTGCTTTGATGGTCCTGGGGGTGGGAATGGTCTGGAGAGATGCTGTGGGAATGACCTTGACGTTGCGGGAATGACCTTGACATGCTTGGCCATCCCTCCCGCTCTAGCATCCCGCCCTCACAGGGATGGGAGCACCACGGCAGGGCCAAGGGGCTCCCCGGTTATTTGGTGTTGGCCACAACTTCCCAGCGGGACTTTCAGGCTGGAGGGCAGGGGCTGGGTGTCCCCCAGGGTGTAACACGGCATTGGGGGGTGCCGCCGCATCGTCACCCCATCAGGGATGCTCGCCCCAGCTGCGGGCATGGAGCAGGGCTGGGGTGGGCCAAGGGGGTTTGCTCAGTGCCTCCTGCCATCACGTCCCTGCTGACCCCCACCACGGCCCTTGGGATGCTGCAGCAGCGGGCGCTGGGACACGGGTGGCGGGGCCGCTCCCACGGGGGGAGTCTGGGCACTTCCCGCTCCCCCAGGACACATGGTGCCGCTGGGGCTGCGGGCAGAGGAAGTGCCGCTTCCCCTTTTGCGGCTTCGGGTTCGTTTTCTTTCAGCCACCCTGCTCTCGGCAGCTTCGAGCTCCTCCCGCTCCCCTCCTCACCCTCCAGCGCCTTCCCAAGCCCCATCCCTGCCTTTCTCCCGGCTGCCGCCCTGGCACGATGACCACCTCCAGTGGGCAGGGGGATGCAGCCG